>NC_135270.1:26578957-26881540 GCF_051311805.1 Agelaius phoeniceus | reverse complement strand
TAAAAACTAATTAACTACTCAACCATACTTTATCCAAAAAGTAGAACTTGTGAAAACTCAGACACAGCCTCATCTGCTGTGTCACAACAGTGTCACAGTAACAACTGAAGGGCCTTACAGTGCTGGTGACAGCTCAGCAGCCATTACTTTTGGTGTCAATTCATGACAATGTGTTAGGACACATGGAGAAACAAGCCCTACTCACTGGGGATTACCTGGGGATACTTTAGTCCTTTTACTCTCTGTTTCCACAAAGTCCCTGCTCGCTGGCCATGATCTGAGCCATTTTATTCCAAGCTGTAGAAACAGATGAAAAGAAGTAAAGTGCTGCATTCCCAGGAAGAAGATACCTCCTACCTCACTTTTGCAACAGCTTGCACTGATTGCAAAGCATCCTTGGTATCCACACTTCCCTTCTTGGGGAAGATCATCCTCTTGGGTCTCTGAATTAAGAAAGGGAGAACAAGAAGAGTATTTGGGGCTTCCAAAAAGTGTGCAGACGCATTGCTTTTCCACCAGTATCAATTGACTGTCTGTCCACCTAAACGAACAGCATTAGAAACCAAGTCTGAAGGGGAGCTACCACCAAGTCATCAAGTCTTTTCCTTCCCCATGATGTGACATCTACACATTTAACAGCCATTTGCCTAAATTGTCCTTGTAACCCTCCAGCAGCAGAACCCTACGAGCTCCACAGTTGCTACAGTCCAGCGCTTCACTGAGAAAATTCCCCTGCTGGAGGGGTTGGAAAAGTCAGCCTGAAGGAGCAATTCACTTCATGCTCAGCCACGGTGGCAAGAAGCAGAAGACTCTGCCTGTAGTGGCCCATACAACTGGAGACCAGGCTGCCCTTCAGAGCTCAGACACATTAATCTGGTATTTCCTATTAATTTTTTAAAAACCCTTGACAGTTTCTCATGTGAAGTGCAGAGAAGACAGCCAACTCCAAGGCACCAAGAACAGACATGTGATCAGAAGATAAAGTGGGACAACAAAAAGAACAAAAGCAGTAAAAAGATGCAATGGCTCAGCTTGGATTTTCTTATGACAGAATCTGCAATGCAAATACTGCCTGAAACTGCAGGATCATGAAAAAGACTGCCACTCCTGTTGGACTTTTCCCTTTGTCTCTATGAGGGAACTAATTTGGAAAAAGGAATGAGGAGCACTCTTTGATTTATGTCTGCTGAACAGACCAAGGGCAGGAAGGGAAGAGAGGGGTCTGTCCTATTTGACTTTCATTCAAGAGGGGGAATCTCATGCACTGAGCCTTAAAAAGATAACTGTTTGGTCAGTCATACTCACTTGGGATGGTGACAGCCTTCCACCAGGCTAACCAGCACCTATCATTCAGGGGATTGAAACCAGCTGAGCAGGTTTTTGCATGAATTTTGGAAGATCTGAGGAGAAGAATGAGAGTTTTCCTAGGAATCCTGTCTCACTCATTTCCTACCTTCTCTGGACAGTGTCTGCCATGTGAGTGCCCTGGGCAGCTTTTGAAGGGGGAGGTTTACAAGGAAATAGCCCCTCTCTGGAGATTGATGCCAACAATGTCTCAGCAGCTTTTGCTTAACTTCTCATCCACCTGGGTGCAACTCAGATGGGGACAATTTAAAGCTAACTCGTCTGTTAGTAAGGGCTGTATGCCTGGTGTTTTCAATGCCATAAAATAAGCCTTGACAAATAAAAGAAAGGTTGGGGGAAAAGGATAAAAAAGCTGGATAACTAAATGGAGTCAATGCCCCAAGCAGAAGGTGTCTCTCCAGGGGCATACTGAAGAGCAAAGGTCCCAGCTACCCTTTTGACCTGAAAGCCTGTAAAACTGTAGCCTGCACACAAGCACTATGTATGGTTTCTTAACTCATAGTACCCCTTTGGCATTGTTGTGACCGCAAGTAGCACTTTACAAATTAGCCCCTGTTGTGTTTTGCAATGGCAACACGAGGAAAATGAGGCAGTTTTAAGTGGCCCCTCTTTTCTGTAAAATATCCATCAGAAAGCCAATGACCGTGGGTTTCAGGAACACTGACCCATGAGGTTTTCCCTTTTATTTAAATAGCTTAACTGATTACATTATGTCATACGCAATATAAGTTTTTAAATATAGAAGAGAAGATAAAAACAGGCATGGACAACTGCTGTTTGACTTTGCCAGTACAAACAAGACAAATACATATTTCAAAATGTCAAGTGGCTGCTGCTTTCACCTTTCTTCAGTGATTACTTGGCTTTGGAAACAAAAAATGATGTTTCTGCTCACCAGCTTTGTTTTCCTGAAAAAAACCCTCTTAATTTCCAACTAAGTTTTAAAGATTTTAATTTTTAAGACCATTTCCCAACTGAGTTATAAATTGGCAGAAATTAAGAAAAGTCACTATCAACTCTTCGGTGTGGGTACAGGCTGTCACAGTAACAAGAAAAGCAGCCAATCTACTATTTAACCAGGGCAGTATAGAGCAGCAGGTTCTACTATTTCAGAGAGGAAAGCAAAGGCAAGTATCTCCAGAGAATCAATCTTCAGCAATAACTGCTGAAACATTTGGAAAAAGGAATCCTTTGCATACTCTCCCCCAAAAGATCTTGATTCCTCTTCACAAGAGTTTGTAGAACGGTAGAATCCCACACTAATAACAAAAGCACATCTGTTCCAGGTCATTCAGCTCAAGCAATTAATGTTTCATTAGAAAAAAAGCCAAATCAGAACACTGTCAGGTAATCTGAGGGTTTGCTCTGACATTCAGCAAAGTCAGCAGGAAACCCATGTGGTCCTTGGCACAAGAGGACAAGGGCAGAGGCAGGTAACTGAACTGCTGCTCTCCTTCCTGCTCTGCAGCTGCACCTTTGCATGTCCTTCATTCAAAAATAAAAACTTAGACTTCAGACACATTCTCTGTTACTAGCTCAGGGTAGTATTGATTTAATACCCAATAAAGGCAATTTTCAGTCGTTGTTACCATTTAAGTCCATGCATTTGATTGAAGTGAAATCCATAAATGACACGGCTTAAAAGAGGAGCCCATGAAATGCCCATTTAATACCAATACCAATACAGGGTATTGGTATTGACATGCAATTGCAGGCCCAGGTGCAAAAGGACTATTTACATGGTGAAGGGGAAGGCATGAGGAAACACCAACATTGTAGGATTGCAGTGTTAAGACATCACAGGCATTTGAGATATAGACTCAAATGTGCAAATGTTTGTGTTGGAACAGAAGAAGAACTGAGAAGAGGATGAAAGAAGGAAGATACAGATAGTGCTTAGCAGAGAGATCAAGTGCTTTCTTTCTACAAATGGCTTAGATGTTTTTATGACGGACTTAATACATTGGAAAGCCTTCAGTAGCTCCTGGTCCTAGACCAAAAAAATTTAAAAATCCCTTCCAGTATTAAATATCTATTGATCATCTGCAGGGCTCTAATTACATTGGTGTGCTCTTCTGCTAGAACACTAGCTGTATCCTGGATCCAGCCACAGCTCTTCACAGTGAACTGTGTCGCAGGTGTTTAAAAAGCAATCAAACAGGAGAAAACCCTAATATTCACCCATGAATGACAGTTTTTTCAACCTGAGCTGCAAAGCCAATCTTCAATTATAGGTAGTTTCAACTGCTGTTTGGTTTTCAGCTAAGTACCCTGCAGCTTCACATAGGCTTTGTTGAGGCTACTGGATTTTGACTACAGGATTATGTGACTGTTGATGAGCCATGGGACCTGCTAACAAAAGCTTTAAGCAGACTAACTGCACATAGCAATGTTCCAGGGCTGCTTTCACTTCTGTTTTCCATTTTCTCTTCTCTGTTTCAAGGCTGCTCTCTGCATTCCTAGGAGCATGTACATTCATATTTAACTCCATATTATGAAGAAAGTTCACTCATTTCCATGAGCTGCACATGGATTATATGATGTAAATGGCAGACCTGTCAAAACTGTTGGAAGCAAAGGCTACATTAAGCATAGAAGAAAATCCCAGGTATTTCTAAAACAGGACAGCTTGCTGTCCCAGGTGTGCAGGATAGCACACACACATTGTCACCTACTGCCACACAGCCTGCAGTTCTGTCTGGCCAATACCTCATGGCTCAGGATTCTGTGTCAACACTCAGACACATCCATTATTCCCTTTCTATGATGTGCAAGGCCACAGTAAGTGCTTCACAGATGATCTGAAGAAACATTACGTTATATTTTCTCCACTGATTTCTGTTGCAGTTTAGGCAACAGGAGTGCCTAGGCCCCAAGGGAAAAGGAGAGGCATGACACCCTCCTTTGCCCCCAAACACCTGAAACCCACAGAGCTCCAGGCTGCAAGCCCGTTCTCATGCTCCTTGTGCCCCTCCGGCCACCTCCAGCAGTGCCTCGCAGAGCTGCAGTCTCCTTGACCATTTCACCAGTCCCAGGGAAGAGGTAGGCTCTCCTAGGCCAAGCCCCAAGGGGCTCATTTGGCCAAACTTCCACTGGGCAGGCCCCCTTTCGCCCCCGCTGCATCGTTCCGGTGCAGAGCCGCTGGTCCAGCCGCCGCCCCGAGCCCGGCAGCCGGCGCAGGGCTGGGTGCCGGGGCCCCGTCGGTAAAGCCCGCAAGCGGCGGCCGCGGGGGTCCCGCCGGCGGCCCCGGCGCTGCAGGGCGCGGCGGGGCAGCACCGCAGCGCACCGCGGCTGCTGCAGGTACCCGGGCGGGCTGTGCCTGCGCTCCTCGGTTCTCCCCGCATCGCAAACACCCCCAGCCGGGGCACCCTCCTCCGCCGCGGCTCCCCACACCCCACACCGCCCTGCACCCCGTGCCCCCGGCGGGGCTGCCTTTGCCCTTCCAGTCTCCCCGGCCCGGCCCGGCCCGGGGCGGACGCCCCCGCCGCCGCTCACCTCCTCCCGCTCGGCGGCGGCGGCCCCCGGCGCGGGGGTGCTGCCCGGCCCGCTCTCAGCAGCCGCCTCGGCTTCCCCCTCCGAGAACATCCTTGGCCATCACCGGCAGCTGCGGCGGCGGCGGGGGCTGTGGGACCCCGAGACGGCGCAGCCCCCCGCGGACCGCGCCCCGTGCCGTGGCCGGGGCTGGGGGGAGCCGCCCCCCGCGCCCAGGGCCGCCCTGCCGGGTGCTCCCGACTCCCTCCACCATCCCAGGCAGGCGGGCAGGGAGGGAGGGAAGGAGGCGGCGGAGGGGAGGAGAGAAAGACGAGGCGGAGTGGGGGGGGGGTGCCCCGGCCGCTCCCGGCCCCCCCAGGTGGGCAGGCGACTGCCCGGCGGCTCCTGGCGCGCTTCTGCGGGCGTCTGGGAGCTGCCGGGTATGCCCTCTTCCCGGGATACGACCTCGCAACCCCTACCCTTCCGGGGTGCCCTCTCTTGTCTTCTTCTCAGGGTGAGCTTCGCTCCCCATCCCCGGGTGCGCCCCGCCCGCCCCGGTGCGCCCCCGCCGGCGGCCACCCCCCCTCAGCGCATCTTCACGCCTCCGCCGCCCGCAGCTCAGCCTCGGCCACTTCTCCCGCTTTTCCCCAGCGCCCGGAGTTCGCCCGTGCTGGCGGCGGGACGCGGCCCGGCAGCAGCAGCAGAAGGGGCAGGAGGAGGAGGAGGAAGGCAGCTCCGCGGAACGCTCCCTCACGGAGCAGCCCGACGATGCCCCACTCCCCTCCCTTGTCGGTGGACCTGCGCACCGGGAACAGAGGGCAGCGCTGTCGGGACGGAGCTCTGGGGCTGCCCCCGCACCCCGCAGCCGACCCTGCTGCCCTCCTTCATCTCCTTATTCTCGGAGGAGTACTGGCAGTAGAAATGGATGCACCCAGCTGCTCCTGCCCCTTCCCATCCTCCTTGCGGCCTGAGCCTCTCCTCTGGTTTCATCTGCCTCCTGCACAGGCTTTCCCCACAACTGCAGCCTCCTGCAAACTCCCTGCCCTGTCAATATTTCTTCCTCCTGCTTGCATCCTGTGCTCAGTGCATCCAGTCATGATTGGCTCTCCTGCTGATCAGGACTGGTGTGCTGCACCATCTTACCTTGGCATGTTTGCTTCATGTTTCATTATACACTCCTGACGCTCATCCCATTTGATCCATTTCTCTCTGTGTGCCTTAGAGCAGCATATATTTTAAATCCTTCATAAAAATCTTACAAACAGTCAAGTGAACACTCTTGAAGCATCAACCTTCACTTTAATACAAGTACTTCAACTCCTGTCACAACATGCTTGCTGCTTTTTCAGGCATGCTGCTCTGGAAAATGCCACTCCAGGTTCAAGGCACTCAGGCTGCATAAGAGATTGTTTAGAATGACTGTAGAGCAGAGAATGGTGCTTGGTGTGTGAATGCATAAAGGAAAAAACCCCAAAACTTGGGTTTTCATAAAGTATTGGGCTCTGCTAAATCTGAATTTTAGGATATTCGTTGCATTGCAGAAGTCTTGGCTGATGCCATGTTGAGAAACCTACCCATTCTTGGAGGTGCAAGATATCCATGAGGGACAATTAGCAAACTCCCTTGGCCTCACCTGTCTCTGGCTTACACTGCAGTGCAATGACTGCCACTGTAGCTACAGATTCATGTGCCTTGTCCTGCCCCGTTGGCATCTCCTCCTAGCAGAAATGGCATTTGTTTGGCTGTACCCAATATATATATGTCCAAAGTAGTCTGGCTTTTACTTCTCTCAGACCTGGAGAGGAGCTGTGAGATGCACAGTGGAAGGGACTTTATATACAGGTTTATAAACCACATGAGATTGTACATTTAAAATACTCAATTTCCTTTCTGTAAGTGGTACAATGGGACATCTCTGGAGGATAAGATAGTCAGCAGATTGGCACAGAGTGGGTCACATCTAGGACACAGAAAGGAACCAAAAAGAATGCATAAGCAGTGCCTGTGACATACACACCAAGATCTATAGAGCATGAGAGATATTAAAAGTGTTCTTTATTGTCAGCTCATACTTGTTTGTCTAGGTGCTTTAGTGACCCTTAAATATGCTATGGAATGGGTGCTGGGGCATGATGAGATGTTGTGGTTAGAAGGGAAATGTACCAAGCCAGAAAACTGTGTACTGAGAGACTGGGAATGAACTTCATATTTGTGCCAAATTTCTATTTGTAAGTTAAAAAGCCCTAATAAAAGGCAACATGGAAGGAGATAGAGCAAATAGGCTTCAGTGTATCACAGGGCAGCATGAAGAAGCATCTCCATTCAGTAAGGAAAAAGGCTGACAATTTTCAGAAGATGGGGCCCCCATTTGTACAGGCAGTAGGGTGAGGCTGTGCACCAAAAAGATGTCAGCTTGGCAAGCCATGCAGCCCAGGAGTAAGAGCATCATATTCAAAAGCTGAGTCAGGCAAGGAAAGAAAACAAAGACCTGGCAGAGCTCAGCCTTTCAGATTAGTCTGCCATCCCAGTCCAAATGGTTGCTTTTATTTATTAAATACATCTAATACCCACTGGACTTCAGTGATGCCTGAACAGCTCCATGAATTTATTTTCAATTCCACAGTCACTCTGTTTTTGATGTTGAATAAACTGTGATTTATCATCTAAACCAATCCTGACTGCTGTTTGGCTACAGCTGCCAGCAGTCCCAAGGACTGGCTAATTGGCCCTTCCACCTTTAAGAGGTGAAGTTGTCTCTGAGGATATGTAGCCCCCAGTTGAATTCAGGCTTTCAATCTGGAAGGCACATGCATATACATCTTTCCACCTGCCATACCATCAGAATTCTGCTGGTACCTGAAGCCAAAACATGGGAAAAAAGCCTAGAGATGAAAGAGATCAGGAGAAGGGAAAATGAAGGTTACTATCCCTGAGATTTAAGCTTTGGAAATGTCATCTCTCACCAGGTGTCTTTGTTTCCACCTCTGTAGCTCCAGATTCAAGGTATCAATCTCTGCTATCAAGGTCACTCTCATAAACTGAAGGATCAGGGCAAAAAAGGAAGCTTGAACTCAAGAGAATACTGCAAAATCTATGCAAAGAAGCTCATTTTTTAATTTCAGAAATGGAGGGGATCAGTGTCACTACAATGAGATGCCTGAAGGGGCTATTTTTCTTCTTTAGAAGCTTTATACTCTATTTTAACGCAGATTAATTATGAATATTTATATATATAGCATCAAGAACGTGATAAGCAGTTTGTGGTCTGGCTTGCAAAATAGGTATATAATATTGCAAAAATCAGCTCTCTCTTCTGGGCTTTGTGCCTGGGCACTCAATCTTTCTAAACAGCCAGCAAGGAACAGAGACAACATGCATGTGTAGCTTTGCTGCCTCTATTCAGAGCAAGAAGAAACTGGTGCAATCAGGAACTGCAGTTTGTGTCAGTTTAAGATCAGCACCCTGTCATTCAGAGCATGCCACTGTAAAAATGTTTATAATCCTTTCTCTGAGCTCAGCTGGGCCATTGCACTGACTCAGCAGGCACAATTTTGCTCTGCTGTTTAGTGAGAGATGGCATTTGGGCTAAATTTGCAAAGATCTGGTACCATTTTGAAGATATACCTGGAAGCCTGGTGTCTTTCTTTAAGATGAGACAGCTATGAAGATCCTGAACATTTCTGGCCATCAAAGCTTGCAGAATACTTTATTGAAAGAGTAAAGCAAGCCTTCTGTTTTAGGGAGACTCCTACCCAGAAAATTGCAGTATGAGGGTTTCAAATTACTTCTCTGCTGCTCCAAAACAAGCATAAATTAATATATGCTGTTAAGGAAGTGCTACATACTGCCCCAAAGTTGACAGTAATGTAAAGGCTATTTCCAATACAGATGGTTTGTTAGTTCATTTATGCAGATAGGCATATTGGAAGAGAGGAGCTATTGCTAAATATAAAGTAAGTCTTACCATCCTATGACTTGTATGTCCTGCCAAAGAACTATGCATATTATCTGCAAGGACTAAATACTGTGATCTCAACAAGCTTTCAATATTAAAAAATGGTGTATTCCTAGTTAATAATAAGCTCTGCCTTTTTAAGATTACAAAATCAAACATCTATTGCAGTTTCAAGTGTCATATCACTGCATCTATTTATGAGTGTGTAATCCAAAACATGCCTATTATATTTTGCTAAACCTGTAAAGAGAGAACACTATGTTGTTTCAATATTAACGCTTAGTGAAATATTTGTGAATCAAATTGTGGATATAGCAAAAGAGAATCTGTCTGGACCATTCACAAAATGAGCTTTGATATCCTTTTAGTAAGTAAAAAGCTGAAGGGAGACATCAATAATTTATTAGCACTTGGATTACATCCTCCAGTGCTTGTAGTTTGCTGCCTTCTTGAAGGAAAAGAGGACAAAGGCGATACTGGCTCTTAGGCTGTAAAGTCTTTGCATGCTCTGATCTCTTGGTTCTGACAAAGGATGCTGTACATCGAGGGGCATTCTGACAATGACTGTGATGACCACAGCTCCGAGGATCACAGTGGGATGAGCCACCAGCCCGTTGTCATGTGATGCCTTTCCAATTACCAGCATGAAATAAGCCATGTGGTATTGGTACCTCCCTGGCACAGAGGCACCACTGCTGCAAACAGCAGGCTTGGTGTTCCGAGCGGCCTGAGTTTGAACAAACCATCTCTACACTTTAGGCTTTTTGCTTCCCTCCTGTTCTCTCAGATGTCTATGCCCTGTCTCCTGCCATTTCTTTTCTGGTGGCAGTGATGCCTATGCTCAGTCTTTAGATTTAGTTATGGAACTGCCACATTGCACAGATATGCCAGAATTTGCACTGACATTCGCTCTTTCTTTTCAGAATGAAATGTTCTCTCCTCTCATCTATTTTTCTCTGGTTTGTGTCTTTCAAATTTGGCACCTGTCTCCTATTTCTCTCTTTCCCTTATTTTACTCCCTCTGAGGTGCTATTTCCAATACCTGAATAATCACTACTCTCCCAAGCTTTTTCCCAGATTTTTCAACCTTTGAGTCCTGAGAAATCTTTCCTAGTTCCTTCCCTATCACTGTCACCAAGAGCATCATCTTCCCTCACAGCATTGTCTTGCATTGTTCCCAAGCAGCATTTAGGAGTAAGCAAAGGCTATTCCTCTGTTGTATTGAAGCAGAATCCAACAACTCTTTTGTTCTGCTTCATCAGCCTCCACTGGTGGAACAGATAGTCCCAACCCCGGATAGGACAGGAAGGGCCATGGGCAGCCTGAGGGATCTAGATGTGCCTCTGCCCTTCTGTGTGCGCAAGGGTGTTGTTTCCTGCAGGTATTGACAAATCCTGTTCCAGGTGTGCAGACAGGCAGCAGCAAAAGGTCATGTCTATGATAGTCCAGCAGCATCCTCTGAGGCTGGTGCTTGCTGCTCATGTCTTTCCAAGCCTAAGTTGATGCACCCTGCTTTTCAGTGGGACTCGGTAACCAGCCTGATGCTAGCTAGGTTCTGTCCACAAAATGTTTAGAAGAAAATGAGGACAAAACTATTTTTACAAATACTGTAAAAATATCTTAATATTAATGGGGTGCTATGGACAGTCATGAGAAATTTGAGCCCCCAGATCTTTCCTCCATGGCTCTGCAGGGCTTTGTAAATCAAAGGGAATACCATCTGTTTCAATATTTTGTTATCTTTTCTAAAGAAAGAGAGTTTCTCAGGCACAGTGTCTGACCAGAGGAGTAATCCTAGGCTAGGCAAATCACCAACAGCGCCAAGCACCAAAATATTGCATGTGTGGCTGGAAGATGAGGAAATATGTTTCATTCTTATCAGGAAATACCTAACCGTCATGGGGCTTGGTCAACTTCTTTCCCAAGTTGAACTCAGAAGCCCAAATCCATCCATTAAACTCCACAGCTCATGACTTCTGATGCAAAACAGCCATCTGGTCAGTGTCATTCCAGAGCCAAGTCGATAATTTGGAAAGTTACCAACATTTTCCCATGGGAAGAAAGCTGGGCAGTTGCTGCTGCTGTATGTCTCTAGAAGGCAGTCTGCCAGCACTCAGGGCTGCTGTCCAGTGCCAAACAGACTTTTAAAAAGCATGGCTCTCAGTGACAAACTGTAATGGAAAGGTGCAACATGTGCACCTGAGCAATCAGTGCTCCCACACAGTGACACTGAGCAAGCACTGCAGTTATCTCTGCCATTTCTCCTGTAACTGTGCTGCAGAAGAAAAGGGCTTTTAAATATCAGTATTGCTAATGGTATGGTACTACTTGCCACTAACAGGTGTTCTCTGCCAGTGAGCTTTACTTTGGTCACCATCAATCTTCTTTGCTCCTGATTTAGGCAACTGTCATGAGAGATCACAGTAGCTATAAATACCTCTAAAAATATATTAAAAAGAACAAACAACCCACAACACTGAAGAGGAACTTGTTGTCAGGCAAAAAATAAGAGAGTACTCTAGAAAGATGCCTACATATCAGCCTGATAGAAAAGCATGTACAGGTGAAGCTTTCTGCTCACTTCACTTCCATCACCAAATACCACCAGTGAGAGAATGGTCCTGTCCTGCTGCCATGCATATACCAAACCTCACAAGCACTGAGCCTCTGGAAATACAGGGTGCAAGCTCCTATTCTGCAGAAGACTGGCAAAGTAATTTCTTCTATTTATATGGTGGCAAGAGAATTTTAAAGTGATGCAGTGCTATGTATTGGAGCCACCTCTAGGCATTAGATATTTCATGTGATAACAATACAGTTCTGGTAGCTTCCTTAGAATACCTCTCTAATAGGTATCTCTTCCATTTTGCTGACCTGTCCTTTTGTTTCTCATTAGGCTGCTTTTCTCTCCCTACCAGAAAGCTGGGTGAAGCAGTGTGTTGCCACATGAGAAGCAGAAATGCACACCACTGGCATGCTCCTCAGGGAACCCACAGCTTTTCACATCACTCCCAAGGAAATGGGAAACCTGCTCTGGCCTAATAAAGACTCATGGAAAAGTACTTAAGAAGACAAGGCACAGTTACCCATCACAGCCCTTTACATTTCCAAAGATGAAGGTGAAAACCCAGCTCTGTGTGACTGCAGTTAGTTCTGCCAGATCACTTAAATCATCAGGACATCGTGATCATCACTGTTAAAAACTCTTGGCAGTTCTAGCTGCACTAGCACAGCTATTTAGAGTTGAGTACTTCAGGCTTGGGTCCACTGGCAGTAGGAACCGCTGCTGTGCAGGCATCTACATTGAATATTCACAGAATCATTGTAGGCTTTGGACTGGAAGGGCCTTTAAAGATCACCTAGTTCCACCCACCCTGCCATGGGCAGGGACACCTTCCACAAGAGCAGGTTGCTCAAAGCCTCATCCATCCTGGCCTTGAACACTTGCAGGGATGGGGCATCCACAGCTTCTCTGGGCAACCTGTTCCGGTGCCTCACCACTCTCATAGTGAATAATTTTTTCCTAATATCTAATCTAAGCATATCTCCTGTCAGTTTAAAGCCATTTCACCTTGTCCTATTGTTATCTGCCCTCATAAAAGTATCTCCCTAAAGCAAGAGCATTGCACAGGCCATGCTTTCTGCTCCCAAGGTATGAGAGTTGAAGCTTGGGAGAGATGAGCTTCCCCTGGCACTCCTTTCAGTACTGACTAGTACAGATGGATTTTGGATAAAGCATGTACACATCACTCTCATCCTGTTCAGGTGCAAAGGCATAAGGTTTCCCCATGATACAACAGTAAATGACTGGAAAAGAAGAAAGAAACAAATTCTAATGCAAATAAAACAGGAAGTCCTTCAGGAGATTTGCCATGAAGATAATAATGTGAGCATATCCAGTGCTTTAAACTGTCTCAAACTGCTTGAAATCTCAGGCTTAGGCACTTTGACAGGCTTCCTTTAAAGTCTATGACAGTGGATTTGAATGCATTGACTACGTCACTCAGATTTTGTCAGATAGATCCCACAGCAGCAGCCAAGGGAGACACTGTCCTCAGCCCAGAGAAGCGGGATTTCAGAAATGTTTTCCTCATTGATAGCAGGGTCAGAGGGCATTGTCAGGCAGGGTCAGCTCAAGACCATTTTCATAGAAGCCTTCTGTGAAGCAGTGACTGTCAATGACAACACATTCCCCATCTGTGGAAATACGGATTTTCACCTGCAACACACTTCAGAAGCAGTGTCTGAACAACCTGACTTGAGAAATACATTTGCTTGACTGCCCATTCCAATTTCCAGAGGAGTCTGTTCTCTGGAGTCCCAGCTGTACAGTGACTCACTTTTAACTGGTTTTCATTTGGATGTTGTAGTGAGGAGAGGAAAACCCAGTATGATAGGGATACAATATATAGACTGAGCAAGAAATATCTGTATTTGGTGAAGAGGTGTGTTATTTTCATCTAGTCTGATAAAAATGGCATTTCTATAGAAACAACTGATGAAAAAAACAATAAAGAGGAAATCCCATGCTAACTGTCAAAAGACAACATAATGCTTGGCAGATGCATTACTAGGGATGAGTAAATACTCTGCAGTTTTGGGTTTTTAAAATACACAATCCTTTCCACTCACATGGTTAAATCACATTGAGTGTGCATGTGTGGTTTTTATTGGTGAAAAAGCAGAGATTTGATTTAAAATAGCCCTGTTTCACCTAGTCCCAGGGATACCCTTTACTCAGTGGGGTGTTGCTGTCATGGAATGCCAGGTTCCACCCCAAGAGTAAACCAGCTTTAAAAAAAGCTAACAAAAGTAGGATTTATATCTTGGACTGATCCCTTATGATAACTTGTTTTCCATTCACCAGCAGACCTGCGCGCTGCCCACCACACTGCTCTCCAGCTGCTCTGTTCTCAACTTCAGTTTCTGTCTTCTCAGCAGAAGAATTATCTGCTTCCATGGTCACCTTCTCTTAAAAAGCTCATCTTAATATTTGTCATCTCTGCAACATAGGTAATACTGCTACATTTGCAGATTTACCTTTCTAATCCCACCAAGGGCACTGCCATATTGTTTTTGTAGTTCTGATCCCTTCCCTGTTACCATCCAATGAGAAAGCATTCAGCTGTAGGCACTCCTGCCTCTCTCTGCTCGAGAAGACCGAAACCATGTTTTAGAAAGTCACGTGAAACTGCCTTGTGGCAAGGTACAAGAAGGGATGAGAGAGATTTTCAGGGCTTGTGAGAAGACTGACAGTCTTTTAAAATCTTATAAAATAGCTCTCATTGAGTGAGGAATATTTGAGTTCACCACCAATGACTCCAAGACATGCACTGCTGGGAATTCCATTGCTAGAATTCCTTAGCAAATCCATGCAAGCATGTTGGTACTTATAATTTCATAAGATAAATATGAAGACACACACGCATGATTTATTGATAGAGCAGAAGCTATATATAGTGCCCTTAACTGTATTATTAAAACTGGAGGTAAATAATTGATGGAATGAAGGAAAGATACATACAACTCTGGCAGCTCTGATGGGAAGCATTCCTGTCTTGCAGTAATTAAAATCAAATACATTCTATTGGTATGTCTTTCTGGCAAAAAAAATTGTTTCCTCATTTCACCTGCACGCTAAGAGACACTGTGTGTGTGGCCACAGAAGCTGTGCAGCCAGTGTGAGAGGAGTCAGGGAGGGAAAATGCTCATGGCTGTCTTGAGCCAGAACCAGAAGCAGCTGTCAGTCTAAGCAGCCCCAATGCTTCACCCAAACACATTCCAAGGCAAGCAGTGCCACGGCCTCCCTGCCTTACTGTCCAGCTGGGAGAACTGAACTGTGCCCATGGGGTGCATGGGAAAGCATTCCCAAGTTCAGCCCCAGGAAAGCCTCAAAGGGGCAGAGAGAAATCTGCTGGCACCACTGCACCTGCCCCAGCCTTCTGTAAACCTCTGGTGCTCTGATGTATGGCCTGAAGATGAGTAATGCAAAACCTAAACCCTTGGTTTCTCATTTTGCTTCAATCAGAGGCACAATCTGTTGATTTCAATAGATTTTGGAGCAGCCCCACCTGACCTTCACTGCCCCAGAAGCAATGATTACAAACGGCAGCTAGGAGCCAAAGGACACCTTAGACTCCTCACTTCGATCAGCCAGACCTGTGGTAGCAACAGAGTCCTGGAGCCATCAGGAGGGTGGGTGGTTCCACAGAAAAAGGATGAGAAGCTGCTGCTCTTGAAGTGTAAGTGCAAGAAACCTGCACAATTATTTCAAAGTGTTTCTTGCATCCCAAATCAGCACAAATTGGGAACAACAATATTAAGTGGCAGATGGTGGTGGTGGGGTAGCAGTTATTTTCAGTGAAACAGAGCATTTGACACTCCATTTCTCAGCAGGCACTGCTATTCCTGAGCTAGGTTTGACTTTAATATGCTTTCTTTTGCTTCAGGGAGCACAAAGCAGAGCTCCCCCAGCTGATGAACTGCAGTCTGGCAGGGCAGCACTAGAGAAGCACTCCAACCACTCTTGAGGCTCCCTTCTGCAAATCTCCAAAATGTAATTAAGAACAGATCTATTTATTCCTCCTGCTAGAAGCATCTATAAGCACACCAGATGTAACAGCACTAACCACTTAAACATCTCTGCCAGAATCATATGTCTGATCATACGGTTAGAATCACAGTCACTCTTGGTTATGTAGTGCTCCTAAAGGGACATCTTCAAGTTGATTCCTACTTCAAGGAGAGCTCAATGACCTAAAATAGTGCAGTTGTCGACTTTACCATGTCAGGAACATGGTTGCTCATCAGAAAACATGAAGCTGAGGGAGATGTTTGAGGCCTAGCATTAAAAAAAAATGTAATTTTCATTCCAATTTTTAATGAGTTAATCACAGTCCAGTTTCCCTGACAATATAGTTAAGGCTGGCTGTCTGCTGACAGAATGAAGGATTACCTTTGTTTCCATAGATATAAGTGCTTTCAGTGACCATATTGGATAAAACTTGCTCCTGATTGTAATTTTGCTTTAGTATCACAGATTTGTGAAGGGATAAAAACCATGACTGATTATTTGTAATACATGCCAAGCTTTATTAGAAACTATGAGAGAGCTGTTGGAACTTGCAGGAGCTTTGATTTTAATGCTGGTTATTGATTTTAGTGCTTGGTCAACTTTCAGCCTTTTCACCTGGGAAGTGTATTCTCTGAGCACGAGAACAGGCACAGATCCTCACTGGAGCTTGGGCTGGACCAGGTGGGCTCACTGTTTTGGGAAGGACTCACTCCCATAAGAAATGAAGCACTGGGGGGCATGAATAATGAATTACAGCCATGTTCACAGATCTTTATGCATCTGCTCTCCCAAAACACCCCCGGTCTCGGGCCCGGCCACGCCATCCGGTAATGACAGGCACAGCTCTGCGTGGACATGAATGCGTTTCTGTGTGCACACACTCGCTGTGGGGTGCAGGTGCCGGTTTGGACCCAGGAGAACGCCGGCGGAGCTGCCCCGGGCCGCACAAGCGCAGGGCGAATCTACGGCCGCGGCTCGGCGGCGGGACGTCCCTCCAGGAGCGGGGGCCGGCCGGAAGCAGCGGGCAGCCGTGACCAGAGTGCCGGGAAGCGGGGCCGTGATGAAGGCGTCAAAGGCCGAGAGGAGCGCTCGGTTAACTCAGTTGAACTCCCCGCGAGCAGCTGGAGCCCGGCCGCGCGGGCGGAAGTGACGGCGGCCGGGCGGAAGCGCCGCCCGCGGAGGGCGGCGGGGCCGGGGAGCGGCGCAGTGCCGGCGCAGGTGAGTGGCGGCCCGAGCTGCCGAGAGCAGCGGCCCAGCGTGGCAGCGTTTGCCTCAAAGCTTAAATGCTGCCGCTGGAAAGCATTTGGGAGAGCATTGTACAGCTCCGTTTCTCTGTAAAGTAAATCCGTTCGCCGTGACGCAATGGTGCGGCACTGGTGCTTAGGATCCCTCACTGTCATAGCTGACCTTCCTGACCGGCCTCACACTTGGACTAAAGTTGCTGGATTCAGAACTGGATCTCGGCCCTCTAAGCAATCTGTGGCTTTACTGCCTTCTGTGCTCTGGTGTTTTCTTTTAGTCTGAGATCTCTCCTCCCAGCCACGCCTGTAGAACGTCCTGCAGAGCTGGTGGGTTTTTCAGACTCTCCACGGCAGGGGCCAGACCATGACAGAAATGTTTTGTGAGACTTTTAATATAGACAGGGTGTACAACAGCAGATGATAGTGTGGCCACATAACAGTTGATATATTGTGCAGTGTAGAAGTGCTCCTAGTCCTTGGACAGCATTTCTGATCCCTTACCTGTGTTCCTAGGACAATATCTCAGTGTGTTGCTTGTGCTGACTGGCTGGAGGTCCCTCTGGGCAAACAGATGGTGTATGGTGAGCTTTTAAGTAGCCAGTTGCAAGGCTGGAGGTAACCAGGCTGCAGGATGCTGGGGTTAGTGCTGATCCTCAGGAGTTTGTTAGTTTGTTAGTCCTGTGTGCTTTCTCTGAGCTCTGGTGGGTAGGAATGAGGACTCCTGATGGCCAAGGGAGTGTTGTTGATGTGCTGCATTGGCTTCCGTGGGACATGGGAAAAGGTGCCCTAAGAAGAAAGCCAAGAGTATTCCCTGCATTCATTCTGTCTGCAGGTCCCACGTGTGTTGAAGGAAAGCCTTTGAGGAGGTTCCTGGAAGACCATCCCACCTGATTAACAAAGGCTGCTTGGTTGTCTTCTTGTGCTGACAGTTTTTGCAAGAAACAAAGGCAGTTTGAAGGGGTTCTGTATTTTTTGATTAAGTTTTGGTAGGGAGAGACTTGGACAAGTTTATGTAGAGCTCTGTGTGGAGGAGGCTTCTTGCAGAAAGCTTAGGAGCAGTGTTTACTTCCAACTGTGTGTTTTATGCCTGTTAAAGCAGGCATCCTCCTCTTTTGGGCTTTGAAGGCTGTGATGACAGGGCAGGGAACACTTGGCTTGGGATGCATGTTCTGCTCCTTATGGATATCAAAGAGGGTCCAAGCAAGTGAAGTCTGGCTGTGGGAGCCCTGTTGTGGCAGCAAGCTCCAAAAATAAACAGCAAGTAGGTGTGTGCTTATGCTAGGAGTACACAAAAAAAAGAAGGAGCTGTCTGTGGAGGTTTCAGTTTTTGCTGTGCAGTTGCAAGTGGAGTGGGCTGAAAGGGAGTGGTTCTGCATTCTCAGCATCAGTGAGAGCCACAGTGAGATCCCAGGTGTTTTTGGGTTAGTCCCTTCCCTGACAGTAGCAAGGTACCATAGCAGGGTGCTCCTTCCTACCCTGTAGTGGCCTTTGGTGGATGGCTTTACACCAATACCTTGCATAAAACCAGTAAACAAATGTAAAACATCTTGGCCCCCTTTTTTCTCTCAGAACCAAGAGCATCTCACTTAACCAGCCTTGGTCAAGAATGAGATCCCTGAAAACAGTATAAATATTCCAAGGGTAGGTCATAAATTCTACCTAAGAGTTACAGGCAGTAACTCTTGTTTCTGAGCATCTTTCCCACAAGGTTTCTCCCTACATATTTTACAATCAATTATAGTAATAGTATAAGGGAAACTATGGCTTCAGGGCAGTGGCTGTGCCTGCACAATGGTTGAACTCTGTTTTTGTCTGAGATTGGGGCAGGGATTTGTTTCCATGCTTTGCATTTTCTCATGTGTTCTGCCTATCCCTATGGCAGATAATGGTAATTTTAAAAATCCAAGTCCACTTTTCCTTTCCAACTTTTCAATAAATCATGCCTGAATCCTGCTTGGTTTTTAAAAGTGGAAGAAATCAAATATGCACACACTATTTAACATACTGAGGGTGGGAGGGTGCCAAATCTGCAGCATTAGTGCTGATCAGTGGCTGAAATTAGCGTGAAATGTATTAACAGTTTACTTGCTGCCCGTGAGAAGTGGATTGCTGGTCCCAGGCTCTGAGAATCAGATGTGGGGAGCGAGAGTCACCAATATTTTCCTGCCTGGTAGATGGGAGGTGGAGTAGTTGCCTTCTTGTCGAGTTGTCATATGCATGGTGTGAAAAAGTCTGTATAAATCTCACCGTTGTTTTTCAACCCCAAATTGGCCTGGGCAGTGAATGGAGATGCTTGGAAATAGCACAGCTTCTGCCAGTAAGGGGCCAGTGAAAGAGAATGAGAACAGGAGGTCCACATGAGGAAGAAAGACATTTTTCACTTGGGAGATCTGAGTGAGAAGGAGAGCAAACAGTGTCAGGGAGTGCATTGTCCAGCTCTGTGTGGACAGTCTCTTGCATCCTGCCAGGGATGTTAATGCTGGGATCTGGAGAAGATAGCGTGCTCTGTAGTGATGCCCATGGAGGGAGTTAAAGCAGATCAGTACATTCACAATATATTGGTAGGCAGCCCCAATCCCACAATAGTAGGACAAACCCAAACAGAGATAATTAGTCACCCTGAAAATTTAGGTTTTCAAATTTGAGCAGAAGAGGAGCAAACTCCATCTTCTGAAGTAAAGCTTCTGGGAGTATGGTGGAAGGGAGGAACAGTGTATGTTCACCCCAAAACCTTGACTTCCCTTGAGCAAATTGAAATTCCTGGATAGAAGAAGGAGCTACAACATGCCCTTGCCCTGCTGGTAATTTGGAGAAAACACATTCTGGCTTTCTCCATCATAGCCCATCCTTAACATGATTTAACACCCGAGAGGACCACCTGTGACTGGATCCCTGTCCATACAGAAGTCTAAAAATTATTAATATTTGAGGCTGGGTTATATGAAGTTTTAGGACCAATGCATCCAACAGGTCCACTTCATATCAAATGGGGCTTTGCAATTCATGGATTATCGATGCTTGTGTGGCAATGGAGACCTGAGGTTCCAACTTGCCCTGTCAGGTTTTATTTGCACAGCTCTAAAGATGAAAAAAACTTTATTCAGTTTGGTAGAAGTGCCTCTGTGGCTACTCTAGCTCTACAGGGAGCTGAAGAAGTAATATGGCAGAAACCAATTATTCTAGTGGGACCTTTCAAGGTCTTGAAACCTGTACTGGCCAGAACCCCACCTGGTGTGGGGGTTGTGCAGGGAGAAGCAGTAAGAAGGTGGTATGAACAATTACATCATCACTGCCATATGCCTCAGATAGAGGAGGGAGCACCCAGAGTGATCCAAATGCAGGAATTGCCTGGTAGTCTGCTGGACCAGGAGCCTCCCTTCTTATATAAAACCTACCCCTCAAGTTGAGCCCCACCTGAGACGCGTGTAGTTCACTGAGGCATCCTCCAAAAGAGAGAAAAATACTGAGCAGTGTTCTGCATGTTGATTCAGGGGACAGAATTGTGACAAGGGGAGAAGAAAGTGCTGAGATGGGAGAATCAGTAGCTGTGTGATTATTAGCAGGGTAGGTAGGTAGATCATTAGCAGGGTGATTGTTAGAGGCTGACACTAAAGAACCAGCATTTATCTATACAAACCCCAGTGCTGTTTTTAAGGGATGCACCAATTGGCTCCCATTTTATGAACAAAAGAGTGGGGGATCTTTTGAGTTGCCAGTATGGCAGTGAGAGAAATGGGAAGACATCCTAAATTTGTTAAGCAAAAGTGTTTCTCGGTGGGATGAAATCCTGCCCGTCAGAAGAGGGATAATTGGGCTCACCTGTTGAATAATCAGGTAGGTTCAGTGACCTGTGCAGCAGATACGGCAGTAAAGGGAAAAGAAAAATGGAAACATCTGCTAGAGTGGTTACATGCCAAGGGAGACCATTCAGGATTTAAGGATTTTTAAGGGAGCGGGTAACACAGGGTGGCCTGTCACTTGGGAACTGTGCAATGCTGTCATCTCAGTCTGTGGCCAGTGTTGTACAGGACTAGAGAAAAACACCCATTGCAGGAAGCATCCCTTCACTAAGGACACGGAAAAGTCCTCTGGGAGACCTGGCAGGTGGACTATATAGGGCTTTTTCTGAAGTCAGAGTGGAAGTATTGTCTGAGCTCACTCAAGCTGAGGCAGTAGCAAGAGCAGCAGGGCACAGCACCATAAAGGGACTGAAGCTATGGTTTAATTATTTGCCATGGCCCCAGTCCCTCCAATCCAACAGTAGTCACTTTACTGCTGGGGTGTCAGGACTCATCCCCGTAGAGGTCACCAATTGTTGGCATCGGTGCTTGGCACCAGTTTATTGTCTTACTGTAAAACTTTCATACCTTCTCTCTGTGAGTTTCCAGGGGCAGCTCCTCACAACACTGACTCCTTTTTTCTTTTCTTCTGCACAGCCGGCTGACTCTTTCCTAGCCCTTGCACAACCACCTGCCCCTTCCTCCTCACAGCATAACCAAAAAACTCCAGCTCTCTTCTTAATTACCTAACCCACTCTTTTATAACACCCATCCTTATTGGACACAGCTGTGGCCTATTAAGGGCAGGGCTGTTCCTACTCTTTGGTAATAAGTACAGCTGCAACTGCTCAAGGGTGAGATTGCTTTAGCGCTGTCTCTATTCTCCTACAATCTATCCTCCCACACCAGGGTGGTTCAAGAGTGGGCACAAGATGAAGGAATCCCGTGGACCTTTCACACCCCATACTACCCCTAGGCAAATGAGGCTGTCGAATGCACCCGTGGATTCTTGAAGAGGAACCTGAAACATCATGAACCTGAATGGGCAAGAGGGTGTCAAATGGGGTAGATAGAGTCAGTAGCTTCTGGGGAGTTAATGGGTGCCTATAACTCACAGCCTTTTGTCTTCATCCCCACCCATGCTCCCTGGAACAAAAGAAACTAAAGACCCTGCAAATCCTCTCCATTAGTTAGGACAGCTGGTTTTGGCAGAATTACCAAGAGTGAGATTGGTACCCCTGACCTTAAAAAAGCCACTTAACTTACCTGCCAGATGGTGGATTGTTCCCTCCTTTTAATCGTGTTTTGTTTTTATGCATGTATATGTTTTACAGATTATCTGAAATCCACTGCTGGACCTATGCTTTCAACTCTTGAGTGGACGGATCATTTTGTGTATTTTTTAATTTGATTTTGCTAAGCCTATTTTGCCTTTTCACTAGCAAAAAAAATGGTGTGGGAAAAGTTTTTGCTCTTATGTTATGGATGTATGATTTTGTCTCAAGTGACTGAAAATCAGAGTACTGAACCAAATTTAGCTTGGGAGTTGATACAAGGATTTATGCATATTTGGAATCATACAAATCAAGGAATATGTATTAACCTCCCTAACTCTGCATCAGAGGGGTTTAGATTTATGATGATTTGGTTAAATTTTTCAGAAATATTAACAAGAGAACTGGATAATCTTAAAAAAACAGGAGGAAATGTTACTTGGGGGATGGTGGAGTCCCAGTTCCTAGACCAGAAAGAAGGACAACAGTGGGATGCAAATGGGACATGGGTAGAATACAAGAACGCCTTTTACCAGCTCCCACGGGACTCTACCTGGAGCGATTTATGGAATCAAACATGCTATCGGTTATTAGACACCAACCCTTCTGAGACATTGCAAAATGTCACTTCTATCCCTTGCACGGTGGTACCGTGGTGGGATTCTCCTGCTGAGGGTGGGTTTTTTGAACATGAGTACAATTTACATTGGGATGCAGGATGGTGTATACAAATCCCTGATAACCCAGGAATTGCACAGCAAGTTAACCGAACAAATTATGAGTGGGCCTGGTCTCTGAAACAAATCTTTGATCCTGTATCTACACTACAATGGGCTTCCAGGGTCCCCACAGGGAAAATAGTAGAATGGGAAGTGGAGAAATCAGACTGTAAGGATCATCAGACCACACTACCTAATGGAGAGAGCATCTGTTGGAAAGTGAGGAACCGTAGAAGCCTTACCCAAAGTAAATCAGAGACGTCCTTTCTGAATTGTTCCCGTATATTAGATTGTACCACAGGAGCAGGTGAGCCTATAGAAACCTGGTACATCTCGGAGCTGAGAACTTTTATCCGGGACATGTGTACCTGTTGGGGTTATCCCAACTACGGCTATCTAAACCAAGACACCCGATGCAATGGGTCTTATGAAAATTCAGAGACAGCGCTATCCTGTGGCATTCCCACTACACACGGCCCTGACCAGAGGAGGGTCTGGAATTCAAGTAGTGAAGCACAGGAAGTTCCCCAAGGTGACCTGTATCAGTGTTCACAAGCCAAATATCCAGCTCCACGGGGAACGGTATGGGCATGTTCAGATGGGAAAATGTATTCCCACTTGAACATGTATGATATGGCTGGGCTGCAGTGTACTGTTGGGTTTCCTACCATGTGTCCATCTAAAACGTTCAATTATACACTTTATCATAACAACAAAGTGCGGAGAGAAATCCACAATCCAACAGATGCAAAAGGCTGGATTCAGGGGATTCAAGTCCCCGACTATTACACCTGGGGACAAAATGTTGCTTTAGACTTAGAATCATTTTTTGTGTCCAGTGGAGTTATCCAGAGGCATAAGTATGTCTTGGAGAACTTAACTAGGCAAGTCCATGTGTTAAGCAACTGGTCCGGACGCTCACTCAGGGAACCGAACATGCAGGCCCCGCAGGCATCGGAAATGGCCCTGCAGAACCGATTAGCCATAGATATGTTGTTGTTGAAAGAGAATGGAGTGTGTGGGATGCTAAACCTAACGGATGGAGAATGTTGTGTCACTGTTCATAACACCAGCACCACCATAGAAGAGGCACGTCAGAAGATGAAGGAGATTGCTGAGCAAACAGGAGAACTGTTTCAAGCAATGCAACCCAAGGACTAGTTTGATGGACTGAGCCTGGATTGTGGATCACATGTACTAAAGTGCCTTGGATTTATGGGATGGGGAAGGTGGCTTGTGTGCATTGACCTTATAATACTGTGTGGATTCTTGGGTTTGATGATAGGTCAGGAACTCATGTTGAACTGTGATGAGTTCATTATGGTTATAGAGGAAAGGGATAGAATTTCTAGCACTGTATAATTCCATACCATTCATGTCATGGCAAGAATGTGGTTGGAGCAGGAGGAAGTCAGGGGCTGGAAGTGGAAGGGTGGCCATCTTTTGCTATGCTTGGGGATGTGGCTTTTCTGGTTTGGTGCTCAAAGACAGCGCTGGTAAGCCCAAGAGCTGGGGAGCTGCTCCAAGAAAAAGAAAGGAGAGAAAGCAGCAGCATGGCAGAGCCCAGCTGAGCCATGTGGAGCCCAGGCTGCAGCTGCTGGAACCACCAAGCTCTCCAGTCCCGCTCCCACAAAGTCAGGCCGAGAAGGAGGGTCCTCTGACCTGCTTCAGAGCCCTGCCAGGTCTGAAGGTTTTGCCTTGTCCCTGTTCTTCCATTGTTTTCAGTCTGAGTGGGAAAAGTTAAATTGCAGGCCTTTCCAACATTCTGCTTTTGTTTTTGCATATACTCCATGCTGCCCAGCACAGGGCCAGCCATCATGTTGCCTTTTTCTTGGAAACCACACTGGATGTGGTCTTTGGGAAGTATTTTTGTTTGTTCAGTAGTGAATATCCTTTTGTCTGTCTTTTGTACACTCTTTTATTGTCTCTCTTTTGTACACTCTTTTATTAATATTGTTGTGCTTATTGCAATTTTTCAGTAAACTGTGATTCCAATTTATAATCTCTCCTAGTGTTTCCTCCACTGCTGGAAAGGGGCAGGGGAAAGGGAGCAGCTCAAGTAGGTTTAATATTCCCACTGGGTTTTAAATCAGCACAGAGCTATAAGAAGGGGATGAAGGAGATTGTTGGGATTTGTGAAAAGACTGGTGAGCTCATAAAATAAAAAAACAAAAATCTCATAAAAAGTCTCATAAAATAGCTCTCATTGAGTGAAGAATATTTGAGTTCACCACCAAAGACTCCAAGACATGCACTGCTGGGAATTCCATTGCTAGAATTCCTTAGCAAATCCATGCAAGCATGTTGGTACTTATAATTTCATAAGATAAATATGAAGACACACACGCATGATTTATTGATAGAGCAGAAGCTATATATAGTGCCCTTAACTGTATTATTAAAACTGGAGGTAAATAATTGATGGAATGAAGGAAAGATACATACAACTCTGGCAGCTCTGATGGGAAGCATTCCTGTCTTGCAGTAATTAAAATCAAATACATTCTATTGGTATGTCTTTCTGGCAAAAAAATTGTTTCCTCATTTCACCCGCACGCTAAGAGACACTGTGTGTGTGGCCACAGAAGCTGTGCAGCCAGTGTGAGAGGAGTCAGGGAGGGAAAATGCTCATGGCTGTCTTGAGCCAGAACCAGAAGCAGCTGTCAGACAGTCTAAGCAACCCCAGTGCTTCACCCCTACACATTCCAAGGCAAGCAGTGCCACGGCCTCCCTGCCTTACTGTCCAGCTGGGAGAACTGAACTGTGCCCATGGGGTGCATGGGAAAGCATTCCCAAGTTCAGCCCCAGGAAAGCCTCAAAGGGGCAGAGAGAAATCTTCTGGCACCACTGCACCTGCCCCAGCCTTCTGTAAACCTCTGGTGCTCTGATGCATGGCCTGAAGGTGAACAGAAATCTAGAGATTTCAGTGGTCATAAAGGATAAAATGTGTTTCTGGCTGTAATTTTTAAGTAGTATTGCAGCTTTCTAAAGGTTTAACACACCCCCCCCCCCGCCCCAAACAGTGAAAAAGTGCTTACTTTTTTTACAGCATCAGGGCGCTTTGTGGTGAGTCCTTCCCAAACAGTGAGCCCACCTGGTCCAGTCCAAGCCGAGTAAGAATCTGTGCCTGTTCTCATGCTCAGAGATTTTTTTTTCCCAGGTAATTATTAATCTCACCAGTGCCTATTGGTATCTCAAGGGAGGGTGTCAGAGGATGAAGCAGAGCCCTTCTTGATGGTACCAAGAAATAGGACAAATAAAGAAGGGGCAGAGGGGCAGAAACGGATGCACAGGAAGTTCCACCTGCACATAAAGGAGAACTTCTTTATTGTACCTGTGACCGACAACCAGCAGGTTGTCCGGAGAGGTTCTGGAGATATTCAAGAACCTGGATGCAATCTTGTGCCCTGTGCTCTAGGATGACCCCTACTTGAGCAGGGAGGTTGGACCAGATGATCAACTGTGGTGCCTTCCAAAAATGACTCGTTCTTTAAAAAGAGCTTAAAGTTGACCAAGCACTAAAATCAATAACCAACATTAAAATCAAAGCTCCTGAAAGTTCTGACAGCTCTCTCATAGTTTCTAATAAAGCTTGGCACATATTACAAACAATAAGTCATGAAGAATGAATCACAGCCATGTTCACAGATCTTTATGCATCTGCTCTCCCAAAACACCCCCCCCGGTCTCGGGCCCGGCCACGCTCTCTGGCACAGCTCCTGCGTGGACATGAATGCGTTTCTGTGTGCACACACTCGCTGTGGGATGCAGGTGCCGATGTTGGGACGCAGGGTAGCACCGGCGGAGCTGCCCCGGGCCGCACAAGCGCAGGGTGAACCCACAGCCGCGGCTCTGGGGCCCCGCCAGGATCCGGGGGACGGGGCCGGGCCGGGCGGAAGTGACGGCAGCCAGGCGGAAGCGCCGCCGCTCGGGCGGAAGCGCGGGCGGGAGCGGCGGCGCCGCGCAGGTGAGTGACGGCCGGGCTGTGGCGGCTGGGCTGTGGCGGCCGGGCTGTGGCGGCCGCGGGGCCTCTCCTGCCCGCGGGAATCCCGCGGCGGCGGCGAGGCAGGCTCGGCCCGGCCCGGCCTCGCTCGGTGTAGACGGCAGGGGCCCAGCACTTTGTCTTCACCCTGGTGTAAAGAGAAGCGCGGCTACGGGCTCCGCGCGGCCGCCGATCCAGTGGCCGTGATCGCCGTGCAGGGAGGTGCTGCGGGATCTGTGCCGCTGTGTGCCTCCCTCCCTCTCTCCTTCCCTCCATGCCCCCATCAGAGAGGCCTTGCCAGGCCGAGTCTCCGTTGGCTGGTTGAGACTTGATTCAGAGTAGTTTGTGTAAGTCCATCAGGGCTGAACGCGGTGGGAACGCTGGCACGCATCAATTCTTCAGTGTGTAGCAGCTGTTGTTTTTAATTTTATTTTGCGCTGTTCTGCTTCCTGTTTATTGCAGAGACTCTCGAGACAAGCTGGGACAGCAGCGTTTCTGTTGGCAAGGTGCTGTGTGCATGCACACGGTGTGTGCCCGACAGGCAGGGTCACAGTCACTGAGTCTTCTGTGACCAGCATGAGATGTGGAGGCTCTTTGAGGAGAATTTCTTGCAG
This sequence comes from Agelaius phoeniceus, assembly GCF_051311805.1. NCBI lineage: Eukaryota > Metazoa > Chordata > Aves > Passeriformes > Icteridae > Agelaius > Agelaius phoeniceus. The sequence continues at coordinate 26,854,566 of NC_135270.1, read as the reverse complement.
CAGTTGACTCTTGTGGCTAGGATTTTTCATCTGTGAGGAGTGTCTTTCCAGTGTCTGCCTTCTCTGTAGCAAGTGAAAGTGTCAAGAAGACTGTTGGCCATTACAGCATTGTGTGCAGAAAGCATTTTTGTGACAGAGCAGAGAATGCATGTCACCATTTTGCAAAGGAGCCAATAATCCTGAGTGAGGCTTTCATTGCCTGCTGATCTCAAGTGGGGAAATTGTGCTTTTCCACTGGCTGCTGGGCTGCCCAGAAGAGACTGAGAGCAGAGACTCTCTGCTTCTCCTTTTAAATTCTTGCCACAACCAACAAGGTCTGAAGAGGTTAATTTGAGACACTTATTGTGACAGCAGGATCTTGTATTCCTCTTTCGCCCAAATCTGGTAACTTTATCAAAATGACGCAAAGCTGTACACTTCAGAATGGGTAAAAACGCCTTCCCCAAGGTTCACAAATGACAGTAGCAGTCAGAGAGGATTTTTTTAGCATCAACATATACATTCTCTTTTGATTGTGTCTGGTTCATAGATGTAACTGTCTCCCTTTGCATGTTGGGCTCTGCTGCTGAGGAAGAAAAATACACTGTAAATGCAGACGAACCACAAGAAGTTAAAAAGCCTACCAGTGTTGGATTTTATCAAGTAAGATGATAGTGTGTCCACACAGCAATCACTATGTAGTGGAGTTCAGAGGTGCTCCTAGTCCTTGGACAGCATTTCTGATCCCTTACCTGTGTTCCTAGGACAATATCTCAGTGTGTTGCTTGTGCTGACTGGCTGGAGGTCCCTCTGGGCAAACAGATGGTGTATGGTGAGCTTTTAAGTAGCCAGTTGCAAGGCTGGAGGTAACCAGGCTGCAGGATGCTGGGGTTAGTGCTGATCCTCAGGAGTTTGTTAGTTTGTTAGTCCTGTGTGCTTTCTCTGAGCTCTGGTGGGTAGGAATGAGGACTCCTGATGGCCAAGGGAGTGTTGTTGATGTGCTGCATTGGCTTCCGTGGGACATGGGAAAAGGTGCCCTAAGAAGAAAGCCAAGAGTATTCCCTGCATTCATTCTGTCTGCAGGTCCCACGTGTGTTGAAGGAAAGCCTTTGAGGAGGTTCCTGGAAGACCATCCCACCTGATTAACAAAGGCTGCTTGGTTGTCTTCTTGTGCTGACAGTTTTTGCAAGAAACAAAGGCAGTTTGAAGGGGTCCTGTATTTTTTGATTAAGTTTTGGTAGGGAGAGACTTGGACAAGTTTATGTAGAGCTCTGTGTGGAGGAGGCTTCTTGCAGAAAGCTTAGGAGCAGTGTTTACTTCCAACTGTGTGTTTTATGCCTGTTAAAGCAGGCATCCTCCTCTTTTGGGCTTTGAAGGCTGTGATGACAGGGCAGGGAACACTTGGCTTGGGATGCATGTTCTGCTCCTTATGGATATCAAAGAGGGTCCAAGCAAGTGAAGTCTGGCTGTGGGAGCCCTGTTGTGGCAGCAAGCTCCAAAAATAAACAGCAAGTAGGTGTGTGCTTATGCTAGGAGTACAATGAAATGTATTTGCAAACAGTTTACTTGCTGCCCGTGAGAAGTGGATTGCTGGTCCCAGGCTCTGAGAATCAGATGTGGGGAGCAAGAGTCACCAATATTTTCCTGCCTGGTAGATGGGAGGTGGAGTAGTTGCCTTCTTGTCGAGTTGTCATATGCACGGTGTGAAAAAGTCTGTATAAATCTCACCGTTGTTTTTCAACCCCAAATTGGCCTGGGCAGTGAATGGAGATGCTTGGAAATAGCACAGCTTCTGCCAGTAAGGGGCCAGTGAAAGAGAATGAGAACAGGAGGTCCACATGAGGAAGAAAGACATTTTTCACTTGGGAGATCTGAGTGAGAAGGAGAGCAAACAGTGTCAGGGAGTGCATTGTCCAGCTCTGTGTGGACAGTCTCTTGCATCCTGCCAGGGATCTGGAGGAGATGGTATGCTGGAGGGGGATGTTGATGTGATACTGTGCCTCTGAGATTCTTGGTTGGTATTGATAATTGAGCAACTCAAATCTGTTGGATTTGAGTTGCTCAATTATCATCTTGGACAAGATGTTACTCTGACTTTGCAAATCCCAGGCCCTGTTGTTGGCATTTTGGCAGTGATGCACTTTTTGTCTGTCTTTTTACTGGCTGGATGCCATTCTGCTCCTAGCTGGCTGACAGACCTTGTGCAGGCTTGTCAAGTAGCCTTTTGTTCAGCAGTGAAGAACAGGATTCCGTTTGTGTGGGACTCCCATTTAAGTGTTTGTGTTCAGGTGATCCTGAAGTAGGGGTTTTGTGGTATGTACAGAAACATAAGAGTGGGACAAAAATGAGTTTTCCCATGCTGTCCCCATCCTATCTCCAGGAATCCAGTTCTGTTACCCATTTTCCATGATTTGGAGTCCTGTGTGAAAAGCAAGTGTGGCTGGGCTGCAAGATCAGGAAGGCAGCATGCTGTCTAGACCAAAGCCTGGGGAGTCCGAGGCAGACCTGCTGCGCTTTCAGAACCAGTTCCTGGCAGCCAGAGCTTCACCTGCAGTGAAGATTGTGAAGAAAGCAGACAAGAGGAAAGGGAAGGAAGGGAGCACAGATGCTGAGAGACCCCCGCTCCAGGACAGCAAAGATGTAGTCATGTTGGATGGTAAATTCATTTGTTTCTTTGAATTACTAAGATTCTCTGTCTCTCAACCTAGTGTTGCTTTTCCCTTGCCTTTGTGCCCTTCTTTCAGTATTATTTATTCCTTAGCCTTGGAAATTGGCTTGTCCAATGCTGCTAGCATCCAGTAGGACCACCTTTGTTGCCTTGGTCCACATTTATCAGCTCTCTGTGGTACCTTGCCAGCAAGAGGTGTTTTCTGTAATTTGTGCTGTTGAACTCTCATTGCTTATTTTGCCAGCTATCCAGACCCAGTGTCTTTGAGATTTACCTCTCCTAGCTGCTCCCGTTTTCAGCCAGCAGATCTGGCTTGTTTTTGTTTTCTCTATCAATAGTAGCTGTAACACTTTTGTCATGTGCTTGATCTCAGAAGCACAAGGTGCTTTTTTAAAAGCAGCAATATAAATCTTGCAGTACTTTGTTCCAGGTAGAGGAAATATGATCTACTTATAGCAGGTGGAAAGGAGTTTGTTCATGATCATACAAATCCCTCACATTTAACAGTTTGCAGCAGAAATATGCTCTTTTATGCCTCAACACAACCTGCAAGGACAATACTTGTTTCTATATAGCCTTGCTGTTTCACTTAATACTTGCAGTGAGATCTCAGTACCCTTTCCTGCTTATGGAGCTCTTTGGAAAGACCTTGTGCCAATACATAAATAGAATCTTCAAGCATGTTTCTCTTCACTACACCCTTTAACTTAGAGACAGGGGAATCTTAAGCGTCTTATTGCTTCCTTATCTTTATTTCTCATCAGAGGAATAAAAGGTGTATTAGGAGGCTTTGGTCTGGTACCTACTGCACAGTGGTTGTACACAATAACTTGTTTTCCTTGTTATTGCTTCCCCTCCTCAGGTTTTCCTGATACTCTCCCAGCTCTAACTCCAGTTCCTCCAAAAAAGTCCAAGATCAAAAGTGCTAGTGTCCACTTTGAGGATGAAGATCCAGAGGAAAGATTGGAGAGTCATGATCGACACATTACAGCAGTCCTCAGCAAAATTATTGTATGTCTGTCTTTTGTGTGATGATCTAGTGTTTGTTTATTTGAATGCTCTGAACTAAGCAGGGATGAAGGGCTCTGTGGCTGCATTTTATTTCTACAGTGTAATGAAGCAGCACTGTAGACCAGTGTCCTGGAGCACCTTGAAAGAAAAAAGCTCTTTGGATGTATTTTTTTCTTGTCAGTTAAATATAGTTTCAGATCTACCTTCCAGACCTGACAGCCTACAGGTCACACTGATTGCATGCAGGCATATGCTGTAGTGTGGATTTGGGTGAGTTTCTGGACTCTACTGGGGATGTTCTCTGTGCTTTGCACTGGCCTAGGTTTTCCTTTATCTGATTCTTTGAGTGATGCATGGAGTTTGGCAGCCTAGTCTTTTGGAAAATAGCCTCACTTTGTCTCTGAATAAGCACAAGGTATTCTGAGCCTGATGACAGTGTGAGCTGCAGAGCAGGGAGATTTTGAGCCTGCTGTCAGTTAAATGATACATACATGTCTGGCTATTGCAATGGTTTTACAGGGTTTGAATTTTTTCTTCAGGAACGAGACACCAGTGCAGTAGCAGTGACCATGCCAGTGCCCACGGGAGACCCATTCCCAAGGACATTTCACCGCTCCGAGATAAAAAGTGAGGTAAGATTAGGAGCAGATGTTTTATGCTACCTTTGTTAACAATTAAACTTCCTCCCATTAAATCCTAATGCTTAGTGGGGCTTGGTAGTAGTCAAAATAACCAATTTAGTATGCTGAAGATTATGAGTTAGCTCAACATATCTGTGGCATTGCCACCTGAGTGAAGGAGAGGGTTCTTCTACCAAGCTGTCAACGAGTAGCTACTCCATACCCTGCAGTTAAGTAACATTGGAATCTTCTTGGTTTAGCCTTCTTCAACTAACTTTATAAAGGTGGGTCAAATCTGCAGTGCTGTAATAGAATTGATCCTGTTCTGCTTGTTTTTCTCTGAGGAGCAATCTCTGTTGCTTTGTCCACCAGGTTCTTATTGAAATCGCACCTGATTTCTCCTCCATAACATTGGAGTATGGTTGATCAGGTTATCTTTAGCAGTGCTTTTTGATTTTGACATAATTATTTTCTGAGGCTGTAAAAGTGGAAGCCATGGTTGCTATTATCAGTCATTGCTGTAGTAGCAAGGACTGCTAGCTGAGTGGGAGTCAGATGCTGGGAGTTGATATGTGATTGACAGCTGTGGTTGCTTTTGAGGACGTAGCTTATTTTGAAGGACAGCTTTTTTGAAAGGTGAGAGTAATACTTTTTAAACTACCAGTTTTGCTTATCTGATGTAGAAGTGCTCAAAGCAGCTACCAAATGTTCAGACTGCCTTTTAAGCTTCTTCTCTGGGCTGGAGACATGCAAGAGATTTTTTGCTTAGTCTCCTTTGGATTTTCTGTGCATCCCCTGTGCAAGGCTGTTCAGAGCCATGCCCTTCCATTATCTAGGCAAGCAACACAGTAATTTAACCAGGATTATTTTAGCACTACTCTCCCACTTTACTGTGTAGATCTCTTCACCCTGCTGCTCACTAATCACCTTATAAGAAGTCTGTTCCAAGCATGTGGTGAGCACAGTGAAGTACAGCCCATTTATACTCAGAAATCCAAGGTATTCAGCTATGCAGAGCTTCTGAACAGCAGGAAAGCTGTAACTATTGTGTTTGGTGACATTTTAGATGTATTTTCCTTGCTTGAATTCACTTATAATTAATCATCTTCCTTTTCTAGATGCCAAATCATTCATGTCTTTGTCTCTCTGTCATAGCAGTAAACTGTGTGCTAAAAAATTGTCACATGTACGCAGAAAGGGACAGGTGACTGCCAGCAACCTCCCTATATCGTGTCCCAAAGTCTGATCTGAGGGTGTCTTTAGGATCACATCTATAAATTTGTTAGTGGCAGGTGTGTAGGGAGACTCTGGATAGAAAAGTGAATACGTGGCTTCCCCGTTTGCAGGTGCAGCTGGGATCTGGAAAAAAAAGCATCTTTGCACAGAAGATGGCAGCAAAAAGAGCTGCTGAAAAGGCAGCGACGGCTCCCTCTGCTGCCGAGTGCGTGGAAGTACGATCAGCTGCTCCGGATGCCTTGGATCCTGTGGGATCCGTGGGCGAGGCGCCTCTCCCCGGCAGCAGGGGTGGTAAGTGGAGAAGGTTCTGCTCATCCAGCTGACCGTATTTACATAGTCTTAGTAACCATAACGTCAGCCCACCACGTTTTTAAATTAGGGTAGCATTGCTGTTCTCAGTTTTGGAATCTCAAGGTCAGTTGGAATGTCTGTATTGTGGCTATGATTTGAAATGGTCTGAGATGCAAACAAAAAATTCTAAGGAGAAAATTCTGAGATGGTTCTAAAAATTTGGTTCGCTTTCTCTCTAGTTTCATTTTTACTTCACACAGGGAGCTAGATTTATTTTTCAAGATTCTTGTCCCCCTTTTTCTTTCTGTTTGTTATATGTAAAGTTTTTCTTGTTTCATCACTGATTTCGACAATTTTGGGAAGAGGGTGGTTCTGTGTTGAAAGCGTTTGAGACCACTGTGATGTGGGTTCTCACTCCTACTGAAATGTTTGAAAGCTCAGTTTTCTGTCACCAGATCTGCTGCCATGAGACTGTGGCTTTGCTCCATAAGGAATGCTGTGAAGCAGTGCTGATGAGTCACTGCCACCTCCAGCAGTTACTTGTCTGACAGCAACGTGACAAGGAAAGATGAAGTCAGTTCAACTGTTACCAGCATCTCCAGGCTTTTTTTTAATTTGTGTTGTCTGGGGCAGTCCAGTTTTCTTAGGAGCACCCTGTGTCTGGGTTTTACCCTGACATGCTCTTTTTCACATTTAAATAGAGGCGAGATGTCATTTGAAGATTATCACCATTAGGCTCAGGTTTGTGTCAGCCCTGCCCCCTGTTAGAGAATTGGTAAGAGAACTGCCAGGTGTGCTGTGTGTGCACAAGCCCACCATCCAGGTCACTATACTGTGCTTAGTGTATGTCCTATTATAATTGGACATGTATAATTCTGTCTGAGAAAGCTGAAGGGGAAATAGAGCAGCCATATAGCTATCATCCTCTTGAACATGAACGCTTCTAAACTGTAATAGCATGACAGAGAGACTACAAAATGCCTTTGCCTCTTCAGCCAGACTGTTGTGGCAGGATCATTGGAAGCAAGAGAAGAGGGGGAGCTTAATTTTTTGTAGTAACAACATATTTGTTTGTTGTAATACTTAGTTTAATTGCTGGTGGTGGGAGTTGTGCCGAAGCTTTTGCCGGGTCACCCTGTCTTATCTCTTTCTGCTCAATATGCACAACAACTGTGGTAATGACATCAAATCTTCCTGGTGTTATGTTGAAAGTCATTGCTGCTGTTTGAACAGGGATTTGATGCTTTCAGGGCTGGCTGGTTATGGGCATAGGGATGGTCCAAGTCTATATGGAGCATATGAATAAAACATAAGCAATAAAGTTGCAAAGTCAGATCCTTGTATAGTGGGTTACAGAAGAGCAGGAGGGTCTCACACTGACCAAAGGAGCATGTTACCTGGTGCAATGGTTAAATGAAATGAACATTTAAAATGGATTTAGATCAGATGATAAAGGAGACTCAGTTTTGTTCAGAATATGAAGAATGTCCCTTGCTGTAACTTCTAATATGTTTAGCCCTTGAAGGTGAGTATAGGACACTGTTAGAAGCAAACATGCCTGTGTTGAGAATTGATCCTTTATCATCTGGAAGCTGGTTTACCTCATGTAATTCTCTGTCTTACTCAGCAACTATTTACTAGGTCATGGTTCAGCTGACATACAAATGTGGGTTCAGGCATTCCTGGGCAGAGAAATAATCTAGTATTCACTAGGCTGGAAGAATGCTCTGATGCATCAGTTGTGAATTATGCTGCAGTTTACCTTTTCATGCTGTTGCTTTGCATTAAAGAAGCATAATTCCTTTCCCTTGCCATCTTCCTCAAGCTCCCAAAGAAACAAGCTGGAAATTATGTCAACATGTTTGTTGTGACATGGGATGAAAGCACAAATGGTTTAGTTTTGTTTGAAGTTAAGCTAAACTTCTTTACTCCTATTCTAACTTTACTACCAAGGTAGGGGAAAAAAAAAAAAACCAAAAGAAATTATGCAAGCCTGTTAATGACAGAGTTGAGATTTATTCATGATGCTGTAGACAGAGATCACTAACTGCTTTCTCTGCTGCTTCTTATAGATAAAGATGATGACTTTTTGACCTCTCAGCGTCCTTGTCTCATAACGGGAGAGGGTCTTGGAAGCCAAAAGAGTGAGGAGGAAGCTCAAGCTATTCACAAAGAGAACTTGGAGAAGCTGCAGTCCATGTCTGAGGAAGAGATCCTGCAGGAGCAGGCGAGGCTTCTGGCTCAGCTGGGTATGTGTTTCCCAGGGTCAGCTCTAGAGTTGAGACAACTTAATGAATGTGTAGGTGTCCCAGAGTCTTAGCAAATTCACAGGTCAACGATGGGAACTTGGAATTCCTGCTCATTCCATATGTGGATAATCTTGCTTCCATGTCATGTCAATAGCTTATGAGTAAGAACTAAGTGTGAAGAAATTAAATAGTGTTTATTCTTCAGTGAGGGTAGGTTTGGCTTAAGTCTTTCTTGTCACCCCTCTGCTGTGGGTTAAGATGATCCATGAACTTTATTGGCTTGCACTCCAAATACATGGTTGCACATAAATGTTTAAGGTCCTAAAATGTAATTTTTTGAAGCTGATAAGAAACAGTGTCATAGCAATGCTGAGGTGAGAAAGAATCCTTGGTCTTCCCCTCCAAAATACCTAAAACTCGGGCCAGAACTGTCAGTACCCGGATAGGGAGAACATATGGGCATGTGGGAGATTTCAATTCAAACCTATACTTGTAGAGCAGAAAAACTTGAAATTAGCCTTGACTTTTAGAAAAAGTGTTTTAATTTTCACACTGTTGGGTACAGGCATATTCTAGCAGGGGTCTGGTCTCTGGTTTGGAGCCCCGGCCACAATGGTGCTCTGAGAATGCCTGTCACTGGCAGCTGATGACAAGGTAGAGGAGAGCACTGAATGTGGTGTGTTTGATAAGACTTCATGTGATCTGGGCCACTGCATCACTTGCTGGCGTTAGTTTGATTAATTTATATGCTCAGGAAGAGCAGATGTACAGATGTAGGTGGCAGACAAGGATTTTTTAAATTCTCATGATTTCAGGTCCTCTAGCATCAAATTTAGATATGAGTGGCATTTTAGATGCATAAGTCTCTTGTAGGTTCAGCTTAAAGATCATTTTAATTATCTTCACTTCATTGCAAGCAACATGGGTATAACTGGAAAGGTGGCAGAGGAACTACACAAAATAATTGCAGCCAGATTGTTTGGGTACATCCTTCATTCAGACACCCAAGTATTTTATTTGGCTTCACTGCTTATAACAATGGCATGTGTATGAAAAATAGCCTGATTACATACTTGCTTCTCGTGAGTGATTTGTGATTTTTTTGCTCCTTGTCCCCACCACTCTGTCCTTTGCGATATTAGTGAAGTGAATACTTAAAGAGTTAAAAAAGGATGGGATGTATTGTAAGTATTTTTCAACAAGATTTTCTGAAGCAATGCATTTTTATATGCCTTGTAGGTTACAATAGTAGATACTTTAGTCTTTTGAGGCCTTAAAGAAACTAGGAGTAATTTTGGAATTCCCAGAATATCTGTGGGTAGAGAATTATACATGATGAAACACACCTAAACTAAGTTGCTGACTTACAGATGGATTTAGGAGCTGGACAGACACAGAGCTGTGAATTATGGAGACTTTCTCCAAATTTGGGAGTGTGAATGATTTGTGCATGTTAAATGCTGTCCAGCCCGTGAATTAACTTCTTGGTTATGAAGCAGGTGATACTCCGTGGTGTGAAGTATGAGAATGGGTACATAGTTCTGTGCTGGGCAGTGTCTTATTGTTGGTACTGTGCTGGTTTTGTTGGTGGAGACTCTGGACAGAACTAGGCTTAGTTTCTGATGTACTGTGCACAGATTGACATCAGTGACTTTTTTGTCACTGTGTGAAATGATTAAATAATGAATACAGTCTTTCCTTGCTCTGTACAGTGAAGTGCAAGAAAGTGAGAGCTCTTGCCTGCATTCAGAAAAAATAGGAATACTTTAATGAGACTGGGCTGAATGCCTGTTCTTCACCAAGGACAGTTTAAACTGCATCATTGAGGAGAATGTGCAGCAATCATGAGTGTGGGATAGATGTTTCAGAGACATGGGAGTCATTTTTCAGATGACTTATCTCAGGTACAGAGCATTTCTCAACTGCTTGTCCTTTGTCCTCCAAAGAATAAATAACCACTGTAGGTGTTATGTTCTACTTTATATATCTCTGACACAGCTTACTGGAGTAATTCTGTACCTTGTTGAGGCACAATGCTCAATCTCTCACTGTTCACCTCTGGCATAAGCATCCCAACACCATCTTCTGGAGAGGAGTGTTCAGAGACAGTGCACTCCATCCAAAATGATGTGGGATATCTGTAGCAGATCTGAAAGTAAAATGATGATCTTAGAGCCATATGAACATAATCTGTCTTTCAAAACACATCTACCTCCCAAATGTTTCTCTTCAAAGCATGAAGAGAATGGCTGTGTCTTTTTTCTGGGTGTTATCAGACCATAATTGGAATGGAGAGTCAGTTCAGGACAATCAAAGATCACCTTGTAACACAATATCTGAGCTATGACTTGCAGTTCTACTGCAATTCAATAAAGATTAGGTAATTCTTTTTGTGGGGTCTGTCGTGTGTATTCTTCTCATGTTCAGATTGATGTCACTGGCTGGGACCACAGATCAGAATTTTCTCCACAGTTTATAGTCATGCTTAGATGTCCCATTTGAGTGGCAGTGAGGGGAAAAGAAGCAGTTATCTTTATTTGTAAGTTGGGAAAATAGAATTTTTGTGGTTGCTTTACCCTGAAAGACATTTGTCAGTTCTTTCTCTGGTGTCTCCTCACCAGACAGTTACACCCACCTTATGTGTCTAAGGGGTCATGAAGCAGTGGAGGGCCTCAGTTTGAAGAGAAGTGACAGCTGGTAAGAGAAAGAGGACATGTAGAAAAGACTGAAACATAAATAGCAGGAGCTATAGGCATGTGAAGTATTTTGAGACTTTCTGTCACATCTCTGTCTGTCTCTTTGTCAATACTTGCAGATCCCAGTTTAGTTGCTTTCTTGAAATCACAACGTGGTAACAATGAAGGCCAGAAAAAGGAATTAAAAATGGAACTGAACAGACCGGAGGAGTTTGTGGAATCTCTGCCTGTGGCTCAGCATGGTGTAAGATCATCTCTTTCCATGCAGGAGTCAGGTCTGGAAGAACGTGTAAGGAAGGAAGAAAATATGAAGGTAGAAATCATGGGTAAGAAACAAAGTGCATATTGTTAATTTTCTGAGCAGAAATATAAGATTTGTGTAGTGTTTATATCAATCTACTTTGTAGTGATCCAAATCTGAATTTTATGATTATATTTTAAAAATATGTATTTTGGGTTCAAAAAAGACATCTCTAGATGGGCTCCACAAATTAGAAAGGTGGTACACTATGTAATGAAAGTGGCCTGTTCATAGGGAGATCTTGTTTTTTGAAATTTGTTCTAAGGCTTCTCAAGGGAAAATGTGTGTTAAACTAGGCATCATTGCTCTTCTGTTCAGTCATGTGAACAAGGAAACAGAAGAGTGTAGTAGTGAGATTCAGCTGGTGTCTGAATAATTTCTTTTAACTGGTACTGGTTGGCGACAAGAGAGTGTTGGGTAGGTAAGGGTTAACAATTTGTTCACAGGATAGCACAGAGATGACAATCACTCTCACTTCAGGGAAATTGCTCATACAGAGCATGTATGTCTTAGTGTGACATTGCTCCTGAGGGCCCCACTCTGTGTCTTGTATCTCAGAAGCCACCCAGTGATTTTCACAGAACAGGGTTCTTTTCTTTGTGCTTTGGATGGAGGGGGAAGCACTAAGGTGTAGAATGTCCTGCTTTTCATGGAGTGCTACTGAACTATTGCCTCCTATGACAGAACCTTTTAATGCTTAATATGTGCCTGTATGAGGAGAAAGCTGCTTTATCTCCAGTAGTTAGAGCAACCCCATATATTCTCATGGACAGAAAGGACTAGCTTTCCATTTAGGCTTCTGCTCTTACTGTTGCTTTCCTCACTGCATTTTTTCTTTAGCAATTTCATTTTCTCTGTTGTGATTTTTAAGCTCTCATTGTCATTTCCCCCCTACTTTTGTTCCTAACATACTTGTCCTGCAATTTCATGTCAATTTTTGCTTTTCTCCATCTCTTGATCCTCTCTTCTAATGCATCCTTTGTGTTCCAGTGTAACCTGCAGAGTGATTAAAGAAGTCTCTGAGTCACTTTGGGATTTCAGCTTGATGTTTGCAAGGGATAACAAGTATTTACCATTTTCTTGCTGAGAGGGATGAGTCTGTCAGTGTATATGTGTGTGTCTACATGTGCACGAGAAGTAAAGCTCAGCCTCTTTTTGTGGAAGACACTTCACTGAACAGTCCTTTTGCAGTTTCTCCCCAAGTTTTACTTTTCCACAAATCCATCTTAATTAAAGGGACTATTTTTAGTTCTTTTTAGTCCCAGAACAACTGAGTGCATAAATAGCACCAGGTCAAGTGACATCTTTTCATCTCCTGAGAGCAATAGAAGCATGTTTTTCAGCCTGTAATGGTAATAATAGTAATGCTCTTGGGAATAGCTGAGTGTTTAAAACATTCTGAGCTGACATCTTTTGCCTCCTATAGAAGACAGCACAGAAAAAAAAAAGAGGAGTTTTTCCAGGATATTTGGAGCAGCAAAGGGTGAGCTGAAACACAGTTAAAAAAACAAGGGAAGCCTTTTCAGTACCTTAGTTTATGCCTGCAGCCCATCTTGGCCATTAGGAGATGTAAAAATTAATTTGACATTAGCACTTATTGTTGGAATTTCAGCATCTGTTTATACTCAGAAGTAAATGCAGCATGAATAGCCCAGCAGAAATGGTCACACTGAATTTTTGATGATGACACAAAGCAATAAGATTGCTGAAAAGTCAAACCTGCCTCTAATGACATAAAAGGCTACTGTTTATTAGATGTAAAATAGGGAAACCTTTATCCAGCAACTTGTAACCTTATCAAATGGAAAAGTAAATTCTGTCACTGAGAGAAAAGAAGAAGCAAAGCAAAAAGAGGAGAGGTTGAGTGGTAGCCTTTAATGTAACCCAAGTCTGAGAAAGTTCAGTGCAAATGTTGTGTTCACACTGCCAGCTTGTGCTTCCGTAAAGGAATTTCTCAGTAACAGTCTGCTGATGCCTTGAAATACATATCCATCTTTTCTTGTTGACAAGATCATTGTACTAAGGGCTTCTAGTAACATGCATAATCTTATTCATAAAATGATTAGCTCAACCCTGTCAATTTAGTGATTAATAGAGAAAACATTTTGTTAAATTATAAATGTCGATATATTTTGTTTTTCTGCTGATTCTATTTCCTCTCCTGTTGCATCTACCACCCACAAACATTCCACTTTGGTACATTTCAGATGCTTTTTCCTTCACTTCAGTTAAAATGCATGCTGAGCCTTTGGCTGAAATTCTGCAGAACAGCTTTCTGGCTGAGCAAGATAACTCTGTGCTTGGTTCCTTGCCTGATTCAATACCACATTGATCATAAGGGTGAAGCTTCATTCTGGAGAGGATGAGTGCCCTTCTTGAAAGTTTATCTGCTAATTGGAAGAAAGTAAAAGGTTAAGTTTCAGGCCAGTTATCAGCAGGAAAAGATCTGATGAAAGAAGAGCATCTCTGTGGGACTCGTTGTTCCTTGCAAGAGAAGACCGACCGGAGTGCTAGGATTAATAACTGCAATGCAGATGAGTTCTGGGCTGCTCCAGCAGGAGTGATGCTAATGCTTTCCTTGCCCTTAGGGGCTGCCTGTTACTGTCCTTACACGTGCTTTCTTTTGAGATAGCAAAAACTTCTTAGCTCATCTCTTCATATTTTGGTTTGGGGTAGTATCCTAGTAGCAAAGCCTCACCTTTCCTGGTTAAATCTCTCTGGTCTCTTCACTTGTGAGATTCTTCCACATGGTGATGTGTCTCTTTCCTAGGGCAGCTGTTGTGATGTCAGGCACGAATGTCTTGTTTCTCAAATTCTTGTAGTCAAAGCTCTTTATAAAGCTAAATTAGTAATTTGTTCCTTTAGTATTTGCACCTTTGAAATTCTTGTTCAACTGTCCAGTTTCCCCACTGAGCTGTCTGTGGAAAGCTGTGCAAATTTTCAGCTGTTTTGATCTTTTCTTCCCAAGCTGATGTCTTCGAGCCTTTAGGGAGGGATACTGGATGGCAGCATCACAAATGCAACCAAAGCACAAATATTGAGCTGCCTTCAGTGTATCTAGGCTAAAATCTTGCTGGGTTCCTGTAATTTTCTGGGACTCTACTTTAATACTTTTCAATTTCATGTCCCCCTTAACACTGTCTTTCTTGAGTGATACTAGTTTCCTTTCTCACAAGTATGGCTGATAGTATTTTTTCTGCACTGGTTCTGATAATTTTGCCTTACTTGTGTCCTGACTTCTGTTCAACTTCTCCTAAATTAGTATTGTCTGAATTTCATTACTGTGCTGTTTACTTCCTCTTCTTGCTCTCATGAAAGATGAAAATAGCTTTAAACCTTTGATGTTTATGCATTAGACAACAGTCAGTTTGAAAATGGTTTTCTTTTTATTTTACATAATCTTATATTTGATACAGTATTTAAGCTGAGTAGCTTGGCAAAGAAGGAATAGTATTTCCTTCATCACTGCCTTGGAAGGTAAGACTGACATTTCTTTCTTCCCACACAAAGACGATGATCTGCCTGTGAAGCCCAGGAAGGAGTGGATTCACATGGACAATGTAGAATTTGAGAAGCTGGAATGGATGAAAGATTTGCCCTCACCTCGGCAGAAGAAAACCAAAAAGGTTTGAAAGCAGAAACTGATACTTTGCATGTTTGTGTCTGGATCATGCTTCTCAGCAGTAACAGTTTTGAAGGCTTCAAAAACAAGTCCTCTGGCTGCTCAGTCTGTGGACTTTCATCAGGTTGAAAGATTCCCCATTTTCTTTCACAGAATGGGATGATACAGGATTAGTTCAATCTGTAGCAGCTAAGGAGAGCTAGGAAGTGAGAGTCTAGCCATTGTAATCTGGGATGAAACAGGTGTAAAACTGAGAAAAAAGGAAAGATAGGGGTATATTTTTAAAAAAGAATTTGAGGCCTGAGGAGTTTTTGAACTGTTATCTTCTGGCAGGTGATGTAAAAAGTGTTATTTTAAGAGATGAATTGAGTGGACAGCAATAGAAATAATAGTTTTCTCCCTCCACCCTTTTGCCATAGGGAATGCAAGCTCGATTCAGTTTAAAGGGAGAATTGATTCCTGCAGATGCGGATTTGCCAACACATCTGGGCTTACACCATCACGGAGAAGAGGCAGAGGTAGGTGGGTGTAATATAATAGAAAAGGTACCCACATTTCTGTTTTCTGTGTTAGATTTTGTAGATTCCTTTTGTATCAAGCTTTTCAGTGACAAAAGACCCTTCTGAAAGTGGAGTAATTTTTCTTTAGAAACAAACTCCTGAAGACAAGTTGTGTCTGCATGCATGAACTGCATTATTTCCAGAAAACTGTTGATGCTTTTTCTCTTTAATGCTATTAAAGTTCTGTGGTGTTGGAAAAAGGTGCACATACTTCCTTTGCTTAAGAAGTTCAATTTTCTCCTGTGACATCTAAGATTAGAATCTCTTCTGCAATTGCCACAAAGCGGCAAACAACATTGGCTTGCAATTTATCTTCCTTTATGCAGTGTGTTACAGGTAATCTTATTTTAAGGGGCCTGTTTTTAGCTGTAGCTGAGGGTGTTTTTTGGTTTCTTTTTGTTTCCCCCTGCCATTTAGAGAGCTGGTTATTCTCTGCAAGAGCTCTTTCATCTGTCTCGCAGCCAAGTTACACAACAGAGGACACTGGCTCTACAGGTCTTAGGTCGTATTGTTCAAAGGGTAAGTCACTTCAAGGAATTTCTCCCCATAACTCAAGCTTCTGGTGGATCAGGGCCCAGATTCTCGTACTAGTTGTTTGTTTTCTGCTGTTCTGCTGTTCAGTGAAGATGAGCAAAGTCACCAACAGGGCATTCTGTTCCACTGAGGATCCTTACTGTTAGATAAGCTAAGTGTTGGGATGTAACAAACTGAGATGCGGGTTTCTCTGGATAATTCCAGAGTATTGTTCTCCCAACAGGTTGTTTCAGGTGCTGTTCAGCAGCAGTGGTGTAATTTCAGTTCTCTTATTAATTTGGATGCACATTGGTTTTTTTTAAATGTTATTTTTGTGACAAGCCTATTCTTGGCATTGACCCTTTCACTCCTGTTGTCTGAGCCAGCTTCATGATGTGCATTTTCTGTAGGAGGTGAGAAAGAGGCAAGCCTACTCATAGAGCAATGTGCCAAGGGGAAAAAGCAAAATGAATACTTCAGTGCACATTTCTACCTAACTTTTGGGGGAAGTGCTAACATTCCCTCTAATGGCACTGGAATAGAGAAGAAGGAACTTGGTGGTTTTGAGAAAGGTGATGGAGCAGAACACAATGAAGTCAAAAGATGAGTGCAGACTTTAGAAAGGAGGTTTTCTTGCACCAAGGAACTGTAATTGTGTTCTTCTGTAGAATGAATGGAGGATAAACTATAGGAAGAATAACCTTCACACAGTTCAGCAGCTTTACAGTAGAAGTGGAAAGAGGCAAAGATGTAAAATGTTGAGATGTGACAGCCCAGAGATGTATCCAGCTGTGATGACACAGCCTTAACCATGACTCTGTCTGGCACTTTCCAGGCCAGGGCTGGCGAGTTTGCTTCCTCGTTGAAGGGCAGCGTTCTGCGTCTGCTGCTTGATGCTGGCTTTCTCTTCTTGCTGCGCTTCTCGCTGGATGATGCAGTGGAAAATGTCATGGCAGCATCTGTTGGTGCTCTCCGGGCTCTGCTGGTGTCACTTGATGATGAGGTAAGATCATCACTCAGAGCCTGAGTTTGATTTAGGCTGAGCTGTTTACAGGGATCAGAATGAGAAGACACATTGTAAGTAGCTTGAACAAAGGTTTACTGGACATGTTAGCTTAATGGTGAGTAGAATTTGTCATTGCTGTCCTTTGAGACAGATGATGGAGTGTGTTATCCCAGTTTGAGGGATTTATTTTCTCTTTTTTTCTCACTGTTTGAATCTTTTTTTTTTGTTTGTATCTTTTTTTCTCACTGTTTGAATTACCTCTGCCCTATGATTAAATTCAGTGCATGCTGATGAGTTTCTTCTTTTTATATCTTTGCAACCTAGATCAGATCACCACTAAAGTATGTGTAGAATTTTTTTTAATATGTTCCCTTAGGTTGTTATTTCATAGTTTTTCTGCTTCTTAACAGATTAAATATTCTCCGTGCTTTCTTTTATGCCTCATAATAATGCTGTTCTCTTTTTCTCTCATTGTCCATTTTCTGATGTTCCCATGTGTTTTTGAACACTGATGCACACCTAATTTTGCCTGCTCATGTGTTTATTTTCTCAGTGATGCTTTTTCACCTGTTAGAAGGTTGACTTCTTGTAGATTTTCAGGGCTACTAGACAGCCTAGAGCAGCCAGATTAAGATGTACTCCTGGTTGGACAGAAGTAGTCTGATATAGACTGTCTTCCAAGTACCTTCCTTGAGAGCTGCTTTTCTGTTTAACTTCAAAGGGGCTGGTGATAGAAGAGATGGGGTAGAAGTACCCTGCAACTTCTGCCAGGCCTGTAGAGCTGTCCTAGTGGGAGGCAAGAGAAATGAAGGAGTAGGTAGCTTTCTCCACATTTTGCTACTTTTCTATCTATGAGCCCAGTAGAGTTCTGCTAGATGAGTCCTGCCCACCCATCGTAGGTAGTTAGGACTATGAATCAGCTTCTTAATGTACTTTTTCTCTCCTCTGGTGTTACTCTGGTTTATAAGTGTCTGCAGTGCTCTGATTTTTCAGATCAAAGCTTATGGTGGGATGTTTTGTGTAAGTGGGGATTGCTGACTCTTGCTGCCAGAAGCAGCACTGTGAATGCTGTGTCAGTATATTTTCTAACCCAAAGAGTCCTTCCTAGAGTCCAGTGTTGCTGAATTTCAAAAGGTCTCTGAGAAAGGGACAGGGTTGGAAGCCTGGCCCTCTGCTCTAGGATTTTTAAGACAAATAGGATTTATCCACACCATAAACACAGAAGATCAACACACATAAAAATCATACTGTTTGAAGGTATTGTTTATCCTTCAATGGCTATGGGAAGGAAGGAACTTTCTTTTTGTTTCCTTTGATGACCCAGGTACCTCATCTTAATGCTTTTCCTTCTCTTGGTGGAAGGAAGATTATAGTCCCAAACTCTGTGTTCCAGATGGACTCATGGCTTCATCCCCTCAAGTCAGGCCTCTTCTGACCGTGCCATTCACTCGTCATGTTCAGTTCATATTGCATTGGGGGATGTTTTGATGTCTGATAATAGCTTGCGCTTCCTTGGTACTTGGCAATTGAAGTCTGCCACTACTTTTCTTCTAATATGGTGTTTGTTTCTGATTGTGGGTGCGGAAAATAGAAAATTTTAGCAGTTATTAAGCAGTGCAAGCATTTGATTTGGCTGTGTTTCATATTCTAAAACATTTGGGGGGAAGTAGGTCTGTTATGGGAGCAATCCTCTCTCTGAAGAATCGGAACTATTACCCTATTTGGGCTGTTACCCTAGAACTTGAGAGGCCCTGACACTGTCATCAGCTGTGAACAAAAAAAGAGGTTTTTCTAATTGCTTAAGCTGAGGGATGTTCAAACAAAAGTGTAGCAAACATGAACAAATAGACCAAGTAGTCTTTATCATATCAATTTTTGCATGATCTTTCTGTGTTATTTGTGACCTAGGTTCCCCAGAGGTCCGAAAGTAGGAAGCCAATAAATTTCTGTTTAATGCCTAGAGCCTTGGTAGTTTTTTTATTTGTTTATTTACTTATTTATAATCCTATTTTTCCCAGTTAAACTAGATTTCTGTTAGCTGTGTAATGAATGTAATTCACGTCACAGTAATTCTTTTTACAGGGTTTTTCCCTGTAGTCTGTGTGTGTATAAAGCCAAAATAATTTCCCTGAAAAAGCATTGAATTCTACTTGTGTATGTTTAGAATAGCTTTTATTGTCTTCATGTTTTCTTGGGATTATAAAGGAATCAATAAAGCATTGAATATTCAAAAGCATCCCTGAAAAGTTTTTGTCTTTGTCTTTTTGTTTTCCTTGATGAGAATTTTATTCTGTATGCTTTACCACTCCTTCTAGAAATATCTAGATTGGACTTTCTCCTGGTACCAAGGAATGGCTGCATTCCCCTTTGTCCCTAACAATGAGGAGGAAGAAGAGGAGGAAGAGAAAGACTTAAATGGAACAGAGGAATCTCAAAATAAAAAATTAAAGGATGAAAACAACCCAGACCCAGATGTGGCCCGATACGATGTTGTAAAGGTAAGTACAGAGTTAGACCCAGAATCTTCTTATGAAAATAGGCTCAGCACAGTGCTGTATGTGCTGTTGAAACATCCACCCTCCTGTGCATGCTGGACAAGAGCATTCTGAACAAGAATTAGAACTCTTTCCTATTGTTTTTCTGTCATATATTACCAGGAGGATAATTTTATTGGTCTCTAAAAATGCTGAGACTTGACTTGTGTGATTTCAGTATTAATAATTATCTCTTAACTTCCTCTAGGGAATTCAGCACAAACACACTGATGACCTGATAAGATGTCCTGAAAGACTGCATACAGACACGACTTTCAGGCTCACTTACTTGAATTAAAAATAAAAAGGTTCTAGTCATTATTAAAATGTCTATATGCACTTTTCAGAATTTAAACTAGTTAAATTTAATCTACTAGTTCAGAACTAGTAGATTTGTACAGTGATACTCTTTTTTTTTATTTGACATAAGGTGGCTATTTACCATTTCCCCAAATGTCATGTTTGCATTTCTCAGATTAAGATTTTTACAGTATTCAGAATGAACTGCTCCCACATTTTAAACCTAATCCTGTATTTTTCATAGGAGATGTAAACCCAGCAAACTTTGTTATCTCAAAACTCAGCCTTGGTGGAACCAATGCACCCCTCTTGCCCGCTGCACTTAATCCTTGAGCTTGGGTTTGAACAGCACTTGGTCTAAAAGCATCATTGGGTGCATGAATTACTGTACTTGGGCATTTGGTCTTGTTTAGAGGCTTCATGATTTCAGATGTGTTGTGCTAGGTGTGTGGCACTGTTTAAAAAATGTAACAAAAGGGTGGTAGATAGACAGGAAATCAGTTTGTGATTCTGTAAACTGTGTCATGGTTCAGAGTAATTCAGCTTGTTCTGAGTGGGCTGTACTTAGAAGGTGTTTGGGATCAAATTCCCCTCTGTTCCCATTGCTGTGCAGTTCCATTTCATGCTTGCTTATTGGCTGTTACAACCCAATTGTTCCACACAGTTGGAAAAAGAGTATTTAAACTAGCTGCTGAACTTGGTCAGGCCTAGAGCTACAACTTGCTTGGCTGCAAATTTTTAAAAGTATCAGTAATATGAATGCATTCCTGATTCTGGAAAAAGGCAAATCCATAAGACCTGCATCACACTGTTATGTAAATTGATGATTTGTTTCGAGGCAATGCCACTGATCATAAAAATCAATCATCCCTATGCATCTCTTTTCTTACTGCAAAATAGGAATTTGTGTCTGTTCTCTGTTTCTGTCAACTTTCTCTGATGTGACAGGTACTCTCAGAGTGCTGCATTAGCTGGAGGTGGTGTCTAACCAAAATTATTCAAGGACCACAAGAACCTCTTTCTTTTATATCCCTGTCACTTAGAGTTTCATACTCTGGAAAACACAAGTATCCAACCCCTCCAGTGGTCTGATTCAGAACAGAACTAAAGCTGTTTCTGCTCTGTTAGATAACTGTTGCTCATTTGCCAGCATACTTACAAATACACAGAAACTTGTTTCATGACTGCTAATTTTAAAACAGTCTCTGGAGAGGATGTAATCTCCTTTTGGGTTTCAGCAATTGAAGAACAGAGAGCACTTGTTTAGACTCTTACAGATTTTTTTTTCTTTTTTTTAACACCTTTCAGGGACTTTTGAAGACAAGGATCCAGCACCGGCTGAGGTACATCCTAGAGGTGGTGCGACCTGTTCCATCAGTAGTTCTGGATATACTGCACATCCTCACCCATATAGCAAGGCACTCCTCTGAGGCATGCAGCCAGGTAAATCTCCCATAGTATAAGAGCTTGGGAATGATAGAGAAAGGTTTGGAAAGGGAAGAAAGATCAGGTAAAGTTATGGCAAAGAGATCAGACAAACTTGTCTGTTGTGCATGTCTTCTGCACATCTGCATGACTGCACAACTTTAGTTACTTGTGCTCCCTGCTATTTCTCTGCAGCTGCTTGATTGTCCTCGATTGATTGAGACCATTGTCAGGGAATTTCTCCCTACTCAGTGGGATCCCAAAGTGGCTGAACCAGGGTTTTTACTTACCAGTCTCCATGGAATTGCTTGTGCCAGTGCTATGAAGTTCATCAGGGTCTTGGCATCTGGAGGCCGAAATGCAACAGCCAGGCTGGTGAGTGGTTCCTGGAAGAGCTTTTCTGATTGCACAGGCCTTGGTTCTCTATGCCTTACTGCCTAAATAAAGACAGAAAGCTAACTAGAGGTGACTGTGAACTGAAGCTGAAGAAATCAGGGTGAGGAAGGTGCATTAGTATGTTTTGAAGGAATTGTTGACAGAGTCATAAAAATGATGCTTCTCCTGCACAATGGTAGATGAGCTGACTTGAGTTTTACTCTGCTTTTTTATGGTTTGTGTAATGCACTCATGTGAAAGTCACAGAGCCCAGCAGGGTGATACTGCCCAGGAGCAGATGTTTAGAACATGCATTGATGTGTGATGCTCTGTACACTCCCATGTTTCAGTGACAGGCAGCATAAGACTGTATAAACCAGAGACTTAATTGCTATCCTTGTGTTTCACAACCCTGGTTGAACTTTTCTGCCATTAATTTGTCTTAATAAAGGTGATAATTCATCAGTGTTTTCAACTCCTCTTAACTTCTGGACAAGTTTTCCACTTCAGAGGTAATTGCATTCCCTCATATAGGTTGTCATGCTGATGCTATAAATGCATGAAACCTACCATGAGCAGCACCCATTACAGTGCAAAGAACACTTCTTAGGCTTTTTGGTTCACTGTTGTTAACAGCACCTAACAAATTGCTACCCAGGAAAATGCTACTGTCAACAGAACACCAGTTTGTGCTGTAAAGTATAGAGAACAGTGATGGATAGTGGGATGTTTAAAGACTTTAACTCATACTAGGAACATAACAGAGTAAAATTCAGATATTTTTCTACTCAGGTTTTATGTATTCCAGGTATTTCAAGGTGTGGAAAAATTGCTTAGAAGGTTCCTGACACTCAGGCTTTGCTACTGTTACACTCTCATATGTTCTGTTGCATGCAATTAAATGTGGGAGTGGAAGATAATAAAAAACTAAATCAAAACCATCAATGTAGGAATTTATTTTAGTTAACAACAAAGTTCTTCCATCTTCCTCCTGGAAGTAAATTTTACTTTGTCCTCTCTTCTGTAGAAAAGGTGTCAGAATTTATAGTTTTGACTCATCAGCTCCTTTGCTTTCCTGCTGGTGTGCATTGATTTCCGTACAAGAAGTCTCTAAAGCATTTGAAATTTAAATTACCTATAATATGTCCTTGTGCTATGAAAAAGACATTGTTGCCTCATTTGTTTAGACAGAGCACATAGAAGCTTTTGTATGTGTGGGAGAAGGAAAGAGAAGCTCTTTTTTATGGTTAAGTAAAAATACCCAGATGTAGGGGAGGATAAAAATTATTTCTAGAGAACTGCAAATGAGTCATGTCATGCTTAATTCAATACCAAAATAACCTCAGAACATTTCCAAGGCATCAAAATTCTATAACCTTATGAAAGTAATAGGCAGGAGGTACACTTTGCATAAAATAAACACTGAATTATAGAAATACTTAGGTTGTAGAACCTCTGAAACCCATCTAGTGTGACCTTCCCAAAAGAATGTCAGCATCATTTCGGTACTTTTGTAGACATCTTTTTTCACAAAATATATCTTTACTAAGCCTGACTAAGAGAGTTGTATTTATGACTATTTAAGGAAGGATAATTATATATTTTTTTTAAAAAATCAGTTAAATGCTGCAGGGAGCATCCAAAACAGGAGTGTGTGTGGGGCAGACAAACCTCCATCAGAAATTATTTAAGTGTAGTTGGTTTGTGTTAGGAATGGATTAGGTACCCCTAAGGCATCTCTTGAAGGAATAGTTCTCTCTTAATAACCATTGACCATTTAGTGATCCTTTGTAGTCTGCTCCTTAAGATTGCACAAAATAAAAGCAGATTTGAGCAGTGCAAGAAGAGCTCAGAACGAGCTGAATTGAAATCTGCAGCTCTTTGTGTGTGTCAGAGCAATGAGGTAATGATGCATGCAGCTGATGCCCCTTATCCCTTTGTCTTTTTTGTTCTTCATCCTTTTCTTTTTGCTTGGTTTGTTTCACAGCTTAACAAATTTGAGCTGAAGAGTCGGTTGAGTCGCTTTGTCGCTGAAGAGCCTGTGGATGTGCCCCTGCCGAGGGAGGAAGCCATGAGGCTGAGCACCGAAGCCTTCCGGCTGTGGGCCGTGGCTGCCGGCTACGGGCAGGCCTGCGACCTCTACAGGTACAGCTCCGGGCTGGGGGGCACGACAGAGCAATGGACACCCTGTTCAGAGGGGCAGAGAGGGCTCTCCAGGCTCAGTCTCTATTCCCTTCAGGGTGTCTCACCTCACTTTCTCCTGCCTCCTGCAATAAAACTCAGTTTCTAAGGGCATTCGTGCTGTGTATTGCTTTCTTCTGGTTGTTCACTCTCTCCTGTGTTCAAGCTCTGCTATTTTGTGGTTTCTGCTTTACAGTGGGAGACCACTGTAGCTTTTTAGGGCTGCATATTTTTCTCCTTGAAGGGATGAATAATCTGTGCTTGTATGACATCAAAACATGTGGTTTGCAGCACACCCAGGACTGAATGTGCTTGACGTAGGGGCAGTCTGTGGGCAGCAGTCACCACGCTGAGTGGGGCAGACTGGTGCAGACAAACTTCATGATGCATCGACTTCCAGGTCAGGAGAAGTTCTTGTGCTTGACTGCCAAGGTCTGCACCTGGTGTAGGTCTGACCTGCCTCAAGCATTAAATCTGCTTTCTGTAATTGGAAGAAGAGAGATGGCTGTGGAATTGCTCTAAAGTGGAGTAAAAGGGAGGCCAGTATTGAATTTCAGAAGGGAAATTCCCATCCACAGCAGCATTTTGTGTTCTTTGGCACTATCTGATGTATGATTTAAAAAGAGTAGAAACTGTATGTACTATTTTAGCAGTGTAAATAATGTTGAGGAAAGAAACAGCAGAAGATTCCTTAACATTGCAAGATTATAAGTGTGGCTGAGAATCTCAGAACTATTCCCCAGCAAGAATAAAATCAAAGTATTTTTTTCAAGAGATAATCAGAGTGCCTGGAGGCAGAGTATAAGGCAGGTCACATTCAGATGACATTGGAATAGCAGTAGTCTTCCTTTGTCATCTTTTGTCTTTGTCACTTATTTTTGTTATTGTGGTAGTGATTATGGTTCTCATAATCAAATTTTAACAGTGTTTATAAATAATTTGAGAGTGTAAAGAAGATAAAGCCAGATTCTTCCAGTGGAAAGTGAAGAGCCAATGGGCACAAATGGAAATACAGGAAATTCCACTGAAGTGTTTTTACTGTAATCTTTACTAACTTTACTGTAAAGGTGATCAAACACTGGAGCATTGTTGCACAGCAAGGTACTGAAGTCTTCATTCTTGGATATATTCAAAATCCAACTGGATGTGTCCCTATGCAATCTTGGTCTTGCTGGCCTATCTTGAACAGGGAATTGAAGTACATATGATCTCCAGAGACCCTTTCCAACCATATGCATTCTGTGATTCATACTACAGTGATCTCTACCCTGTGCTGGTGAGGATTCTGCAGTCGCTGCCAGAGTTGCTCAGTGGGAAGAGCCCTGCGGTTGAGTTGTCTGTGCAGCGAGCTGCAGCAGTAGTTACTCTGTTGACACATGTGACACAAACAGCAGGATACACAGCAGAGCTGCAGGCCAAATTGAGCAGGTAGGCTCTCTAAGTCACCATTCTGTGCATCTCAATAGTTGGCATCCCATCTTCCCTTTCTTTGGTTTGGAGACCTGGCTGTCACCTTATTTTTTCCCCTCATTTTCAGTTGTTTACCGTCTCACATGTGAGCCCCTGCATGCACCCTGGTGGGGTGTATTCCTTCTGACAAAAGGTCAGAAGTAGTGTCTGGTTCGACAGCTATGCCTGCTAGCATGGCCAGAGGCAGGAGTCAAAATTTACGTTAGGCTAGGGGGCATAAAGGGCACTGTAAGCCAAATGCCCTGCTGAAAGGAGCTAGTAAGCTGCTTGGAACTTCTCTTGGGAGTAAAGGAAGTAAATGTCTTGAGATTTGGAGGAAAGAACCTCTCTGCAGAAACCAAGATGAGTCAGGATTAAGAGGTGGTTGGTTTTGGTAGACATCAAAGCAGTAGGATCTGTTGCAAACACAGGTACTTTTTCTGGTGGAAAGCAGGAAACTCTTTAACTAAAGCTGAATACTGAGGTAGCAATGCTGGTAAAGCTAGAGTCATAGCTCAGGGGCAGAGTAGTGCAGGAGAAGAAACTTCAGCTTTTTAAAGTACATCCTACATTTATCCTTTCTGCCTGAATTATTTGGTCTGGGTTGTGGGACTATGCAAGGACTTTTCCCCTAGTTGTGCTATTGGATATAATTTTCTAGACTACTTCTTTCTACTAAAATTGATGCTTTAGAGAGACAGTTGTTTGATATTTTTTTGGTATCCTGTGTCATTCTTCCACTGGGTTTCAGCAATAACTCAGAAGATAGTGAACCGATCCCACCTCCACCAGTAGCATGGAGTCAAGTGTCAGGCTTACAGCCCTTCCTTGAGACAAGTCTGAAAAAAATCCTTCAGCAGCTATCCCAGACAGAAACTTGGCAAACTCTCCAGCCTCTGACCACAACCTGTGTGATCTTCTTGGGAGTTTATTACAGTGCTTACAGCCAACAGGTAAGGCCTGAAAATACAGGCAGTCTTCTCATCTCACCAGCATCAGCTTGTGTATTACCTCTGAAAACTGGAACTTACAGGCAGTACTGAAAAAGATGGATATTAAGGCATCAAGTTGAGCACTGATTTTGTAACCACAGCTCATATCTAGGCTGCATGACATTCAGGGTCACTTAAGTCTGCTAACCCTAGACATTAGCAGTGCCAAATATCTGTCTTCCTTTTTTGTCCTTTCATCCTTTGGGATCAGGGTCTCAGTCAAGGTGTGTGGTAGTGCTGTGATTGTTCTGACTTGCTACAGAGCTCCAAAGTGTGAAGCAAATACAATGTAATTTTATTTGGCAGCCGTTTTTCCTAGTGGGATAAATCAAGTTGTGTGTTTTTGCATTTGCTTTGATCTGAGAGCTTACATGTGGACACCTACACTGCAATGATCTGGGTGGAAGATTGAGCTTTAAGGGTCGTGCTGTATGAACTTTGGATAGGAAATAATAAAGATAAATTTATTTGTTGCACCACTGACATTCAAGGTCAAATTCTGTAACACACAGTTGTAGTATGTGATCATCTTTTAAAGTGAGTGTTCTGAAGGTGATATGTCAGTGTGATGCTGTTGAAGAATAATGTCTTATGCTTTAGCTATCTTAAAGATTCATGTTCTAAAGATAAATGCAATTTTCCTCTTTACTGCCCAACTGACATGCCTGAGTTCCAGCTTGGGAGAACTGTGTTGAAGGTGTGGTAATTTAATGGCTGTAGTTATTCATACTTGTGCAACTCCTCTGAAACTTGCCAAAAGGAACTGAGTTTATTAGTTATGGCTGGGATGGAAACTGCCAGTGTCTCTCAAAGGTGTCTTCAGGGTCCTGAAGGTTGGTATACCTTTTACAGGCTGTGATTACATCCTGATCATTGGAGAACCAGGACAGCCAAGAGTTAAATGTTCCTTTTTAACCTTTACAGATATCCCAGAAGAGTGACTGATGAAACAATTTCTTCAGTCATTGAATTATGCTGGGTTTTTGAATTCCACTTCAGGAGAAGTTCAGTCATCTACCTGTAGTTAGCTGATTAAAAAAGAAATTGTACATAGCATGTTTGAATAGATTAGTGCAAAAAAAAAATCAACTTGTATAGTAATTAGATTAGTGCATGCTGGGACCTTCTTGTAATGTTTTTGTTAGACTATTAAAAACTAAGGTTAACATCTTCACAAAGGTTTAACTGATTTCTGGAGGCAGATTTCACCTGGGGTAAAATCATATTTTATGTAATGGAAATGAATATTTCTGTATCCCAGAGCAGCATTCTAATGAAGATAAAAAGTGTTAAAATTTGCCAGCATGTTCCTTCAACTATCCTGGAATATTGCTTACTAGGGTCAGAAGAATTTGGATGATTCTCTAAAAGCCACAGTTCCTGTGCAGTGTTCATCCACAGTCATGCTTTGATGGGTAGGTCAATCACACTTTATGCTGCTGATTTTTTTTTGTTTTGTTTTGAGGAGACCCTCATGTTGCCACTCAGATTTCTCAAGGTACTTCTGATCACCTTCATGTCATCTTCAGTTTAAACAGAAACATGTAGATGGTAGGGAGAGGAGGGTCTACCTAAGTTTTCATTTAGTGAATCTTGATTCCAAGGATCCCATATCTTACTTCCAGCCAATTAAGAATTTCTGGGATGCACTTTAATACTTGAGTGTGAGAACACCTTGAGGTGCCAGCTCTCAGCTTCCACACTATGAGCAGTGAGGCCAGCTCTAATCTAGAGCAGTACCACTATGTAGGTGATGGGGTCTGGCAAAAAGATAATAGAGGAAGTAAATAAATCAGTCTGTCTTTTTGCTATCACTGGATGTTATGGTCATTCACTCTCTTTTCCTGTCATTCTCCATGTATTTTACAGCCATCAGTCAATCCAGTTGACTGCTTAGAGGAATTGGAACGTTTGACATCAGAGGTGCTGCAGCCCCTTCTCAGCCAGCCAGCGATAGACAGCATGTGGGAGTTGCTCAGGTAAAACCATTCCACTGCTAAGATGCTCTTGTCAGAAGCTAAAGGAGCCCCATTTCTGTACTGTACTGTGTGACAGCTCTCTCCCCTCTCTCCTCTTTTCCCTGTGCAAAATGCCCCAGGTATGGGAATTGGAGTGCAGTAGGGCTGTGTCTACACCCTGCTTTGTCCTCTCACCCCTCACAGAAAAGGCATGATGGCTGCAGAGGTTTGCAGCTCCTCCTTTTCTACTGATGCTGCTGCATCTCTGCTTTGCCATGTAGCTGGGGTTTTCATATCAATTTCAGATTATTTTAGTCACTCCTGCTTTTGATTCTTCTTTGGTTTACTGGTCTAAAAAAATAGCACAAGTAGAATTAGTTGAGTTACTCTTACATGACAAGGTGAGTGTGTTCATGTACTCTTCATGTGCTCTGTGTGGTGCTGCTTATATGAAAGAATTTACTAGATTGAAATCTTCTAGCTCCTGCAGAGCTTCACTAGGGCTTTGAAAACCCCTGCAGGGAAGTGCAAGAACAGATACCAAACTGTTCTTCCAGACATTTGGATGACATAAGCTCTGGCTCTGGGAACAGTTAAGCACTGCAGATATTCTATCTTTGCTGTAGAGGGAGCCTCCTTACTAGGCTGTGATTAATCTTCTGGACTGGGGAGTCTAAAAGGCCTGACTTGCAGTCAGAGAGGCATCCATCTGCCTCTGACAACATCTGATATAAAGGGCACTTGAAACTTTTGTTGTCAAGTGGTATTTGAATGGCCACCAAGCAGTTTGGCCCATGTTCTTTCTTGACTGAAACTGAGCTCTGAAGCTCTTTGCATCAGAGTTTCCAACACAAGAGCACTCATTAGACCCTTTTCTGCCTGTCCTGGCAGTCTGAAGACAATGGATTTGGTCAGGCTATAGAAGCTCATCCACAAGAATTCTTGGTGTTAATACTGGCTGGTAAAAAACAGAGTCAGCTGATGTCTGCCCTAATATTTTTACAATTTTGTCTAAACTTTCTGGGCAGTTTAGGTCCAGGAGTTCAGGGTACTTTGTGAGCCCCACATGTGTTTATCCATCTCCTACATGTAATACCAGTGGTAGAAACAGCAATGCATTTAAGCAATTAGTTTTCTGCCATAGAGTAATGATATGGATCTTTGACAGGGTTTGCCCCATTACCATTCTTTGTGGTGGTCTTACCTATACAGACGTGATGTATCTACTCTGGGCCTGCAAGCCCTGCTGGTGTGGGAATTTGTAGTTTCACCTGCAGGGAACACACATGCCAATAGTGGTCTGCACAGTCATGTCCATGTACATTAAAGCTATGTTCTTTCTGAATACAGTTTAAAAATATGCATTTCATTAGTACATAAATGGCAGCATTTTTGCAAAGTCAATTTTAGATATAAGCTGGCTTTTTGGTGTTGCCTACAAGTTTATTATTGAAATGTCTCGAGTGGGTGGGCAGCCTTATTAGCCTGGTGTGCGTATGTATGTGGGGAACGGCGTATTTTTTTAAATCAAAGGTCCAACACTTTAATGTATTTGACATCAGAGATATGTCACTGCATCAGTATTTCTGCTCATCATGACCAATTTAGCTGGAGAGTTCCTGACAAATCCCTGGCATTAGCTTGTATGGCAGTAGTGCTTGGCGTACCAGCTGAGACACTAGCTTTTTGCTTTCACTGTCTTCAGGGTTTCCATTTTACTGCAATGTGTGGTACAGTTCAGATAGATAGCAACATTTCAACAAGATAATTCCTCAGCACTATGAATGCTTTTGACCTGACCCCTCTCTCTTTATTTCTTCACACAGGCCATGTTCTGCTTTGTGCAACTCTCTGTCCTGTTCCCCGGCACCGGAATCTGTCGGCAGCATTGCGTCTCTGAGCTGCACTGGAGGCAAACCTCCTTTGAGCCTTGTTGGCTCCAAGTCACCTTTCCCCTTCCTCACTGCCCTCTTATTTCTCATCAATAACATCACTCACATTCACAAGGGCCTGACCAGCAAGGTGAGAATAAACCTTTTCACTGCAAATTCTAGGTGAATGATGATATACTTGTGAGAGAGGTTAGTATTTGTACCTTCCCAGGCATAAAAGAGATGTTAGAAGGACTGTTAAAAGCAAATTGTTGTGCGTTTTTATTTTAAAAATATTAAAGTATTATAGAGAGAAACAGCCTGACTTTCAGAACGAATGGGATGAGGGTCAGAAAAATGTCTTTGAATTCCAACATTCTGTTGACACCAGGAAGCTGGAATTACAGAGCAGGTGTTGCTTAAAGGATGTATTTATAAAGATTGTTGAGAAGAGTTGAATAGCTGTTGTTTGGCTAAGCAAAAGATAAAACTTGAGTGTCAGTAGAGGAAAAGCATGCTTGAAGCATATATATAACAAAAATGGGGTAATATTAAAGAGAATAAGTGCTACTGAAGAAGGTCCTTCCCACTTTGGTTTGTTCTGAATTTTTAGAATGAGTGAGTCATGGAAGGTTTCAGGCTCTAAAGAACAAATGTCTGAGCTCTAGAAAGATGGAATATGTAGCATAAGCTTTCTCAAAGCCTTTCTGTGTGACCTTGTGTTGAATTAGCTGATCGGCTACTAATGGAAATATCTTGCCAGATGAGGGAAAAACATTTCAAGCCACTGGCCAGATTTCTGCCTTACAGAACACTACAGAAAATGTAGGCAGTGACTGTTGATTGTCTGTGATGGGGATGGTCATGATGGATGCAGGTGAGCATCCATCACCTGAGGAAGAAAAGCAGATGGTTATTAGGCTATTTTTAAATATGGCTTTTGGAGTAGCCAACAGGAATTGTCATGTGAGAGGAGGTAGGGGAGGGTCTTGGATAGGGTTGTGTTTTGCTTTCCTCCAAACACAAAGAGTCTTAATATTATTTGTCTCCCCTTGTGATTCCTTTATAGTACAGCTCTGTGCTGGGCTTCAGAGGCTTGAAGGATTATCTGCAGCAAAGCTGGCAGACTGGACCTCCCTCTGTGACTCCCTCATCTGCGTGGATCCTGCGCCATGAATATCACCTGCAGTACTTTGTGTTAGCCTTGGCTCGGAGAATGGTATCGTTATCAGTCCTTTCATTTCTTTCCCCCAAGGAACTGACTTCACTGGCAGCTGGTCTTCATGTCCCTGTTCTTTCTTGTACCTGACTTAGGTCTGGCAATTCTTCTGCTGACTTTTATGACCCATTAGCAGATAACATCTTTCCAGTTACTGATGTGGGAATTTAGTTCCAAAACACTTTGGATGGAAAAATTATATTTTTGCCTTTCTTTGGGATAAAATAAGAACAAAGTTTTCAACTGTGTTGCTAAAAAAATCTGACTATCTAAGGCAGTCAGGGGAAGCAGAAATATCTCTTGGTATGAATGCTGCCTGCAGTCTTTCTTCTCTTGCAGTCTGCCTCAGTCTTTCACTTTGCGAGATCTGTGTCTTGTTTGACCCTCCTGTCCGTGTTGATTGTCTTGTTGACAGATGCTTTATCTGTTGTTTTCTTTCCTGTACAGGCAGGCACTTGTCCGGATTACACCCAGGATGCCTCACTCCATCACTGTGTTGCCATGGCATTGCTAAGCCGTCTGTTGCCAGGGAGTGAGCATCTGGCTCATGAGGTCCTACTGGATCTTGCCTTTAATCCAGAGTTTCTTCCGTAAGCTTTGCATTTTTTCCTCTTTCTAGTCTGGTACATGGGAAAACATGGGGAAAATGGAAAAAACACATTGGCGTAGCAATTTTGTCGTAATTTTTGGCTTTAAATGGGGCCTGTAGTTAAATTTTACTTACTGGCTTATTCTTCTGGCATGGAGCCTTCTAATCAGGAAAGCACAGTGGTTGCATATTTTTCTCTGATGTACCACTGTTGAGAAATGTGACCAGTTTCTTTTGATTTCCTCAGTGACAAGGTTGTGTGATTCCTGATAGAACTGATCCTCCCTAAGGCCTAGCATCTTCCATCCTGAGAATGGGGAGTCTAGAAAATAAATGAGAATTTGACATAGCCTAAAAGCTCAATGAATCTTCCTCAAACTCAAAATAATCAAATTTGCTGATTTGGCAAATGCCATGTCTTCCACTTTACACTGGAAGAACTCTTGAGCATCTCAAATATGAATCCTCTCATATCTGGGCAACAAGATGGTAGCAGTTTATCTTGTTCATCTCAAACTGTTTTAATTTAGCCATGGTGTATCCCTGTAGGAGGTTGAACCAAGGTGCTGCAAGGAGGTACTTTGTTTTTTCAGAAAGAAGGAAAAGTTATTAGTAGATTTGTTTGTGTGGTGGTGTTTTGGTTTTTTTGTTGGGTCAAAAAAATGGTGGGTCTTTGGTCAAATCCATATGCCACAATCTCAGACAAACACCCTCCACATGCACAGTTTCTATCAGTCTGTATGGCTCCCCTGACCTTGCCACTGTCAGCTGCGAAGTTCTGTTTTGAGAATTGTCTTACTGGTTTGTGTAGGCCTTATCTGATATGCAGTATTTCGTCTCAGCACTCTCATTTGCATGTTGATAAGTAGGCTGCCTCTCTGAACAGGGCTTTCAGGCTCTGCACTAGACTGGCATTGTGTGGAGAGTTTGTTGTTTGTTTGGCATTTCAGGTTTTTTTTTATTTGTTTGTTTCTTAAACTGTTGTCTTTACCTTACAGTGAAGGGAAGGCTGGTGGGCCAGAAGCAGCTGACTTCTCTGATATTCTGCATCTGGGCACCAGTGCCAAACTGGCACAGCCTGGCTCCGCAGCAGCATTTCTTCCAAGGGTTACTCGTGGTGCCCTGCTGAGAGAATCATACCAGAATCTGCCTTCCATTCGTTCCTGCTACCTCTCCCACTTTGTCCACTTGCAGCCCACCCTTATGCGTTCTCAGGCATCCTACCAAGGGCAGAATTACCTCATCCAGTCAATGCTGCTTCCTGAGGTCAAAGGGCCCATCCTGCCTTCAGACTGGCCGTTCTTTCCACTTATCAGCCTCTACAACAAAGTGACTAATGCAGAGACACGTGGGGCCGTACTGAACTCTCTCCCACTTGATCTCATCAACACTGTGACCTGGAACCTGCAGTGGGTCTTGTTGCTGGAAACCTGGCGTTCTAAAATCCTCCAGAGCATCCCAACTGCTGCCAAACTTGCACGGCTTATGTGTGTCTTCCTCACTGGCAGTGACCTCTTTCTAGAAGCACCAATCCACCATTACACAGCTGCCCTTCTCTCTGTGTATTGCCAACCCAAGGTCCTGGACTCCCTGAACCTGGATGCTCCTCTCCCTGGTTTGGCATCCTTCCATGATCTCTATATAAGTCTCCTGGAGCAATTTGAGGGCGTCTCCTTTGGAGATCCACTCTTTGGAGTCTTTGTTCTTCTACCTCTACAGAAGCGTTTCAGTGTTCATCTGCGTCTCTCTGTTTTTGGGGAGCACACAAATATCCTGCGGGCGCTGGGAGTGCCATTACAGCAGGTAATCCTGGCTTATGGTAATTGCCTGTCACTATGTATTTCTGTGTTACGGCACTCTTGCCTGTGATTCTCCAACCTTGATTTGTGTGTATATGTGGAGGGCAGGAGCTGTGAAATTGCTCAGTCTTCACTGGAAACTGTCCCAAACCTTGCTTGGATTAACCATTGAGAACCTTCTAATTTTTAGAAGGGCTGGTCGCACCCTGTGTTCTGCTAGCAATTACCTTTCCCTTAAATAAGTATTTTCACACCTTGGTGAGAACTTTTTCCTTGTCCATGCATAGACAAATAGTCATTTTCCCTCTCAACCATCTTTCCACATATAGTTATCCTGGAGTTGTGCTCTGCTGAGTAACAGCATGAAAATTTGATCTGTCAAGTGTAGGACTGTGTTTCTTTTGAGTGAGCAGAGCACAAGAGATAGAATTTAGCACTGCTGTCAAAAATACTCTGTCTTCTTACTTTATAAGTGCTCATCTTATCTGTGCCAAAATTCAGCTGCAGTGATAGGACCAGTAAAACATCTCTCCATAAAGTTGATGAGGTCTTGACAAGACTTTGTCAAGGCACGTCACATCAGTCAGGGTGGGCTGTAGCAGCTCTGCTGCAAATGGAGGTCATGCCGCTGGGGTAACATCGTGTTACAGGGAGGCATGCACAAGGAAGGGCTCTAGAAGTTAATGACTCTAGAAGTCATTAACTTCCTCGCACCACTTAGACCCTGACAAAAATTGTAATGTTGCCTCTGGATGGGTTTGTTGCAGTTTCCTGTGCCTCTTGAGCACTACACTTCCCCTCCCGAGGATAACCTGAACCTCCTGCGACTCTACTTCCGAACGCTGGTCACTGGTGCGCTGCGCCACAGCTGGTGCCCTGTTCTGTACCTGGTGGCTGTGGCTCATGTGAACAGTTTTATTTTCTCCCAAGAAAGCACAACACAGGTGGGTAATGGATAGCAGAGCTTCAAGGCTGCAGTCTTTGGGTTTTGCATCTGCTCTCCCTGTAAGTCCAGTGTGCCTTGCAATGAATCACTGATGTTTGGGACTTGAAAACAAAGATTGTAAGCAAATATGTTGAGGACTCATCAGCTATTTGAGGATCCACATACAAGGCAGCAGCTTTTGTTCATTATATCCTAATGTAATTACATTAATGGTAGCTAGTCCTAGCTAAATCTTTGAGGTCAGCAGTTATGTGTTCTGTGGTGTGGGGAGAAGAATAAGCAGAAAGAATAAGAAAGGTGATCAGACAGTGAGAGCTTGTAATAGATTTCGCCTCTGCCTTAGCAGTCTTAAGGTGCAAAGTACTCTTTTCTTTGACTTTGCATAAGTAACCAAGCAGAAGCCCTCCTATAGCCTTGAGGCCTCTGTCAGTGAATAGTTGTGCTAACAAGACTTCACCTCTGATTTGCAATTCATCCTGAAGGTTGAGAAGTCAGCTGAGATTCAGATCAGGGAAAGGAGCAGAGAGGCAGGATTTAAGTGATAAGACATCTCAGGCACTTTCTGCTGGAACAAGCTGCTCATCATTATAATGAACAAGTCATCCTGGAATGCTGTATGCCCCTGGGCAAAGGTGTTACTGCACCATATTAAGGAAAGTACGTGTGTGTTTTGTTCCCAGGAGACTGATGCTGCTCGGAAAAGCATGCTGCGGAAGACGTGGCTGTTGGTGGATGAGGTAGGATTTGTAAGATTCAGCTTGTGCTGCTGGGAATTAAGTTTTCCATATGTGTTACTCTTACAGACTTATATTTGGCTTTGAAATTTGTGTTCAATTATGCTGCTAATTTGACAATGAGAGGAGATTAGCAGCAGGATTTTGGCCTGCAATATCTGTAAATACGCTTAACCAGTTCTTGTAGTAATTGACCTCAAAACACTGAGACTATTGCAACCTAGATGAATCTCCTATACTGTATTTCCTTGCCTCTTGTCCAGACAGCTTTATATCTGGATAGCTAGAGATATTAGAGGGACGATTGTAGCACAGTTATGAATAGGTGGCCAGCAGTAATCTTTCTTAACTCTTAGTTGGATGCTTCCCCTGAAAAGAACAGGACAGATATAAGGTTTCTCTTTTTTTCAAGGAGCTTGCCAAAATCTATCCCTTGTGGGACAGAGCTGGGTCATTTGGCCCTCTGTGATTTGTGTCCAGGGTAAATTATTAGATGACACTCAAAAATCCTCTTCAGTTTCTGGCAAGAAGTCATTGCAAGGGGCTGTTGAGAAGACAATGGAGTTGTGTTTAGAAGAGGAAATATCATGCAAAAAAAAGTGAATTTTAATGGGAGAAACTTGCCTTTTATAGCTCTTCTATTGAAGATGATGTAATTAAATATCTTGGGCATGATGGAATTATACTATTTGCAGATTTGCTGTGTTGTGTTGGAGATGGTGGAAAAGATTAGATACCTTCCTGTTTCGTTTTTCAGAACTTGAAAAAGCACCTGCTGTACTACAGACTGGTGAATGCAGAGAGTCCTTTGGGATTTGACCTTTATGAGCAGCTCCCTCCCATGCGACTGAGGTACCTGCAGATAGTGACACAGAAAGAAATTACAGAGAATGCGCCAGTGCTAGACTCATAGCAAAGCACTTCAGCAAGACAGAGGGCCAAGGTGAAGAATGGAAAAGCTCAATTATACTTCACTGATGAAACTACCTTCAGTTCAGATAGTTTTAGTGTTTTACCTGGACGCTCTTGGCATCTTTGCCTAGTGAGGCACTAGTAAAATGCTCCCATCCCTGCAGATCATACATGCTGTCAAGATATGCCACCATGTGTGTGACCTCTCTGTGATGGATGTTGGAGCATTTTCCTCCATTCTCCTTCAAGTTGTTCTGCTTCTTCCCGGAGGAGGTGAGAATGTGTCTGAAAGGCACTGGACTGCTGAATAAACTGAAGGAACTGGAAAAGCTGTTTTGTTCACTCAGGCTGGAACCCGGGTTCTCAAGATAATGTCTGTTTTCCCCAGATCCCTCCATTGCTTTTTTCTTTGTACCTTGGATTTTGAATGGTCCTTTTCTCACACTACTCCCTGCAAACAAAATGACAGTGTGACAGGGAGGAATCTGATCCTGAGAGGTTTTATTAAACATGTACATACAAGCAGTTTCTCCAAGGTAGTTTTCTGTGCATATGCTAGGTAACACAGATGTATTGTGTCAGACCTCTAAGAAACAGGAGTTCCTAGTGCAGTGGTACAAACGCTGAATGTCCTCCCTTGGCTGTCTTTCAGATGGTCTCTAAACTGCTTTCTTTTCTCCCTTAATTTGGTTACATGTATAACAAGATCAAAAATAATTTATTTTTTGCAGGCCAGAATGCTTGGCAGTAACCACCCCTCATTAGAGAAAATAAAAGTATCTGCTTGTTTAGTTAGAATATGTATTGGTTGCCCTCTGAGAAGAATGCAATTTAAATTTTGAAGTGGAGTTTCCTAGCTCAAACCTAATTTTAAAAATGTCTAATTTGATCCCACTTCTACATCCAAATTCTGAATTGCAGCCTCAGACACAAGGGCTGCAAATACAGAGCCCTAAAAGGCTCACTGCAAGTGCCACATCAATTCCAGAATTTCCTCTAGGTGTATGCTCTCACTAGGTGTTCTCTTTATATTTTTGCTTGGTCACTCTGGCAGGCTTTTGTTTGTTTTATGAGCAAAACTTTTTAAAGAGATTTCTGATGTTTTGTTCTTATGAATAAGTTCCTCTGTAACATGCAGGGTGATACCTGGTCTGAAGAGCTCAGCCTCTGTCTTTACTTATCAAACAGGCCAAGCTGGCTTCCCTCTGAAGAAACCAGGCCTGTATTAACCTTGCTCCAGGGAATGTCCCAGCAGGAGTGAGAATCACTGTTAATAGGTCGACTTGTGACTGAAATTGTTCATACAAGAAACAAATTCCAACTTAATAGAATAAAAGAATCATTGAGTTTGGAAAACACCTCCTGTCCAACCATAATACAGTATCTTTCTTTCACCTGACAGTCAAGTGTTGCTGGCTCCTCAAATGCCTGCATAATCATATAGGGCATTTGTGACTGATGCTCTGTTTGTATTGGCAGTTTTCTAAGTGTACCAGTCCCCTTCCTTAGGTTGCCAGAAAATAGCCAGTTTCATCTTTTTTTCCCTGTATTACAGATGGGAAATGGACAGAACTGCTGTTTCTTTCCAATCTCTTTTTTTCGTTTTTTTTGTCCTCCCTTTTGATCTATGGTTTCTATCTGCAGCAGTTCAGTGTCATGTAAAATAACAAAACCACAGTGGTCTAACAGGATTTTTTTATTGTTGTTAATTATTTTTAAAGTATTTTATGTGATTAAAAGTTTAATCAAAGTCATTCAAGTTTTAATCTGTCTAGATGGTGAGAGCCCAGCAGTTGTCTTTCTGAGCAATGGATGGTAAAATTGAAGGACTCCTAGCTGCCCATTTAAGAGCAGCCTTCTTCAAGGACTTTACCTTTTGCTTTTCAGACCATCAGTTATAAAATCCCTTCCAGTCCTTTGTGGGATGCAAAATTAAATTTTGTAATGTGTACAGGATGTAAATAAATATTTTGATAGCTCTACAGGAGTGTTTTTAAACTTTGAGAATACTTTGTTTGAGTCTTTCTTGAATTTGGGTAGTTCTCTTTGCAGTTTATCAATATCTTGGGACAGCTGCTGCCTTAAAGAGTTCTACTAAACTTTGGAGCTCTGTAAGAAAGTTCTTCAAGCCAAAAATTCCATCCTGCTTATCTGATGGGTCAGTAACACAGTGTACCAAATCCTGTGTGTACTTGGGGAAGGTGCAGGGTGGTATGATGTGATTCGACACATGCCCCAGGTGGGAGGACTGTCCACAGATGGTATTTGAAGTTATGATGCAAGTATCAGCAGTGGAGAGAAGATAAAGAACGGATTCCAAATATTTCTGCAGGCACAGTAGTACACAGAAAATTCCAAGGATGCTGCACATGTGCTGTAAGCTTTCAAAGCATTGACTGTCGCTTGAGATGGTACATGAATTTTTTTAAGGCTTTCAGCAATTTTATATGGGATTTCTCCACAGAACACTAGAGGGCATTGTTTTATCTAGTTTAAATGCAAGATTTCTCAGCCTTAGTGCTCTTGGGACCTGAAGAAAAAGCAACCACCCTTATACATTGTTGGAATTTTCTGCATTTTTTATTTTTGCATATACTTTTGGAGCAAGTGTGGAGAATTAAATATTTTATGTGGTGGGTTGCTAAGAACCATACAGTGCTTTGACAGCAGGAGCATTTTTGAAAAATCATGATACAGTGAATGTAAAGTTTAAACTTAAGCTGAATGCAGTCTGAGACAGGACCAAAGCATGCCCATTCTGTTCATCCAGTTTAATCCTGGTCATGGTGAGGAGATGAAGGAAATTAAAACTGTCCAAAAAAATGGCTGTGACTTCTTGACTCCTTACTGAACGCTTAAGATTTCTTTGAGAAGGAAATAATTCTGCTGAAATAGGACCACAAAAAGGTTTCTGGTGTTGAAGTAGTTCTAACTCAGAAGAACATATGTTGTCTGGTATCTCTCATCAGAAGTCAACAAAACCAGCAACAACAGCTGTAAGAATTCCTGCCTGTCTTTTAATTCCTAAAAAGGGTACCCCATTTTCTGGTCCTTTGTGGCTAGAATATGCTTGGTTTCATCCAAGCTACTGATGATGTCCCATGTGGTTAACAGTAGAATCTCTGATGGTACAAATTTATAATGTGCTGGAAGACAGCAGCAATGTGTTTTTAAAAGAAAATGCCTGATTGGACTGTAGATGAGTTGAAGATAATCCTTTTAGCATTGCTGTTGAGTAGGCAGGTGAGAGGGTGGAGCTGTCAGAGGTTTGCATCCTATGACTTTAATGGCATTTTACTGAATTTTCCTTTGCATTTTGAAGGGGAAGAAAGAGTTCTCCCATCAGCTTGGAAGCACGTCCTTTTGTGCCTAGAAGAAATGGAGCTGATTTGTGATTCTTCAACTGTGTGAATGGTTTGAAGTCCTGGAGTTTAGAATCCATATGTAGTGACTTGGCTCACTTTGCTGAGTAGGGATTGTTCCCAAAAAGATGTAAGCAGCTTGGTAGCTGACACACTGAGGTAGGACAAGGCCTGGCAGAAGAAAGTAAAGGGTTAGGCAAGAAAGAAATCAAAGCAGGACTGAAGCCAAACTGTATGGGAACTCTTTAACAGTACACATAAAACATTATGTAATTGAAGGACTTTCATTCCACTGTATTTGTCAGTTTGACAGTGGAATTTAATAATCCATTTCTAGACTAATGCACTCTGTCTGGCCACTTAATGCCAGGCAAACCCTAAATACCTTCTGCTGATGAAGTCATGGACAGAGGAAGCTGTAAGATGTGGATGTATAAATACACTGTGGGTCAGACAAGCATGTCACTTTTAGTGTCAGACATAAAGTAGAGCAGAAAATCACTGCTTTTACTTCTTCCTAGTTCTGCAAAATTTTTGGAAATTTCTCATTGATGAAGTGGTGCTGCTTCCAGCTGATGGTCATGTTTGGGAGGCAAAAAACATGTTTATTCCCCTTGGCTTACGGAAGCTCATATCAGCTTTCACAAAGCTGGCTTCCCGGTGTTCCTTGTTTAAATAATTTTCTGGTCATTTACTGGCCTTTGTCCTAGTTTTTAAAACTGGCTTCTCCTCTCCCTTTGAATGGAGAATGTGCAGGGAAGCCCTGCTCACAGAACTGCTGTGTTTTGCAAGGTTAAGTGGTGGTTGTAAGCAAAGATAAGTTTGCCACAGTGTGCTCCCCTCCCTGTCTTTATTGAGATAATCTTGAGTCGGGAGCCAACTAAACAATGCTGTGTTAAGGTTTCTGGCCAGCTGCAGCACCAAGAGCTCCAGCTCAGCCTGAGGATGGTGCTGAAGGAGCAGGTACTGCATGCCTGTATTGTGAGTCTGCAGCCACTCCTGGCCCCAGCAATAGTTCTGTGCAGGTTAAATAAACAGAGGGCATTTTACACCAAACTACACCTGGCCCATCTTCAGGCCCAGTTCTTTATTTGTAGGTGGGGTGTAACCAGAAGATACCAGCAGATGCCTATGGCTCCAGAGAGCAGATGACTGTCCTTTAATCTGTGCCTGGGCCACTTTCTGCAGTATGTTGTTGACTGTTGAGCAACCAGCTCATAAACCCAGTCAGGGCAATAAATATTCCCAGGGGATACTGTATATGGACATTAGAACCAAGTCTAAGGCATAGGGGGAAAGCTTGATGCACTCACCCCCTGCCCTGATGTGAGCTGGATGACAAACCAGACCAGCGATGTTACTCCTTGTTACAAAGCAGCAGCTTGTCCTGGCCACAACCAAAACGGGGCTTGTGTGATGTACAAGTACCCCTGATGCCAAAGCACAGCCCCATACATGACAGTGTGTGCTGAGACCTGAGGCATTAGTTGATGATTAAGGCTGGAGGAAAGTTTTGTGGAACAGTCTGGGTACTGGGACCCCGTCCTGAGGGGCAGCAGCTGTGGGGCTGGGCAGGTAACAGGGAACACCTGGGCCCAGCACTGGCCCTCAGGGAGCATGGGGAGGGGCCAGCAGCAGCATCCACGGCAGGTAAATGCTGTGATTCGTGCCTTTTATTTGCTTCTCTGGAGCGTGGGTGCCTGGCCAAGGGCTGTGGAGAACATGGATCAGGTTGGTAAAGTTAAACTATGTGTGTCTTATGCTGGGACTGATTTGGTTGTTGTCTTTTTGGGTCTGTGCTGACAGCACTGCCTCATGTTTTCCCCAGGGAAGGAGGGAGGCCTGCCCGAGTCCTGAGCCTGGTGGCCATCCTGCCCTCAGCAAGGGCTCTCTTTGGAGTGGTTTGGGGGCCCTGGGTGCAAGGAAGGGGCTGTGGCAGGATTGTTTGCTATGGAAAAAGGAGGCAGGAGAAGCCCCACCCTTGTGGTAACTGAGGGGACAGGAGTGCAGGTGCTGGAGGTCCTGCCACAGCACAGTCTTGTTCCCTGACCATGGTGACCGGTCTGAAGCTTTGGGCAGGGCCAAAGAGAAGGACTGAGAGAAGGTGGGCTTGTAGGGTGACTTGGCATTTGCTTCTGGGTCTCTCAGGTTGAGAGGAGTTTTGTGGTTCCTCTTCTCTCTTCAGTTTCCTTCAGTACTCCACAGTGTTCCATTTTTCTTGTCCTTCACTAGACTCTCCTTCCCTTGGTTTGCCTTTTTATTTTTAATTTTCTACTGTTATAGCAACTCCTAGTTCCCTGTTGGCTTTTCTCACTCTTTTGGCTCTTTGCAGAAGCAATCAGTAATTCAACAGTTAAACTGGAGAACTGAGATGTTGTTACTGAGTTTGAGGTAGAAGCTCACATCTCTTGAGTTGTTCATCTGAAGGTCTGGGCAGATGTCCATAAATAACATGCACAACATGCCCACTTGGAAGCCTCACAGCAAAGAAGTCTGTAACTTTACTTTTAAGACTCAAATTGCCGTCTGGTGTAAGCACAGCACACCATTTGGGTCTGATCTGTCAGATATTTGATGACATTTTAGCAATTAATGTACTGGATCTGTCTTCTGAAAGGGAGACTGACACTTGTGTATCAAGTGACTATTTACTGTTACTGCTTCAACCATGGTAAACTTTTGCCTCAAAAAATGATTACATCCAAAACACTATTCCAGGTTTCCTCAGTGCATTTTCTTAGCAGCTTTCAGCACAATGCATGTTCAGGGAGAGCCTTTAATATCTTCCAAGGAGCAGGAAATGCAAAGAGCTCTGAATAAAATTCAGGTATCGCATTGCTGGCAGTGAATTGTAGTTTTAGAGGGATGTAACACACCGTGATGATACAATGACAATCACTAGGAAGGTATGTTGTTAGCATCTTTCACAAAAAAGCAGCTTGCCAGTCCTGGCATCAATGTATCTTTCAATATAGATTATAAAAAGCAAATTTAGAATGATACAAAAGTTTCCTAAAACCATCATGCATCTCTTGTCTCTGACATGAGTGTCAGCTCACTCAGAAAATGCTAGTTGTGCTGCCACTCAGAAGACACCACAGATGGTGGCTCATTTTTGTTCCTCTTGTCTGCTGTAAGATTGATCATGTTTGGATTGATGAAATTATTTGGGCAGGAGCTGCCATTGCTGTCCTCCTGTCTGTCCACTGTTAAGAGAAGTGGGAGGAAAGGGGATATAAAATATACTTTTTAGTGTCTTTCTCTCTTTGGTAATGTTCTATTAACACTTAAAATATTTATGGAGGAGAGTGTGGGCTTGCTGACCATGCTTCCTTGCAATGAGCTCTTATCAGCAAGCTTTATATTTTATAGCCTTCTCTGGGCTTGTTGTTTTTTTTTTTTTTTGTAGTGCTACAATTTGCAAGTTAAAGTTAGGATGAAGAACTCTGGATATTTGTATTCAGCAGTGGCTAAATAACTGCTCCTGTGCAATGCAAGTAAGAGGTTTTCATTCTCACTGCACACTGGTGCCATGAAGACCAACCATTGCATTGTTGGAAAAGTTAGCAGGTGCCCACCTGCATTTTGCAGAGCTTCTCTAGAGTTAGTATATTATTGCCAACATTGTTTTAGGGAAAACAGATTTTCTTATTGTATGAGTCTCTTTTGCTACCAAGATGTGATTATGCAACCTCTCAAAATTTTGTAACTTAACTTTCCCTTTGAAAAAACAACTTTTGCTTACTGCTTTCTGTAGTTACTTACTTTAATGATTCCTATGCTAGCTACAAATGGAAGAAAGAAACAATAAGTCTACAGCTAGCATGGGATTTTTGGCCTCTATTTAAACAGAAAATGCAATTTTATAGTCAGACTAAACCCTTGCCATGAACAGATCCTCCTGGGAGCAATGTTAAGGTGCATGGGATATAAGTAGGTGATTAGTGACAGCCAGCACATCTTCACTAAAGGCAGATGGTGCCTGATGAATTTGGAGGTCTACGATGGGGTTATGGCATTGGTAGATTAAGAGAAGAGCACTGACATCATCCGCTTGGGCTTGTGCAAAGCATTTGACACTGTCCCAGATGACATCCTTGTCTCTAAACTGGAGAGACATGGGTTTGATGGATGGACCATTTGGTGGATAAGAAATTGCCTGGATGGTCATGGAGAAAATATGATACACTCCAGAAAGACAAATAGCCTGAGGTTAAGGTAATTTTTCATTATGTGGGAGACCCCAATCACTGTGTTAACAGCTCTTCTAATGTGAAAGCTTTCCCAGATTTTCTGAGGTTTCCACTTTTCATGTCACTGACAAAATTGTATCCAAAATGGAATTCTTATTTTCTGGTTCGTCCTCACCAGACTGTTTATGAAAAATTAATTGTTATAGGAAAAATGTTCTCAGAGTGTGATAAATGTATTTTGTGGCTTAGTTCAGGCTTCTTTTTTATTAACCACATACTCTTCCAACAAACTGTACTAAATCAGTGACTGGAGAATATTCCCACAGTCTCATTAC
Organism: Agelaius phoeniceus; assembly: GCF_051311805.1. NCBI lineage: Eukaryota > Metazoa > Chordata > Aves > Passeriformes > Icteridae > Agelaius > Agelaius phoeniceus. Next base: position 26,810,640 of record NC_135270.1, on the reverse strand, counting down.
AGCATGCTATAAGCTAAACTTTACCAGTGCCTTTTTGGCTTGTGAGCCTTTCCCCAGTGTGAGAGGAACAAGAAAGAGTGAGCATGAGAATCCTGTTGGGGTGATGCTCTCTTGATTTTGGTGGGGTTGTGTTCTCTTGACTCCAGTGCACAACTGTTTTACCAGAAAAATATTGAATGCATTAAAAAAGCTGCTGGTGCTCCTGTTCTGTAGGCTCATCAGAGAATCAAGTGTCACTGTGAGTAATGACTTGTTCTTGAGTCCTTTTGTATAAATTGGGCTTGGCTTTTGGTTACATAGTCAGACTGCTGAGGAAAATAGATAGTGAAGATCAGGAAAATGGTAATCTAGTATACTTTTTTGGGGAGGAAACCTTAGGTGTTTTTCTCTGACAAGATGGAGGTGAGAGCATCTCTGTAATCATCTGCATATAAGCCTTGATCTCTTTCCCAGGGAATCCAGTCTTAGTTCTTAGTGGGAGTGGAATCGTGGCCTCTGTTTAGTAAACCAAAGGATTGTGCGAGGTACCTGCTGTAAGTTCAGGTAACTGTAATTGAGTGATGCTTTGATAACAAGCTTTCATTTTCATTTGCAAAATAATAACACAGTTGCCTTGACAGATAGGTGGGAACAGATAGCTCCATTCAAAATAAACCTTGACTGAGGCACCCTGATACAGGCACTCTTATTTATGTGTGTGCATGCGTGCTTGTGTTAAAACATTATGTCTCTCAAAGCTTAATCTTTTTTGGTGACAGATGTGATGTCCTCTTACATTTTTATTACAGTAAAAATCCACACTATTTTACTACATCCATATTTCAAGTCTTCTGTTGCTTGAGCTGTGTGCCTTCAGGGTTTTATTGCTGCTTTATTCCTCTAAGAGTTAATTATTGACTGTTTTGGCTAACTCCTTACTGAATAACACAGTTGATGTGTGTGATCTTGGTTTTGTCTGCTCTCTCATCCCCTCTGGATGGATGGATTTCCATATGGAATGCACTCTGAGAAGTTTGGGGCATCTTGTGGTGCTACTTGTAAAGAATTTTTGAAAACAGGGCATGGTACAAATCCTCCTGGGTGGAAGCTGGAAGCTCTACTTGGAAAGGACTTGTGTTTCCCTTAAATGCCTATCAAAGAGCCCTATATTTAGGTTTTGAAAATTTAGTGGTTTGGACCTCCTATAGTTTCACCTGCTGCCCATTGATGTGTTCAGTAGCCATAACTGAGGCAATATCCAACTGTCTCAGTCTTGCCCCTTTGAATCTTGTTCCACAGGCTTATTCAGTGGCATAGGTATAAAAACATTCTGCTCTTCTGCTTTTTTCATTTATTTGTTAGCTCTCACAATTTGGGAACATCTAATTTCTGGCTACTCTAGTGTGAAAAGGGTTTCATGGAAACTGAATTGTGCTGAACACAGTAATAAATGCCTTTTCCATTTGTTGTGGTTTAGGAATGGTACTCCAACATTTAGTGCTCCCACTGAGACTCTCCCAAACCAGATGCTGCTTATTCCCCTTCCTCCCCACTCTGATTGAAAGCACAAAAGGCAGAGATCATGTTTGAGATAAGAGCAATGCTGGAAACAGCCATGAGATAAGAAAACAAACAGGAGCAGCAGCAATATTAATAACAAGAGGTATAGGACAAAGAAATGACAAATACCAACTGGCTCTTCCCTACTACTCCCTTTCTCCACCCTACTAATGATGTGAGGTGGTATCAAATAATATTAGGGTCTGGCCACACCACGCTCCTGGCTACTGTAAAAAATTAACCCTGTTCTGGCTGAAACTAGGACACCAGGGCACTTTGAATGTCCAAGTTCCTTAACACATACTGAGGTTCATAACCCCCATGTAGGAGTGGCACTGAGTGCATATAAAAAGATCACTTTATCTAATGCTGAGATAGGGAGGACTCTTTTAGTATATTATAGCACACAGAAATGCCACAAACTATTTTAGCCTGTAGAACAGAGTGCTGTATTTAGATAAATCTGTAAGATTGATTTAGGTGGTTACCTAAATTGGATTGTCTCCAGGCCAGTTGGATTAAGAACCCGCTCTTTGCAGAAAGTGTTATGAGGCCTTTAATGATCGTACAAGGTCAGGACCCGGTTTTATGTCTCATCTGAAAGACCATGAACTTAAAACTACTGATCTGTCACTGTCTGATCTGACTATCTGTTCTAGAGACTGCTTTATTTTAGAAGAGATTTGTGTAGCCAGGAGTCTAAATGCCGTCAAAGCTTTTAGTCTTTGCTCTGTTCCTTGCCTGAGGAGTTTTCTAACAAGTTTTTATTATGAAATATTGTCTTGGTTTGTTTTTCCCTTTCCATGGCAGGCCAAAATGAGGCTGCAAAAAATATTTTGCAGTTTGTATGTCTGTCATTTGCTGTACTGTGCACAGAACTGCTTACTGATCTGTGCCTGAAAATTAGTTAATTTCTGCGTTGTTCAGGAGGGTATGCAGCTCTCAATACTTTTTCTGGCTAAGTTCATCTTTCTGTCTACATGGCCACCTCTCTCTAAGGCCACTTGTTCCCCCTTACTGTAAAACTGCAGCCACAGCAAACTGCATAAATGTAGCAGGAATGTGTAGACTATGCCAGTCCTGCTTTAAGCATGTCACAGGTAACTGGATTCTATGTTTGTGTCCCATGTTAAAAAACCCTCTACTTATATAAGCAAAATTTTTCAGCACAGTAGCTGCATTCTGAAGAGGCATGTGTGAGGAGGTTAAAGAAGCTCTCCTTCCCCACTTTTCTCATCATATTATATGTAACTTAACCAGTATTTTCCTTTATGTCAGCACCCAGCTCATAACCTAATTGTTTATGTGGTGTGGCCATCTGATTCCCACCCTCTCCCATACACTTTACCTGTGCCCATACAATTTCCACGTTGCCCTCAAAGGCACACTCACTGTAGTGCTGCTTGATAGCACAGGAGTGTGTGTTCCTGTGGTTCCTGTCAAGAGCCTGTTTGGCCTGCAGCAGGGAAATGTCTGTGCCAGATCTTACCTGAGATGGGAGAAAACGGACAGAAGATAATGCTTTCCTCTTTCAGAGTGCCCAACGAATGAGCTGTGCCAAGTTTTTCCATTGATGCATTACAATATTTTGCCTACGTCAAAAAAGACGTTGCTTCGTGTCATCTTCGCTTTTAGCAGCTTCATTTTAGCAGCAGCAGAGGAGATGAAATTGAAATCAGAAGGTCTTAATTTCAGAGAGAAGTAAATTTGTTCAGAAACAAAAGGTTTTTCTCTCTTGAGTCACCAATATATTACAACTCTTGATTGGATTTGGAAGCTAATTAGGATGCTTCAGTTACATGGCTGACTGGCAGTCTGGGTAACCTCATCACTGATGTGCCCATGAATGGCAGACTGTGAGTTGGTCACACCATACTGTTTGACTCATGGATTCTGAAGGCCAAATGCAACAGCCTTGTTTGATGGACTTGGTTGGCACCAGCAGTGAAAAGGGATACGCTACAGGAGTTCATAGTGAAATGTAGCAGCAAATCAGTCCTTTCTGAAGAGGTGGGTGGAGAAGGAAGCCAAGTACACAAAATGAAAATATAACTGGTGGTATTGTACATTAGTCAGAGTTTCTGAATCATCTGGGGAAGTTATGCCAGCCAAGCCTACTTGTCTAGAGGAAACTTCTTGTCTCAGAGCTGAGGTCGTAGAGCAAACCTGAAGGGCTTGTTCAAGATTTTGGGACCTGTGCATTCTGCTGTTTAGAACAGAACAGAGTAATCAAATTTCCTGACCAATTCTGGGCTGACCAAAGTAAAGCAGTTTATTAAGGGCATTGTCCAAAGGCCTTTTGAACAGTCAGGCTGTGGAATTGAACACCTCTCTAGGAAGCTTGTTCCAGGGGTTGACCAAACTCTCTTGGTAAATCAGTGTTTTCTAATGTCCAGTCTAGATCTCCTCTGGTACAGTTTTGAGCCATATTCACATGTCCCTGTCTCTGCATCATAGGGAGAAGAGCTCAGCACCTCCCCCCTGTCCCTTCCTCAGGAAGCTGTAGAGAGCAATGTTGTCGCCCTTTGGCCTCTTTTCTCCAAACCAGATAAACCCAAACTCCTCAGCTGCTCCTCAGGACATTCCAGCCCCTTCACCAACTTTGCTGTCATGCCCTGGACATGTTTAAGGATCTTCACTTTCTTCTTAAATTATGAAGCCTAAACTATGCACAATATTCAAGGTGAGGCTGCACCAGTGCTGAATATAGCAGGGTATCTATGTATATTCCCCTACAAGGCCTCTTGTCCTCCAGGAGTCGACAGCACCTCTCAGTTTGGTACCATTAGCAAACTTTCTAATGGCACATTCAACTCCTGAATCCACATTATTGATAAATATACTGAGCAAAAGGGGGCCTGGAATGAACCCTGAGAAACACCTATAAAGCTGATGCCTCAAAATTTGATCCTTGACTTGCCCACCCTCCCCAAGTTTTTGTTTCCCCCTGTGCTCAGCATATCTTGAGGCAGACTATAAACACTAATACACTGAGTAACTTGTTGCCTGTTTGGAATGGTTTGCTTCTTTCTCTTGTTTGACAGATGAGAAAATACAGCACAAAATGCAGGGACTGCTCTTGTTCAGTCTTTAGGATCCTGATGAGGTGCATCTGCCACCATGACTGACCCCCAAGTCACTATTGCTGCAAGTGCACACAAGTGCATTCCAGCTCAAGTATGTTGAAAGACTAGTTCCTTCAGGAAGGAGTTCTGGGGACTCCTGCAATCCAGTCAAATTGAAACTGTGTGACAGAACAGAGCAAATGTATGGAGTGCTTGTGTGTTCCATGGGAAGTGGGGAGTGAGTAGAAGAGAAGTGGGCCTCTATTTGTGTCTCTGCTGAGACAATAGCTCTGCTATTTCTGCCATGTTTGCTCAGTCTGGTTGGAGCCAGCTGGCCAGTTACACATCCCTACTGGCCACGGAGCATCCTGCTCTTCTGGTGTGCCCCTCCATAAAACAGGAAAAGGCATGGGAGCCTGAAATTGACAAGTGGGGGATGTCTGTGTAAGGAAATGGTAAATAGCAGCAATGTGGCTGAGGAGCAGAGTCCTGGACAGGCACAAGTATTGCTGAAGGGCTTGTTCTGTGCAAGGCCTTGACTAATGACTGGGGAAACAACAAATAGCCCATTAGTTCACTGATGCTGCTAATGTGGAAAGTGGTGTTGAATACCACATAAATACAAAGGCAACTAAAATGTTGACATCTGGACAGAAGTCAATACAACAGGATTCTAACAGGGGAGATCATATGAAACGTGGCTTAACTAAAACAATAAATCTGTTCAAAAAGGGGTTGAGAGTGGTCAGCCTGGTCTCCTTAGGAACAAAGTGCCAGCTGAAGCCATTGGGCTTGGGTGTGCACACTGGCCTCTTCCCAGGGATTGAGGTAACAATAAGATATGTTATTTTATGCAATTTGGAGCTTCCATCCAAATGGCATTCCATGACAAAACTCCCCTGAGCAAAATTGCTCTCTGATTGAGTAGAGAGAGCTTCAAGTACAGAGTCCAGTGCAATATTTCAAATGTGACGATGTGGTCTTTTGGGTAGAGTTCAGAAAAGAGTCAGAGAGACTGTAGAACAGTGAGGACCAATTTTGGAATGCTGAAAGGAACAAAGTAGGTAATTGCTAGGCTGTACACAAATAATGAAAATAAAATGAGCAATTTTGTAATAGCTTGTAGCCAAAAGAAGAGGAGAAATAATAAAGACAAACTGTTTCGAGAGAAGTGTTCCCAGAAGAGTAGTGGGGATTACTGGGAGCAAAATTTGCACAGAAATCATCCCTACTGTTTGTTGTTTTGCTTTGAATAAAGGACTTGTACAAAGAAGGCCTAAGGCATCTTACGCTACAGCAGTCAAAGTTCCAGAAATTCTCTGATTAGCTAGAGAGACTAGAAGTAAACTTGAAGATGTAGTTTCCTTGTGTGGAATGTGCTTGGAGGCATTCCTCTCTTCTGCTTGAGAATAAAAAAGCCTTAAAGAGCAGTGACTCCTCTTGGATCCTTCCCATTTCCACTTTGATTGTGTTTGTTTTCATTCTTTTTGGCTGGAATGATACCTCCCCTTCAGTGTATATTTTGATGAGGTGTTCAGGTACAAATGTATTTTCCCAGAAAACCTCAGGCACATCAAGCTGCAGCAAAGGGACATGTTGTGGTACCAGATTGTGTGGCACTGCCAATCCTCTCTGGACTGAAGTGCACAGTTCATGCTGATTTGCCTGAGTGGTTCCTGGAGGCAGTCCATACACTTCAGAGGCTGTGCTGGTAAATAACACCACTTCATCTCTTCAAAGGATCATGGACATATTTGTTTTCTTAACAAGTTATTTTCTCTGACTAGGAAGGGCAATGCTTTCTTTCCTTTCAAATGTCCCTGAGCTTTTGGTTGATTTTTTGGCCATCTGTTTTTCCAGAGGTGATCTTACAGCATTTGGCCTCTCCCATTTTTCTCTGTTCTCTGTAACCTCTCTGTGGAGTGCCAGGATGCAGGGGTTGTGTCCTTGTGCCCCAAACACCTTTATGTCAGTCTATTCCACCTAATTGGTGCAGTTGGTTTTGTTTGATGGAATAATTGCAAACTCACTTACTATGCCTAGGGCAGGGGCAGGAAGAAATCCATCTTTTATGTCATTAGAAGTACAGACAAAAAAAGCCAATCAAAACCAGATTCCCTTGAGGGTATCTGTGGCTTTTAATGTCATTTACATGTAGCTTGATTTTTGCTAATCAACAAATTCTTTTTTTAGGGCTCTTAAATGAACCTTCAGCTTCAAGGGCTGCTGCTGAAAGAAGGGAGAAAGGAAAAGGGCAGAAGAAGAATGTGTAATGCCACGAGGATATTCATGTGAATTGTTCTTTTTTTTTTAGCTAGAGGAGCTGCTCTACTTTGTACTCCTCAAGCAGCTCCTCTGTCATTTGCAAGGTCAGGATTTTCTGGCTCACTTGGAGAGGATGCTCTCTGACCAATGAGGCATGAAATAGCAGTTGGAGAAGGGCTTGATAAATATTGATTCAGAAATTGCCATGGCTGCTGACTTTGCGATTGGCTTGTTTACCCAGCAAAAGGAAGAGGAATGGAAAGAAGTTGTCTATTTCTCAGTGATGGTGGCACATGCATTTTTAACACCACCCTAGATATTTGAGGGGAAAGGGTTTGAAAGCTCAGCCCAGTAAGTTTTTTTAGGACAGCATTAATCCATCACAGCAGATTAGACTTTGGAATCCTTCCTGCTGCCAGGAGCCTTCCCTTCTTAGTTTCATTAGACTCTGTGTAGATGGCTACACTGTCCCTCCAGGAGGAGGAAAGTTTTCCAATGCAAGCAGGATAGGCATTTTGCTGCTTTGGGGAATACCTGTACAGTGTTCAGACTAAAATGAGTACACACTATCTGTGCTCTAAATTGAATGAATTATGTCTCTCTTAGCCAGCTCTGAGCCTGAATCTGTGGTTCCCCTTCGAGTGGTTTATGTCTCTTACCCTGCTGGGTCTCAGCAATATGAAATGTGAACCAGCAGAGTGTTATCAGACCATTTCAGTGTTCTGCATTTTGCTGTTGTGCCACTGCTAACCTGGTATGAGGGACCCAACATTCAGGTTTCCTGTATTGCCAACCAAAACCGGAACTGAAAGCCAGAATTATGGTAATTAACTCAAGCTCAGTACTATGGCAATGCTATTGCCAGGTTGTTGGAATGTCTCAGAGTACAGGTGAAAATGAACTCAACATCGATAGCTGTACTCAGCAGAGGCATCCCCTGGGTGAGCTGTTTCCAAATGCCACCTGAGCTTATGGCAACCCTGGCCAGTGTTACAGGGTAGCCCCTTTCCCACACACTTGAAAGGAATCCTGTGCTTCTGCAGTGCTTCCTATCCATACTTTTCCTGTTAAATATTAAACTCACACACAAATTGTAAGAAGCTATCACTGAGTCTCTTCTGCCACAGGAATTTTAACACCTTCTAATCCGTCTGGTCTATACTTTTGGTGTGTTCAAACCTCTGAAAGATTAATGGGTATGATTTTGTTTCCATTTAATTTCTGCTTCTTGATAAAGATGCTTCGATTAGAGAGGTGGCTGGGGACTTTTGTCAGAATCAGGAGTTCTCCAGATTAAGTGTGTTGAATGCATGTAGTGGTACAGAGAAGGCTGGAAAAAGAAAACTTTTGTTCTGAGGGGCTTGTGGTCTAGGCAAACAAAAATGAGAAGGAGAAACCAAGCACTGAGTTCAACTGAGGGGAATCTTTTTGTGAATAACGAGCCAATCAAAAAAAAGAAAGAAAGCATTTTTTTGTAGTATTTTCATTAGTCAGTTTGAATTTTCTGATGTGTTTTGACTAGATGTGTTGTTTGAAAGCCCTAAATTCACAAATAACTTACAGTGACGAGATGGAGAGCTTGTTCCTCAGCACTTTCCTGTCTGGTAGCTCAGTTGTCCTATGACAGTGTTAGGTTCTGTTCCCCAGCTCTTCATATTTGTGTTCTCAACACCAGAGCTCAGGACCCAGAGGAAAAGGTCATCACTAAGCTCTGTGTAGCCTGTCCTATGACAGCTCCCAGGCCCAGAATCACCATCATTTGACACACCAATCCACCAGTGTCCTCCTAAGCCAGCCCTGCCCCTTCACAGCTGGGACAGCCCTGCCCCACAGGGACAGAACTGAGGTCAGTTCCTTTCAGCATGAGGTATCACTGTGGTCTGGTCACAGAGTTCTCTTTGCTTAGCCCCTCTCACCTGGCACACAGGTGTTTCCTACTGCTCCTGTATCCTTGTCAGCAAGGGCTGCCAGTCTTTCTGGCCATGCACCTTGCCTTTTGCTGCCTCTGGGGAATTAACCCTTTTGTACCCTGCTGCTGTGTGCTGTGGGACACCCTTCACAGGCCAGGAGGTAACTGCATCCTGACCCTCTGGGGAAGGAAGGGAATTGAGGAACAGAAGTATATGAAAGCTGGTATAGGCTGCATAGTGACAGGGCTCTGCTCTGCCACAGGCACCTCCTCTTGCACTCGCTCCTCATGACTGCTCTTCTTGGATTAATAACCTTCACAGGTGACTGTGCAGTAATACCTAAATCCTGATAACCTCCTTCAACCTGCTTGGGTAGTGAGCTGCTTCTAGAGAGGGACACCTTTTTATTAACATCCAGCTATAAAGAAATATGGCTGTGGGTTGGGGCAGGGCTGAGAGGGAGTGGGGCAATGGCGTATGGTGAAAACATTCCAGAGGCTTATGGATGTATCTTTAAGGAAGGGAAGGGCATACAAAATTACCACTGGAATAAATAACACTGATACATTTTTGGAAACCTAAGCTGTTAAAACATTGATACAGTGACACTGCCTGTCTTTTTCTTGCTAAGAGAATTGGTTTAGAAAAAAAAAAGTCTATTTAGCATTGCCCAGAGGTCAGAGCATGAAGATTTTCAACTGAGTTATCAGTTTTATTCGAGCTTCATATTTAAGAAGGAATGATTCTAGCCAACATATTGTATTCAGCTGTGAGAAAAATGCATACAGTACTGGCCTCTAAGATGACTTGTCAGTGCAGGCTGAGTTTTCAGGTGGTTTAAAATTACTTTATGTTTTTTTAAAAAAAGAAAGTCTAATGTAGAAACAAATTTACTTTCAATGAAGCAGCAATAATGTAGGGGTGTATTGCTTTTGAAATTGCATAGCTGTTTTTTTTTTTTGTAGTTGCACTAATACAGGTTTTCCACAATTAGTGGGTTTTGTACACCAGCCTGTTATTACAGGAGAGACATCTCTTAACTGGATATTTCTGCAAACCAGCTTGGTGGTGTTTTACAGCTTTGTAACATTGCTTATCAGATACTGTAATATTAAGAAACAACTTCCTATCCAAAAAATGAATTCTCTGAAATTGAAAAGAGGGGTTTGTGGTTTGTCAGCCTGGCTGATATGATGTTATGATCATACAAGAGTGGTAGGAATGGATTAGTCTATTTAAGACTTTCTGTTGCAAGGCTTTGAAACTACAGACTAAGCAGTAAAAAAGCTGAAGAAATGGCCTCTGTCAGAAAGATGTTACAGGTGAAATGTAAGACTGTAAGATAAATATGGTAATACAAGAAGTGAGAGAACTTTTCTAATATTTTAAAACAGGGGACTAGGTGGTTCTTGTCTTCATAGCTGTGACATTGTCAGATTTATTCTCAGAATCCTAATTTTTTCCCAAGAAGTCCCTGTCCCTTAAGCTAAAGATTCACTGGAGTTAGGAAGTCCTGGCTACTGCCTTTGATTCCCATCTTTGGAGTTGTTAGTTCATTATGAACAATGTGCTGCTGTTTCCTTGGAAGATGAGAAGTGGCCACATCTGGTTTGTCTCAGAGGACTCTCAGTATTGGGACCTTGCTCAGGCTTTTAGTATTAGCAAAGATCAGCAACGCAAGGCTGAAATGGTCACCTCCAAGCAAGACATGCTACAGGAGAGTGAGGGGGTCTCTCTTCTCTCAGTTCTGGCTCAAAATCTCATCAAGGCACTTGATTGTTCCACATTTTGAGCTCATTTTAAAACCTGGTATTTATTGTCTGGCCTTAGGGCAGTTTGAAACACCAGGTTTCCCATCACTTGCATAGGAGCGCTGCTGTGGTATATACTCAGTGCCAGTTCTGCATCCACAGTGAGTCCTGTCTGAAGGGTCTCAGCAACTGCACTGGCTCTGAATGCATAATGTGCTGATTGGATGCAGATGCAGCTACTGTGTGCTCTTCATGTGCTGCTGTGCATTCCTGAATACTACCTACCTTCCACCTTTAGTATATACACATGAAGAACACTATACATCTGAAGGGAGACTGTCCTGGATGTATTTCCCAGGAGTACTGTTATTGACCCTTTATTATAAAATACTGGTTTTGAATGTAATTCAAAGCATTTTACAGAGAAGATCAGTTTCATCATCTTTTACAAATGTTAATTCCCAAGGGTAAGTGCAGGAAAAAGACGTACCTATGGTTACAGAGGTAGAGGCCTAGATTTCCAGTTTTCCACATGCAAGAATGCCACTTGATCCAGCAGGCCTTGCGGCAATGGATGGTGTTTTCTATAGATCAGGTTTTTTTGGGATCGTTTGATTGTTGTGATGAAGATGTTACATTAAAAGGAAACACTAATTAATATAGCTCCAAGTTTTAGATGTTGTTCACATCAAGGAGTTCATAGCTCCAACGTTTCTGATGCACCTGTGACATGTGCCTGTGCAGTGCTTCTGTCTGTACTTTGAAAGACTAAGAAACCAAGGCAAGGAATAACAAAGTGACTTCCAGAAGTCAGGTGTGGAGGAAGTAACAAGTCAGTGGATTTGTTTGGAATGGTTTGTAGATGTAGTACGATGATGTGCTTCTTCAAGCCCTGCATACACACATATCTCCATGTACCAGAGAACGAAAACTGGCAGATGGTGATGGAGAACACATGCATCCAGGCTGTGATGGTGTTTCCCAATTGTTCTTAACACACAGTGAAGAGGAAATGGTGGAAGGACAATGAGAACAAAGGCAAAAGACCCTGACCCATGTGTGTATCAGAATAACCCCCTCCATGTGTCCAGTGGGATGGTGACTGCTTGTGGCTGTACTTTGGGACAAGATGGGATGGGGGTTCCTAGTGCTCATCAATAGTGTACAGCAGCTGGTTCAATGTGGATCTTTGATTGCCTGTAGCCCTGGAGCCTTTCAAGCGTGTGTATGTTTGCATGCAGCCTAATTAGCGCCATTATCATTGTCATTAATGGCTTTTAATGAAGAACAGATGGTCCTGTCAAGGTTTCAAGCTGTGAAGTTCACTGACCCATTTGTGCTAAAAGGAGGGGAAAGAAAACAAAAAACCCTCTCTGGTTCCACACTGATGGTGGTAGACTGAAAATGAAGATCACGCGAACATAAACCTTATGTTTTCCTATACAGCATGATTTGAAGGCATATGCAGATGCTGACCAAAACCCTGCTTTCTCTGGGGAAAACAGGATTTCCTGGCACTTATCTTCATGAGGCTCTGGCACATCAGTTATCTTTGTAATGTTTGAACTGAGACTTTGCCATAAAAAAATGGAGGAAGGAAGGGATTGAAATGATACACTCAGGCCTAGGAAAGGGTCATTAAGCTAGGTCAGTACTATGGAGTTAAGGAAACAGAGAAAGGGAACATAAATTTGGAATGATTCTCACTAGTGTTCAAGTAACCTAAGTGAAGACTCCTAAAGAATTTTCACTTTACCCTCTTATTCTCTTTATATTTTTCTAAGGCTTGATTACCCCTGGCTGTGAATGACATTTCTGTTCAGGGCTATAGTTAGAAGGTTTTCTTCCAGAAGATGGAATGCTGCTGTTCTTCGTTAGGAACTCAGATGGTCAGTAGTAAGTATGGGATCTTGGTGGAGAAAAATTGGAAAAGATGAATCCCAAGCGCAGATCGTTTGCTAGGATGTAACTGTCTACCCAGGTACCAGCTTTTCTTGTCTTCTAATTTGCTTAATAATTATTGAGCAAAAAGGGATGTGTAAATTATAAGCTCATATTGATCAGTGCAAGGTCTGGCTTAATGAAAAGAAACTCCTTTTCTCTTTTAATTGTGAAGGAAGTTTTTAGTCTGCCTATGATTCAGGATTAGCTATCTGCTTTTGGCACAGTGCTCTCGATCTGAATAAACAGCATGCAGATAGTATGGAGTGTGCTCTTTGTGCTTACTTTTGTCCTCTGTTACTGGATCCACCCCATTTATATGGATCATTCAAGAGTATCTGCAGAGCACAGGAAGGGCCTGATCAAAAATCTTATCATTATCCTGATCATGTTCAAAAGCTTTCCTATCATAATTCCAGTTAGAATTGCCAGTGTGTTGAATGCAAGTTGTGTTATCACTTTGTAGAGGAGTTTCACACAGGATCATGTGTTTATCACTTCACATCCATGTAGGTCCTATTCTTCAGTGTGGACAGGTGAGATTTGGAGCTTGAAATAATTATTGGCTCAATTGCAATGTCCTCAAGTTGAACTTGCAATGTGCTCATTTCTTTAAAAATTTAGAAACATTTAAAGACATTGGTGAAAAGTATTGTAAGAGTAGTAAATAATTTTATCCTGGTGTTGGAGGAACACACCATAGGAGTAAATGGTAGATGTAAATTTATCTTCTCCCCTGCCAGCCCTCTCTTCTTTTCCCTCCCCTGGCTTCTTGTTTTTACTTCATGCTTTCATTTGGAAAAAGGAAGACATTAAATCCATTAGCACTGATCCAGTGCCATATTTAATTAGCTGCACTATGGGGCACTTCTGTAATCTTGTATACTGAGTTCTGTGAGTTAAGAGGTTCTGTTTAGTTTGGGTTTTTTTCTCTTTCCCCTGCACTAGCATTTATTAAGGATTAAGTAGTGATATATCTGATTAATTTACATTGCCTTTATCAGGCAGCAGAAATAATTATCTCTCACTGGGAGAGTTTTCAAACAAACACAGTCATATCCATGAAGTGATTTCTCAAGGAGTCTTTCTGGAGCTGCGAAAGGAGACTTAGAGCATTAACAATCAAAAATTCTACTGTTCTTCCCTAAGTCCTCTCCAGCTGTTTTACAAAGCTTCACTGCCTTCCTGCCTGGTTCATGCCTAACAGGAAGAGCTTAGGCTCATAGAAATGAAGACCTCTTATTTCATGAGATGATTTCAAGAGCTGTCTTGCCACAATCCCTTAAGTTGTGTTTTAGATGTGTGCCTGGGAATAATGCACTTCTTGTTATACTCTGTCCTGTGGAACTTTAGAGAGAAGGGATTGGGAAGGCCTATGGAAGTGGCTTCAGCAGAGCATCCATATGCAATGGCTTTAGGTGCTTAAGCTTTCCTACATAATGTGCAGAGGAAAGGTTTTTTCATTAACTCCAATACCAGGTAGCAGCTGAAGACCAAGGGTGAAGAGGAAGCATGGAAAGCTTCACTAGATTGAGTGGAAATATTTTCACAGGGATTTATGGAGAGTGAGAACGTCACGCTGGTGACTAGTAGAAAGTTTAAAAGCTGCAAATGTCTGCCCTCATTCCATCTCAAGCCAGACTGGAGGATCCTTTCTTTCCTTCCTTCTCTTTAGTTAATACTTCATTACTTACATATACAGCAAAGCTGTTTAAGGGTTCTTTTTAGTATTTCCTTTATCTTAATTTCAGTTTTCCTGGGTTTTGAGGTGGGTCAGGTGTGTGTGTGATTTTTTTTTTTCAAGGTCTGTAACCCATATGGGAAAGTGAAACATTTTCCAGGTAGGAGCCTGCAGGAGAGACAGGGATGAGGAGAGCTTGACTGGCTGCAGCAGCAGCCAGCTGTTGAAAACAACACTGACCACCAATAGCAAGTTGAAGCTTGGCAGAAGGAAGAGTGCAAGTCCAAAGAGAAGGTCTTGTCTATGCAGATGGGAAAATTCTTTAGAGGCTGCTGAGAGACAAAGTAGAAAAACACTCAGGTATGAGCCAGTTTTGAGAATCATCTACTTGGATGCTTTGGAATGTTCAAAGAGATTAAAAGAAAGAGCAATCTCTGAGTAAAATAGCAAAAGATGTGGAGGCTTTCTAGGAGGGTGGCTTGGGGAGCACAAGAGTGAGAGAGAGAGATGACTGAAAAGGGATTTAAGGAAAGAAATTTGGGGAGAGTCAAGACAGGGAAGGCTCTTGCATGGAGCAGTCTAGTGCTTGGAAACTAAAGTATTTCCTGAACAGATTTGGATGTATCAGGGTAGGAGTCTGAACACTTTTTTTTTTTGATAAATAGGGTAGCTCTATTCACTGGCATTGATGTGCTTCTTTATTTCCAACTTGGATGCTTTTGCCAGGCCTTTTAATATACTAACAACTTTCTTTTGGAAGGCTTTCTCACCCCTGATTAATACCTGTATAAAAAAAGCACAATTTTAGTACACTCAGATTTGGTCCAAAATGTGATTTTCAGGTTTAATGTTAATTAGTGCATCAACACCTGTTGCAGTCTTAATTGGTTTCTATCTGTCCTTTAGTACCTAAACATTTAGACAAGGGTGTAAATACAGGATCTTCACAACTTGCTCTTCCAAGAATTAGTCACTTTTCAGTGCTGGCAAATCGCTATTCCAAAGTATATCCTGGGGCAACAATTGTCAGTTAAGATCTAGCTAAGTTAAGCCATTTATTATTTTAGATCTTTGATTTCTTTCAAAACTATGCCATCACCACTGTTTTCCACACTTTAAAAAGTATTCAAATACATAATTGCCTGAATGAAATCTCTCACTTGTATTTTTCTCCTGTTCTGAAATGCACCACATCATTAATTTTAGAGGGGGAAAAAAACTGATGAAAAATTTGTGGCTTTATAGCAGTTTCCATGGGAACCAAGTATGAGATACAAAGGCTGGGCACATGGCTCATCCACCAGCTCTGCCCAGGGAACCTGTGCAGGTGACAATGAACAGATGATGCCATGTGACTGTCCTCACATCATGATTTAGGTTATAACTGGACACATGCAATATTTACAGAGAAATTTGAACCCTGAACCAGTTCAGCTGGCTTTGTATTCTGTTACAATTTAAATTACCAGTTTAAACTTGCCAGTACAAAAATGTCAGGTTACAGCCATGTTTGCAGAATTGCAATAGGAAATGGCACAAATAGAGCAGATACTGAGGGTGTGTAACTGCAAATATTACTTGATATGTTTAAGACACTTGACATTTTTTTAAGCCATCTGTAAAGTGCATCTGAATGTTCACTTAAATTTCAGTAATCTCTGGAGAGTCCTAGACTCAGTTTTCAATGCAATCCTATTTTAGGGTGTTGTACCCTAATTTACATGCAAATAGTATCCGCATACTATTTTGAAGCAAAACCCAGGGAGAATCTGGTAGAGGTCAGAAAGGTTGAGCATATGGCTTGTATTTAGAAATCACTGAAGTTTCATTTAGCTGTACTTGGTGCCTCATATGACTGTGAAGTGGGTAAATACAAACACAAATGTATATGTAAAAGTGATACTTAAGGTTGTGATTTCAAGGGTATTCCACAGTGAAGAACAAGGTGTACAATGAAAGAAATTTTCCTTTTTTTTTCTTTCAAGAGGGAATATATATAATTTGTGGAGAGTCTTGTTTGTCAGCCCCCTAAATATCCTTGGTTTCAGCTGCTCCTCTTTGGAGTGCTGTATTTGTTGAAATTTGTTGAAAATCACCTGCAAGGCAGATGATATTCAACGACACTACAGCAAACAAGCTTTGTGGGCACCTAACTCCAAATTCCCATGTTTCAAAGTAGGAGCCCAGAGTTCAAAGTGGGAGCCCAGAGTTTGCCCATTACTAGAAAATTGAAGTATGTGGGATACAACAAATAGTGAGTGTCCAGTATGGGGAGGAGGAAAACAGGTCTAAGGCAGTATTCCTCTCTGCTGGGCACAGGCTGAAATTATGGCAGAAATGTTGCAGGGCATTTTGCTGACCAGCTGAACCCGTGGGTACCTGTGTGACTGATCATTTCTGATCAACTTGATATTCAAACTGATTTCTGTTACAACTTAATTACTACCAAAGCTTTGAACCAGCAGTGTTCATGCTGTCAGCCTACAGGACAAGTAGACATGGCAGCTGTTATGTCTTGATTTTAAGTAAGGCTTGGCACAGTGCTGTGTGGCTCTCTTGTATGAAAACTCAGGAAGCAAAACCCACACAAGATTGGCACAACCAGTGGAAAAACTAGACTGAGTAATCTATCAATAGTTCCTTGTCAAGCTGAGAGAACATTCAAGTGTGGTCATCAGAAATCTGTCCTGAGTCCAGAACTATTCAATATTTTAATTTGTTATTTTGACAATGGGAGGACAAGCATGCTTATGGGATTTGCACATAATACGAAGCCAAAAAGGATTGTCAGCCTTTTGGAGGACAGAATTAAAATTCATAATGACCTTTGTAGACTGAAGAAACTATGTAAAATTCAATGAGTTAAAATTCAGAAAAGACAAGTGGTTAGAAAAAGGAAAAATCAAATATACAAATACAGAAGTATCCAGTTTTGGCACCATGCTTTGAGAGTGATAGACAAATGCGAGAGATCAGAGTTGTAGAAAATATAGAAAGATGAAAGGAAACTGTGTGAAAAAGAAAGGAATAATATATATATATATAATTAATATAATAAATAACACATAATAATGTGTTATCTAACAATATAGTAATAAATATAGTTAATAAATATATATTATTATGATTGTTGATATATGCCAGGTAGTTGCAGTGAAGATTAGATATTCTCAGTATCTAACAAGGTAAGAATATGATGAGTTTTATTTGCAAGGAGAGTTTAGGATTAGATTTTAAGGTAAAGCTGTTTGTACCTTTAGGAAGATAACAGTGTAAGAAGAGCTGCCTTGAGAGGTTGTGAAATCTGAAGTTTTCAAGTATTGGTGAGATGAAAATCCGTTAATGATGGTTTTTGCATACCAGTTCTACCTCATGTGAGGGAATGTAAATGTACTAGGTGGAAGCTTTTCAATGAATCTGTGCTAGACAAGGATGTAAAGGAGAATAATGTGTAGGTATGAGTGTGTGTGAAAAATCGAAGTATTTGTCTTTTTGTTCTATAGTATAGCTTCACCTTTGTATTCTTGCTGGTCCTCATGGGAGACCATCTTATGTCTGTGGTCTTCAAATAATATGGGCAAAACCCTGTGCAATTTTATTTAGCTTCAGAGTTATTTCTGCTATGGGAAGACTGGCAGAGTTGACTCCAGAATTGTCTTTCACCTTCAGTTAATCTGTGAATCTGTTTTATATGGCCTAAGATTATCAAAGCTCTTGTTGCAAAAATTTTAAGGAAAAAGGTTTGACAATTTCTACAACCAAATAGATAGGAACTTCTGAAAATGTTGGTCTTTCTTGGGGTTGATAGAACAGCAAAAGAAAGATTAATAGATGCTTAGTGTTTATCTCCTTTGTATTGTATGCTAAATTGATACATTTTAAAATATGTAACTAACTCCATTAGGAAATTATAACAAACATTCTCTAAATATCACAATCCAGAAGCTGTATGCCATATTTGCATAAAAATGGGCGGGTTCAATTTAATTCAAAGATCTTTTAAATATTTGGTAACTTTGCCAGTATAGAGAGAGCGTGGCAGTGGAAACTATGAATAAAGCATGTCTACTTGCAGGTATAAGAAATTCGATGGCATTCACTTGCTTCTATGTGCAGCAGGTCAGGCAACTATGACAACTCTATGATAATCATTGTACTCTGCAGCAACTTTTTCCATTTAATTACTTGAAGCTGATCCCAGAACAAGAGGATGTATATTGCTGTGTTGGTGGACAGCTAAGTGTCTCCCATTCAAATGTAAATACAGAGATTAAATTTATAGCAGGATATGGCACAGTAGACTGTGTCATGAGTCAGAGTGAGATAATGTATGAATAGCTTCAAGGTCAAGAGACAAAATGTGATGGGCTGATCTTCGTGTTTAGCTTATAGATAGAGAAACTTGAAACATTTGTGAAAATGGCTTTTGTTTCTAAAAAGCTGTTTCATGGAGCTGGTTGAATGCCAGCTTTGCTTGTTGCTTCAGAAAGAAAATCAAGTTGCCTGGTGACCTGTGTGTTGTGCATTCTTGCACTGGTCTTCTGGCCTGTCTCTGGTGGGGCAACTGGCTGATTTCCTGGACAGCCTCATGACTTCTGTGATTGTCTGGTTCCTTCTTACCAAGGTACAAGCATTGAAGGTTTACTAGCATGTTGATCCAGTTGCTTAAGATTTTGAAGTTCTGAACAATGACCAACTGAGTGATTGTCTCACAGTACAGAATGGCTGCCTTCTTATGCTTCCATTGGGGAAGCTCCACTGTAGTTTCCTGGGAAAGTTCAGATATTGGATAACAATATAATCCTTATGAAGGCTGGAATGAGCACATCAGTTAGTGGACTACACACCCAGGTGCATAGGCTGGGCAAAGGAGACTTCATTAATTCTATTGTCACCCAGCATTTGCGCACTGGTAGACAGCACAGCCTGAAACAACAGTGGAGCTGGAAATGCAAGGCAGACTGTGAGGTAGAGAGAACATGGACCACAGGAGCACTGAAAAGCTATGTTTGCCTTATCATATACAACCACACACTAGTTTCCTCTTCCCACCCCCATCTTTTTTCCTTCAAGGCAGATTTTAGATTCTCAAAGACCTTTTCAAGCAGGATATGACTGAATTTCAAATCTTTTCTTTATTGTGCATTGTGAGAAGGGAAACTGATGGTAACCTCCCTACATGACTTAGTTCAAGCAATACTTTTCTCTGGCTCTGTGTGATATTTCCTGCTCCAGTTCTCTATATGAGCTTTAATTAAGCTGTAGCAAGTGGGACAAGGCATGGGTCCTTTATTTTCTTGAACAAATGGCTGGCCTCTAAGACAGTCTTCACTGTCCTTTAGCTGTGCTGCTCTAAATGTCTGTTAAACGTGGAAGTGGCATGTACAGTGTACATTGAAGTTAAAAATTTACTAAAAAGGTAAGAGGACTGTATTTATTTAGTCTGCTGGTCCACTTTCAAAAACTTGCAGTGCTTCCTTCACCCTGACACACTCATGCATCTCACATGAGCGTCAGGACTGTTAATCAATGCAGACTGACTTTTTGAAATTACAGACAGCTTCTTTGTATTGTTTTTGCAGGCAGTGACAAGCATCTCTTTATTGATTTCACAAATGCTATGTACAGTACCCAACATAAAGACAAGAATAAATCCGTGAGGGATTTGCCCCAGCTTAAGGGCTCAAAGTTACGAGAAGGACATTGCCTTCACAGTCTGCCCTACCCATGCTGTGGTCTACTGCCTGCTGGTAAGTTTGCCAAATCTCTGTATCCCAGTTACTATTGCTATTGTTTGCCTGTGGGAAGTTGGTGATTTCAATGGCTGACCTGTGAACTGCAGTGATTAGAATAATAGAAATGCAGAATGGCCTGGAGGGAAAGGGACTTTATATAGATCAACTAGTTCCAACTGCCCTGCCCTGGGCAGGGATACCTTTCATTAGGTCAGATTGCTCAGAGCCTCATCCAGCTTGGCCTTAAACACCTCCAGGATTGAGGCATCTCCAGCTTCTCTGGGCAACCTGTTCCAGTCCTCACCACCCTCATAGTAAAAAATTCAATTCTACTATCTAATCTAAACACACCCTTCAGTTTAAAGCCATTCCCCCTCATCCTGTCACTATATGCTCTTGTAAAAGTCTCTCACCATCTTTCTTGTAGACTCCTTTCAGGCACTGGAAGGCTGCCATATGGATAGCTTGAGGCCTTGTCTTCTCCGGGATGAACAATCCAATTTCTCTTCACCTTTTCTTGTAGGAGAGCTGCTCCATCCCTCTAAACACCTTAGTGACTCTCCTTTGGACCCACTCCAACAGGTCCCTGTCCTTCCTGTGCTGAGGACCCCAGATCTGGACGCAACACTGCAGGTGGGGTCTCATGAGGGAGGATTAGAGAGGTGGAATCCCCTCCCTTGCTCTGCTGGCCATGCTGCCTTCAATGCAGCCCAGAACATGGTTGGCTTCCTGGGCTGCAAGTATAAGTTACCAGGTCATTGCAAGGTAAATTGTTTAGCCCCTCATTCACCAGAACCCCCAAGTATTTCTTGATAGGGTTGCTCTTGATCTGCTCATGACTGAGAACAGAAGGATACACTAAACATTTTGTGGACTCTCCTGTGGGAAAGGTAATCACAGGTAGGAGCCCAAGAACTGCTGTCTTTGTCCTCACAAGTGATCTCTAGATCAGTGAAGGTTTGTGAATCAAAGCCCTGTGCTACCTAAAAGGCAATTCAGTTTTCTCATGTAGCAGAATGTGTAGGATTGCTCACTTAAAGGCATTCATGACAGCTTTCAGTTGAAGGTGTTCATTGCAGGAAACTGAATCCACGCTTGGATTTGCTAATTCAGTGCTAATTTACAAGCCAGTCAGTCCAGCCTAAGTAATTCTTTACTACACAGCCTTAATCCTGTGGGATACTTCAGCTCATGAACTGTCTGTCCACTCTATACAGAACACATTATGCCACAGCTTCCAGTGGTACTGCTGATTGCATTCACTTGTTTGCATTGCTGTAATAAGAAAATATGACTTCTCTCCAGGACTCTAGGTAAAGACATGCATTGTTAACAACTCTGAAAATCAGCTAAAATAGGTTTGGTGGGTGGGTTTCTTTTTAATTCTTTTCATGTCTACCGAAGCTGAGATGTAATACTGCCCCTGTGTAACAGAGTGAACTTGAGGGCACAGATTCCCACTATGGCTTCTCTTGCATTTGCTATGTCAGGTTTGAAACCCAGTTTCTGTGGGAAACGTAAAAAGTACTGAGGTTATATGCTGTCAGAATGCTGGGGCTGGTACAGATACACAAATTCCCAGCTTTGCTGCTGCCTGTGTAGTCTCTGACATGTCATGCAAACTCTGTGTCTGCTTTGTAAAGCTGTGCAACAAAGCTACTGTTTCCATGCCCCCCATTGTGTGCTTGTTCCGCTTGTTTAGCTGTTGCCTTTTGAGATTCTTTCAGTTCAGCTGAAATGCAGTTCAACTTACTGTGTTCTTTCTGACTTTGCATCTCACTGACGTTGATTGGTCGTCTTCTTTCCTCCTTTGCATGTCAGTATGTACATAGTATCACATCACAAGAGGATTGGCTGCTCAGGGTAATAGCAAATGTTTTTCAAAATATGCAGCTAGGTAACAATTTTTTAATGCATCTCTGCTTCTATTATGCTTCACAAAGCAAGCTGAATTTCAAAATGTGCATGCAGTTACTCTGATATTTTCTGGTAATGGTGAAAAGAAGTTTTTCTATCCCACTGACAGCAAGTGCTTCAATTTGTCAAATACTGTATTATGGATAGACAAGTTGGCTGCTCAGCTTCTCCCAGGAAAAAACTAGTTTGGAAGAGGTTAATAGTTGTTGCCATAGATATCTCTCTCAGTGATTCCTCACAATTGAATAAAGGTGTGTTTTTCCTTTGAAGTTCAGGTGAGGATACATTTTACAAGTAAGGAAACAAAAGGACAAAGAGGGTTTTCTTTCAAAGATCACATTATGATCAGGAAATGAAATTAAATCAGAAACCTGAAAGCAAGTTAAACTCCCAAACTCTCAAAGGTTTCAATTGATGCTAATCATAAACTAATTTTAAAAATTTTTTTTTAGGTCTAAGGGTATTTTAGGGATTAAAAGTTAAGACTTGGGGTCAGGAGGTGGGAGTTCTGCTCCTGCTTTGATCATAGTTGAAAAAAGGGTTTATGTACAATTCTGTCTAGAATTTGTGTTAGAAATACTACTTGGCTTCTTCATGTGGAGAAAAGAACTGCCACTCATCCAATGTTTCAATTCCGTGTAGAAGCCTTACATGTAACCACATATTTCTGTGGTTTTTCAGCATTGCTTTGTGATTTTCTTTGGGAAATATTTTGAGATCATTGAAAGGAGAAAGACACCAAAGGGAGGCAGATGCAAAGCTGTGAATTTAACTTTCACAAAGGCTAGTTTTTGTTTGGTCACTCTCTGGGGATGACTGGATAGAACTCCTATTGGGTTTAGTTCGTAACAATCCAGCTGAATCAGTAGTGTGATGTTTCAGCACCTTTCCTTCCTCTGTCTCCAGAACGTAGATGTGCTACTTAATTCAGTAGACCTATGCTTGTTACTGGCAGGAGGATGGGACAGACCCAGGAGCAAAACATGGTTGGACAGAGGTTACAAAAGTTATTTTGAACAACTCTTAGTGATGTGTCTTGGTTGTAGGGGAAATACACACATCATCATTGCTTGCTATTCAAGACAGCAGAAGTGGATCTTTTATTTAGCTTAGTCCAATGTGCAACTCTGAATGGGCTCTCTCATTAGAAGTGAGTGACTTAGTAATGACATTGTACAAATTAGGAAGAAGGATGGATCACAGGTGCTGGAGGCCAAGGCTGCTAGGAAGTGAGGGAGTGTGATTGGTGTGGAAAAGGGCAGGCTGTCAGCATCCTGGTGTCTGGCTTAATACCTTGCCCAACAGTGATTTCTGGCAGGCTGCCAGGTTTCAGTGAAAATGAACATCAAGTTGGTGATTCATAGCCAGTGCCTTTAAAAGAGCCTGTTTGCTTCCAGATGGAGTTTGAGTCGTGGTTCCTCTATGCTTCCCTACCTTGCTTGCAGTCATGTGCTTCTGAACTTCTCTCTGCTGGTGCCCGCTGACAGTGCAGTACTTCAGTCCCAGTTCTTTAAGCCATTTACTGTCCCTTCTCCTCCTGTGTTCCTTCCTTAGCCAGCTCCCAAGCTGCAGGCAATGCTTCCTGCAGAGATCTTGCTCTTTGAGTACTGTGGCACTTCCAGAGTTCAGGTTCTGGCTTTTTTTAACTTTGTTTTGGAGAGGGACTCCACAGCTGGACAACACTAATCTTTCCTTCCTGCTCAGTTGGGGTGAGACGTGTTTTCTGGTAATGGACCAACAGATTACTAAGGGATGCATCTATCACACAGACAGAGAGAAAAGCTGCAGGTTTTCTTACAGGGCTGAAGATTTCAAAGGATGCTGAATGCGTCAATGCTAATCCTGCACTGGGCAGAATGCCAGTCTGCCTAATGCCTTTGCTGGTCTGACATTTGAGCCTCCATCCTAATGGATGCCAAAGCGGATCCCTCCACCTCGCAGAGCCATTAATTAGAGCTTAATGACTTTCTGAGAGAAAGGCCTCGGAAATGAGATTCAGAGAATTTCCTACTGATAATGTGTGGCGTAAGTTCCAGGTTGGCTTGCTTTGGTCAGACTCTGAGGTCTTTTAAGTCGAATGGTCTGTGCTTCTGTTTACAGTATCCACCTTTTTTTTCTGTCACTGTCACATAAAACACAAAATCTATTCTGTGTAGAATGCCACCTTCTCTTACTTCTGAAGCCACTTTAGGTCTTCTCTGGGCATTAAATGAGTTTTAAGCTCTGCTGATACTGGCATGGTTTTTGGAATGACAACTCTGTTTACACCCAGAACTCCTTTCAGTCCCAGGTTCCTGCAATTGTGGTTCCTATGGATTTTTGCTTTATCTGAAGTTGGGTCTAATTGTACAAAGATCCCATTTTTGATTTGTTTTTTTTTTTTTTTTTAGATAACATTACTGCTTTTTTTCCCCCCTAGACATTGAATTCAGTGTCCATTTTCCATCAGTTTAATTTTGAAATTCCCATTTTCTTAACAGAAGTAAAATGTGATCTCTCCAAGGACTGGAAGCAGTTTCCCTTCCTAAATATTAATGCTTTATGTATATTCTAAGATTCTTAGGCTTTAACCTCTGTTAACTGTGAACTGTACTTGTGTGTTGATGGTAGAGTATATGAATATGAGGTGTCTGTTTTTTGAGAAGTCTGGTCACAAATATGAGGGGTGGAGGTATCAATATTTTCTATCAGTCTCTTTGTAAGGTGACTGGAAGTTCTGAGAAATTCAATTCATACTGGTAGCAATCAAATATATTTTCCCAGTAATTTTCTTAGAAGTACTTGTGTAGTCTGCATAATCTACACAATGCTTTTGTCAGATACTCATTTGGCGTTGCTACTGTGGGATTATTGTGCAAGGATTGGCTTGCACAAGAGTTGGAGGAAAAAAGCTCTCTGAATTTTGAGTTGAAGGCACAATCATGTAATTTTTCCAGTGTCACCGGCAGCTACCCTGACTTCAAAATGGCTTTCCAAGAATTTGGTTTCAGTTAATGCAATCAAGTTTTAACAGAGACTTGGTTCTGAAGACAAGCCTCTTCCATTTTGTTTTTCTCTGTTGGATACATGTATCTAAGAGCTCGGATCCCTTCTAGAAGGTTATTTAGGATATATTACATGTCAACTGCTATACCTCTTATATAAGCCTTATACAAGAATTTTGAAGTATAAGGTTTTTTTTTATTTTTTTATACTTCAGTGCTTCTACCTGTGTTATTTTTGCCAAGTCAGGATCTTCAATTTCATTATAAAGTGAACTAAAGCTGAAGAAAAGTTGAATGAGTATGGCTTTTTATTTCTTCATCATTGTAAATTTTTAATGTGTAAATTAACTGTTTTCAGATTTTCAAACTTATATTGAGAGTAAAATGTATGTTTAGCTATATTTAAAATCCTAGTATAATCTTACAGTTGAAAATGCTTGTAGGAGAAAAGAAATCCCAGAAAACATTGCCCTTCTACTGTGCACTTTACATTACAGGGTGGTGCTAAACTGCAACTCATAAAAGGGAGAAAATCTGTGTGGGAGCCATGGGATGTGCATGTGGGTACCTGTGCAAGTATGAGGCAGGGGACTGATTTAGTTAGAAGCAGGATGGGATATATTAACTATGGATGGAAGAAGAGAGGGGTTCTGGGATGTTTCTGAGGAGATCTGCACACCAAATCCTCATGGAAGGACATGGGAGTTGTGCCTTCTGTAGCTGAATGGTTCACAGTGTGTAGTGCCAGGAGCACCCTTCTGTCCCAGTACTGCTTCATTATCACAAGGCTCAGTTTTACTGTCATCTTTGTTTCTCTCACCCACTTATTTCCTCTTTTTTGCATGAATTATCTTTTCTCTTTTGAGCTCAGGATGCCATAAATTTATCAGTGTGACTCACAGAAATAATGTCCCTCTCAATGCTCTAAGGAAGAGATTGGCACCCTTAGCTCCAAGGCAAAAGTCCAGTAGGACATGACCTCATGGTGTCAGGACATTGTGACCAACCCACTGTGTGATGGCCCAGCACATGACTGACTGGGGAGGGAGCTGGTTCAGAGAGGCCTTTGGCTCAGGCTTGGGAGGGAACACGGGATGTCCAGGCTGTGCTGGGATGTCCAGGCTGTGCTCGCTGGCTGCTTTAGCCATTTTGTTGGCTGCCGCATTTGGTAGCAGGTGCACTCACTGTTTCTTTGGGTTAAGATAGCTTGGTGCTGGAACAAGAACACTGTTGGTTTTTTGGACTCTGAACTGATTTCTAGGATGGGGAACTGTAAATTTTATTTTGGTATGTAGATTTGATAAGGACAGGGGACTGATTATTTGAGAGGGATGGTAGTTTACCTCTTACTGTGTACCTACAGACCTTTCAGCTATGTAAGCATAACATACGTAACAGCCTGAGTTGTTCTCATCAGAATCTAAGAAATCACTGGGCTCAATTTTACCAGATTGATACTGTGTCTATCCAAAATGCAGTCGTAAGCTGTGTCTGACCTGTGGACTCTGAATTTCTCAGCCACACAATGTGAAAACAAGAAAACATTCAAATTTGATTTTTGAGGGCTCACATCTATTTTACTCCAGTGATAGCAGTAGTGGCTGTTGCTGTGCAACATTTTGTTTGGACATGCAGAAGTCAAAATCTTTAAATTATATCTTCTGGCAGAGGGGAGGGAAGAAGGAAGAACAGATTGTTTAAATGTATGACTTTAATCATGTAGGAAAGTGGCAGGAGAGGAGGTTTCGTAAAACCCCTAACTTTCACATGGCTTCATTTAAAGATTGTAGATTTGACCAGACTTCTCTTTCTTCCTTTTCTCTTATGTTCTGAAAAAAAAAAAAATTGCCTCCTTTTCATAGCTATTTCCCAGCAAGCTTTGAAAAATTCTCTGGTTTTGTTTAAAAATAATTGCCTAATATTTTCACTTTGCTGCATGATTACAAAACCACAGATAATGATTTAAGTCGTATCACTTGCAGGGATTGATGTCAGAATGGAATTGTCTAGTACCTCGGATACAGCTGGGAGCCTGGGTCTGGCCTCAAGGCTGGTGCCTTGTAGGACTATGGCTGCAGCACAAAGGCTTTCTTTGGGTAACATGAAATTATTAGAACGTGAATAAAATACATGAAACACATATGTGTTTCTTTGGTGTGGGGTGGGAATGATGGGAACATATAACTGCATACATACAAGGCCCTAATTCTTGGACTTCCATATCCCTTAACCTTGAGGAAGCTAGGGTAGATATAATTTTGGAGGAGCATATAAGGGAGCATTCACCAAGGACAATTTATACAAAAAATTCAAAGGAGACAGGTTGCTGGTTCCCCTTTGAACAGGAGGGGCTGGGGATGGGGAGAAAAGTTGAGAGAGTAGAGAATGGCATGAGAATAAGGTGAAAGAGGCCAATTCAGCAGTCAGCACTTTCCCATCTCCGGAGGCTTGCATTTAAGCACATCCATCCAGTGCAGCTGCAGCTTCATTTTAGGAATCAGGAAATAAGCTGAGTGGCAAAGAAAGATAGGAGCTGACAGCTCTCAGTGTTCAGGCTCTCCCCTTCGCACTGGGAGAGCAAGTAGAGAAGAGCTTTTCTCCTGCGGAAGCGTGTACCATTCAGCAGTGGGATCATTGCTTAGTGGAGAAAATGGGATTGAGAGAGAGAAGGACTAGGGAAGTATATGGTCCCAGCTGCCTGGGTGAATTAAGCACGGTGCCTGTGTGAGTTTTGCTGACTCTGTGCCTCCACAGGATCGGGATGGGGAGATATGGGCTGGGAGAGCAAATGACAGGTGTGAATCTGCTGACATTTTGTTTCCAGTGGCTTCACCATTAACAGCTAAGCTCATGCTCTCTGCTTTAACAAAACCCTTTTAGAGCCCCATTAGCGCTGTCTTTGTTTCTTCTAGCCTGTTTCATATATAATCGTATCTTGTTTATGGAAAATCCTGAGGTGAAGTGGAAGCAATTTCTCTTCATTCCAGGTGGCAGCAGAGTGGAAGCCAAATCCTGCTGATGCCAAAGACCAGTGCATTCCTGAGCCTTAATGCTTCTTCCCTTTTCCCCCCCTCTCATTATATTTTTTCCAGGACCAAAAAACCACCAGCGTGGTGAGCTGTTTTTCTTGGAATTATTGAAGATGGCCTATGGGCCCTTTCACACCATTTCGAATTTCACTGCCTTTTGTGGAGCCTGGGGTGTATGCAGGCAGATTGTGTCCTTGACTGTGTCGCAGCAGGGTGCTTCCATCACATCTCTTATGGTAGTGCTTTTGGCAACTGTACTTTCCAATAACAGAGTGTCTCTCCCAGCAGCTTCTGGTGTTTCATGATTGTCTGCCAGAGGCTTTTAAAAAGTACTTCTCCTATCAGAAACCAAGACTAATTATGAATTATGTCCCCAGTGGGTAGCAAGTAGAAGTTAGCAGTCAGTGGTATCTGCAGATGTGGTGGGTAGCACTAACTACCCATCCAGCTGTCAGCTAGTCCATAAATAATACACATGTGTAGGGCACTGAATGAGACACTGAATAAGGAAGCTGCCTGAAGTGTAACCCCTGCCCTAAAAATGCTTGGTTACAGAAGTAGCAGAAGAAATACTAGATTGAACATATTTTTTTCCTTGTGATTCCTTTGGTCACTTAGTTGGCTTCTTTTCAGGGGTGCTTGTGTAACTTGTGAGTTAAAAGATCACAAGAGGCCAAAGTAATGTAGCGTGCTCATCATTTCTATAGTGCAGTGGGCTGTATGTGGTGCTTTAAAAATAAACCTACATAAACTTGTAGTTTCTAAGAGGTGTATAGAAATTGGCCAATTGATTTACACTTTTTTCAAATCCTAGGTCTCATTAAGCAAAACACTGGATTGAAATAACTTTTATTTTTGGTTCTCCCTCTACCCCCAAACTAGAACTAGAAATATTTTAATTTGACTTCAATTTAATGTTTCATTTAGAATTAAGTATTTTCATTTCCAGGTAATTACAGTAAAAGCCAGTGAAAAGTAAGCTTAACATGTCAAAGAATTGCCTGATACCCAATTTTTTCATGTTTGGTATTTGAATTGTTCAGGTATTTTCTCAGAATATGGGAAAGAGAAGTTCAGCTTGCTCTTCTGGATCAAGACCTGGACTCTAAATTACATTCTCTTTCTGTCACCAGGATTGTGTTTTTAAGTTTGCTTGAATTACTATTGCAGTATTTTGTTTGTAAGTCTCATCTTCATTCAAATGTGATGTGTTCTGCGAAGAGGTTTGCTGAGCCCATCCTAATGGCTTGTGAAAGCCACAGTACTCTGCCTTGCTTTTGTGCTGCTGTTCTTGTTTCTTATAGATAGTCCATCAAGAACATTTTCTCTTGTGACTTCAGTGAAGGTAAAATCAGAAATGGAAAGTGACTGAGGAAGAGTGATGGAATATGCTGCAGTTGTTAATCTACTTTAAAAAACAAATAGTCCTTCCATACAGACTCACTGCAACTATACCAACATCTACTTATCACCAATTCTCTGCAGTTCCTTCAGTCCTGTTTGTTTCTTATTCTCTTAGACTTTAGGAGCACCTAAAGTCAAAGAAAATACCCTGGAAGGTGTGCCTTCTTTTTTTGCATCATTTACTCATACCTTTCCACCTCCTGTTGCTGATTGACTTAATATCATCTCAGTAGATCTTGTTGCGGGGCAGGTTACCCTGAAAGGTGGCCTGATACCACATATCAAGTTGTTAAAACTACTTGAATGAGAAACAAGGAACCTTTCTTGTCTTTGAAGGAGAGCTCTGCAAGGGCTTCAAAGCATGGACTGAATAACAAACAATTCCCAGAGAGAAACCATGTGTAGAGACTTAAACATTTTGCCATATTATGGAGGCTACAATTCATAAAAAATTGCAGATAGGATGCATAAATACATATGTAAGTATATGCAATTGCAGAGTATTTGAATGAGAGAAGAATTAACTTCCTTAGGCCAAGTGAAGTGCTGGTGTGTGGGCAAGAGCACATTCCCATGATCCTCACCAGCAACAGTAGCAGAAGAAAGCTGTCATGCAATGATTTTAAATTTCTTTGTGTGAGAAAAGTATCTAAATTATTGATGTTTCACCTTGCTACCAGCAGCTTTTGTTATGGAGATGTAATAACAGCTTCTGCTGTAGGTCACAGAGATCAAGTAACTTCATCCTCGAGAGATGACTTTATTGGTTCTTTCTTTTCCACATTATGTACAGATTGTTCAGTTCATGTGGGTGGCTGTTGTGTCCCTTTGATTATGTGTCTGATTTTTGAGGGCTATCTTTACCTGAATTTTCTTTTTTTTTGTGAGGCACGTATGAGAGTGTATGAATGAGAGTTGTGGCTTTGCATTTGTGGATTTTCCTGGGTTGGTTTTCCAGTGTGTATGTGTGCCTCTTTCTATAGCTTACAACTATACTGCTGTTTGGCTTGCAATTTTCTTTTACTGAGCTTTTCTTCAGTTTTACCTTTTTTATGTAACTTCTGGAACAGTCCTTTCCTTGACCTCTCATCCCACTTTGTATTCTTCCATGCCTATGTCTGCTTTGCACAGTCTCCCATCAGTTTCATCTCCCACCACAGATTCTCCTGCTCTTGAAGGATATAATTTCTGCTCATGTGTTTGCTCTTGTCCACTGATTTTAACTTAAAATTACTCTTCCCCCTCTGCCAATAATTTTTGTCTTGATTTCTTGATTAGTATTTTTATGACTTTACTTTGGATTTACGTTGTGTTTGCTGGAGTGTTTATTTTCAGTCTGTAATTATATTTAAGGCAGAAAATATGTCTGCATTTAAACCCAACATGTAAATCCATGGTGCAATGTATATCTGACTGTAAGAGTTACACAGAATAATCCATGGATTCAACGAAGGGAAGGCAGCACAACCAGTGGGGTAAGGGTTGCAAAAGAAGTATTCTACTTCCAAGGCATATGGGCCTAGGAAAGGGACAAACTCAGTACTTCTGTGCTTCTTTCTAATTTTCATTTATGCTCCTTAAAAGATGTTCAGATTCATGGTACAGCTGATTAAGGGAAGGATTCAGATATAATATTGGTGATAGAAAAGAAAGGTGGTTCTCAGAGACTTCTTTTGCTGTCTTCTTTGCTAATTCATCATGGAGCATCCTGCAGATGGCAGCTAAGACCCTACACATATACCCTGTGCATTGGGTAAACCTAGAGACAGACCTGTGCTTTGTTAGTGAGCAGAAATTTCTTCCTATCAAAGTTGAAGAGTACTGAGGACAGCTCAGACACCATCACAGGACCAGACCACTTGATCTCATTTGGTGACTGATACTCCCGCAATTGTAGTCCCTAGACTCCCTAAGAATCTCCTACAATTGGCAGTAAATAATTCATGACACAGGTTTTCATAGCTGAAAGTCTGGAGCGTGAACTGGCTTATTTAGGATTTAGATTCTACTGTAGTTCCCATTTAAAGTGTCTTTTTTGTATTGTGGCTCTTTTTACTTTGGGTAACTCATCAGTGCTGTTCCCCCAAGGCCAGATAGAGAGGGCTTTCGATTGTCATTAACCTATCCTAGATGTCAACTCAAAATGAAAAGTGAAAGCCTGATAGCCTGTTAATGGTCTCCTGGGATGTCCATTTATTCCATGTGTCATTTTCTAGTCCTTAAACACTTGAGTATCACAGAACAAGTCTTGAATGTGTCACTGGCACCACTCAGAGAGGATGCAGCAAGAGACAATTCTGACAAGCACCGTGGCATTTACAGCCCTGCTATTGTGACCTAATCCTGTGGTAACATGAATCACTTTAATGGAGATGCCATCTGCAATTTGAGTCCTCAGAATCCAGTCTGACCCATCATTACATCCACCAAATACAGCAACATAACTTAATGATGCTGCTCAATTTATACCAACAAAAATGCAAGGCATTCATCCTGCAGAATACACAGTTACAGCCAGAAGTGTTTAATTAAGAGCTGGTATTAAAGAGTTGAAAACTATTTCACACACCTTGTTGTGATCGTATTGGAATGAATTAAAACTTCTGTCCTTGCGTGCACATTTTCTGATTTATATTCCTCATCGCAAATAAATCTCTGGTTCTCTTAAATGCATGGTCAGGAATGTCAGAAAAATATTTTAATGGCATTGAAGTAAAAAAAGAAGGCTTTTTCTAAAGCCTGCTTTCCTTTAGAGTAGGCATGTGTGAAGTCTTAAACAGCTATTTTGTTATTACCATTAACTGTTTTTTCTGTATGTTTAGCATAGGATAGCCTAAAAGATATCTATTCAAAGGCAAAGCATGTGGCTTTTTGTTGAGGTATTTTGCCTATACTAGTTTGTGTTAATAATGGAATTCATGTTTCTTCACATTATCTTGGAATAAAATTCCCTCATTAGTTCCCATAACCTAAAAGAGCATACTAGGACTGCATGGGTGCTGTGGACTGGCACTGGTATTGAGTGAGACATGGCTTTAGGCTGAGTTGGAGCTGGTGTAGGTCCCTCAGATGTCATTTTGGCCACTCTAACTTAATGTTAACTTGCATCCCAACTGTAGAAGAAACTGTTCTGTATCCTAAAGCAAAGTCTACTTCAGGATTCTGACAATGGCCTGAAATTTAGAAACATTCTTTTCTTTAAATCAGGTTATTCTTATTTTGTGTCCTCAACTGCTGGTGAACTAAAGTGTGGAAAACCTTGAATCCTAGAGACACTTGAAATGGGGTAACTTACATAAATTGCTTCTGAATTCTTCTCCAACAGCTTGAAAACAATTATAATTTAGAGAGTATATCAGAGGGCTTTCAACTGTATTTGTATTTTCCTTCTATTTGATGCATTATCAACAGAGAGGAAAGTAATAGAATTTGTTAATGTAAGTATTAAATTATTAGGAAATGTTCTCCAGTTTTCAGGAGTTAACTGTGCTCAGGTTGTTTCATTTATGTCAATGGGATTATTTAAATCAGTAATAGTTTCAGATTTAGATAGTCTTCGAAGGATAAAAAGAAGAGGTTAGGAATAGAAGAGAGTGGTCTCACACTGTGATTAGCAGTGAATGGGCCAATCATCCTGAAATGTGGACGTAAAGGATCTGTTTCTTAGAATGCAGAAGAGAGGGCTTTTAGCACTCACACGTGTGCACACACAGACAGGGAAGAAATAATGATAAATAGAGTGGAAGCAGCAGTAAATGTGAGACAGAAAGTGAGAAAGTCAAGCTGGCTGTTCTGTGTACTCCTTATGGCTCCTCCTGTCTGTGGATAGCCAAGAGAGAATGAGACAAGTGGTGTAGCTGAAGACTTGGGGGAACTGCCTGAGCATTGCAATGTGCAGTGCTTTGTAGGATTTACCTCTCCTTGTGTATCCTTATCTGTTCATGCAGGACACTATTTTGAGCTCTGGAGTCCTTTGGAGCAGTAGTGTGTTGAAAATGTCCCATTGCTAAATGTCATCTCTAAAGCAGGGAAGATGGGGTTGATTTAACCCAAACTTCTTTACCTGTGTGTTGCTTATTAGTGAACCTTTTAAAGGAGATGTTAAGGGTAAATAAGGATCTTGAAATATGCTATTGAATTTTTAGATGACCTCTCTTTTTATGGCCCCTCTCTGGGGAGAGTAAGAGAATGAGAAGTCACAAAGTTTTCATCAGTCTTAGTTTCTTTCTGTGATAAGAGGGTAAAATTCTGATGCTAACAGAGACAGAAACCTTTAGCTGATAATGAGGTTTATATTTACCTGTAGTCTTCCTCAGGTTCCTAAGGTATATATCCTGAAGGCTAGATGTTTGGCATAACTACTCCTGAGTGCAGCCATGGTTTTAGATCTTACTGGAAAATGACAAATCAGTTTTAGCACCATAAAATTAAGGAGGGAAAAAAAAGCTAGCAATGTCTTTAGCTGTACCACTATCTTTGTCCAGAAGGTTGCTAAAAGGCAGTTTGGTTCAGCCCCTGCAGGAGCTGGCACCTGTATTTAAACATTTCTGCACTTCTGTCTCTTGATACAAAGCTAGGCCTTGAGCAGCTTCTGTACAAACGACATCATAAATTCTGCTCTTACACTGCTCATGTAAACTAATTGAGACTGTGAGGTGGTGCCAGCTATGGCTCAGGTACTGCTGGCATTGAGGTGTCTGTGTGGATGGGTAGAATTTCAGGTTGGTGGGCAAACTGCATGCCTGAGTAAATCCTGGACTTCCTGGACACAAGAAGGACCACCCAGGTTATCAGGGTGCATCGATTCACAGGCATTTTGTTCCTGTCTAGCTATATTTCTATGGTGATGTGTCTAGGACATGCATCTTTTCTTCCCATAGACTCCCATGTGGACAATGCTGCTCAAAAAGTCTAGCAATAAATGGGGTCTAACTTCCACTGATGCTGATAACAAAAGCTGATCAGGTAAGATTAGAGTCACTATAATTATATGAGGCAGTGTGGGACCATCCATCTCAGTTTAGGCTGAGAAGCTCTCTTTCATTAAACTCAAAGGCTGGCACTATTGATCCTGATAATTTTTTTTTTCAAAACATTTATTATGACAAAGCTTTCTCACAGATGTTTTCACTTGCATGGTAGGGAAAACAAGACAAAACAGGATGGTATTCTGCAAAAAAGAAAACGTCAGGAAGAATAGCTCCCTATTATCTTTGCTAATTTACATGCTCATCAACATCCAGTTTGGCCTTACTTCTCAAACCAGGGTAGTGAGAAATGACACAACATGTGGAAGGCACAGCTCTTCACCTCAGCTGCTGGCTCCAATTTCTCTGTCAGCTCTTGTTATAGCTTGGATTAGGTGCTAAAGGTTTACCTTGACAGTATGTCTGTCCTTTTTCATTCACTGAGCCTCTTGAGAATGAGCAGCAAGTGATGTTTGTGGTGCTTGTGTGATTCAAGGCCAGTAGAAGAATTGCTCTTTACAAGATATTATTCCAACACCACAGGAAATACAGAAGCAGTGGAAGGGAGAGTGGAAACCATTCTCTGTTTCCTGGATACATTAATCTCAGGGAAAGGAATCAAGAGAATAGCTGTTTCTACATCTGTATAGAAAATGGTCCACTGATTTGCAGTGATGTGCTTTCAGCTGTCTGCTTCCTGCCTTGGACCTCTTGTGTCAGTGGAGTGGTTTTATTCTCTGCACTCCCACTTCAGCTCACAGATGGAGAAGAATCTGCCTCTGCTGGCACTGAGGCCATGTTTGGGCTAAGAGAGAAATTTGCACCTCCTACACCAGGAGCATGTTCTGCCTTGTCTAATGCACTGCTGCTTAGAAGATCTTGCCACTGGTTGTCATGCTTGACTTTGTAACTGGTACTATTGGAGGGATATTTGGAAAGCATTCCTGTCTTAATTGCTTTGGATGCATGCAACTGGACAATTGCATCAAACACTAATCTTCTTCACAAAGTTTCACAGAGGTCACATCAGTTTTAATTTTTGTTTAATTTGATTTTTTGAAGGTTATTAGATGCTCTGATTTCCTTCTAATTCACTAAGCTCAACTGTGATTATTTGTGTGATTTAGCTTAATTGCTTTTTGTAGGGGGTGTCTATATGGATAGAAAGAAGGTGTCTATATGGATAGTATGTAGCGTGAGCTGAGGCTTGCTTCAGTTTTTACATTTTCCACATTTCAATTTCCTAATATTGTTCAGTTGCCAAGAAAACAAAGGAAACTGGGTTGTGCCTGAATGAAAAAAAAAATTAGTAATTGATGTGTGGCTTGGGCTCTTATTTAATGGGTTAAAGATCTCCATGAAGGATTTAACAATTGATATAGCCAATATTAAATAAAGCCTATGTTTGAAGAAAGCTCCATTACTTATAATGGAATATAACCACTGAGAAATGTCACTGCTCACTTCTATTTGTCATGAAGATGCCTCTAGGGATTTGGACAAATAGCAGAAATGTCTTCTAAAGGGTGAAGTCATACACATGCCAATGAGAATGTGCCTCTCTGAAGGCAATTTTAACTGCAATGTGTAGTAACTGGTTAATTTTAAACCCTGCTAAAGAGTAACTTTGAAATGAGTACATAAAAGAAGCAATATTTTGATATTTGCTAGAAAGAGTTGACATTTCAAACCCACAGGACACAGTCTTTTATGATTAAGAGCTAAAATAACAGCATGGATAGCTTTTCAGGTAACAAGATAATTGAGCATAGCATCAACTTAGATATACATTTTTTAGGGAGAACCCTATTTGAAAAAGTGCTTTCTTAAGAAGCCTTTCATTATAGCTTTTGTCTTTTTTGTGTGTGCAGATCCACTGTCAAACCAGGCATGATACTCAGGGTACAAGATAATACACCGGTTTTAGCCAGTCCTGCAGCAGAAACACACAGAGCTGGTTTAGTCTCAAAATGATAAACAAATCAGAGATAGAAAAATTCTCCTTCACTGAATTTAGGGTTGGGAGAATTTTGCTTCCTGGAAATGCATTTGAGATATGCACTCCTCATGGCAAATCTCTACTATATATAACAAGTACTTTTATCAGGGTTTCTTTTTTTCCTCAAGGTCCACAGAACTACCCTGTACTTAAACTGTGCAAAAGATGCAATAGTCAGCATGACAAGAAGCTCAAAAAGTAGCTGTCTGGAAAATCCATGTTTTATATGAGCAGATGAGGATCCTGTGATTGATTGTTAGGTTATGGGTATCCAAGGGTAAATATCAACAGGTTAGACTGTGCAGCAGCTTAGAAGATGGAAGACCTAATTTATTTGTGTTCTGGACACCAATTTTCCATGTGCCTTTGGGACAAATGTCAAACTGTGTTGCCTGAACATGTCCATTGCTCTGAGTCAAACTTGACTTTGTACCAGCTAAAGCATTTCCAATTCAGAAACTGATATTACTGAGCATGGGGGAAATAAGAGTTGAAGTGTAACTTTCTGCAGGCAGTTTTCCATTGTTGGAACACCCTTAAGAGGTTTGGGTTTTTTGAGGACTGGTTATTGTATTTGTTCAATTTGTGTGGTGTACTTTATTTGATGTCTGCAAGCTATTGAGCTGTCTGGAGTTTCAGCCTCTTCTACAGACACATCTGCTAGTGGAAAATAATTTAGTGGAACTCCCTCTTCTGTTGTTTGTATTTTGAACTATGACTGGTTTCTGGTATTAGAATAGCAGCACTGTGCTCACCACTCTGTTGTGTATCAGAGAATTGTTTTTTCATAACCGATTCAACTGTAGTTGGCTTCGGAAGTTGGTAGCTTGTGGAAAGCCTTAGATTTTGTACATTACATATAGACATTTCTTTGTTTGTTTATTTTACTTGAGTGATAGGAACTTTCATTTTTGATGTGTCTTTTAAAAAAAGTTGATACAGACATAATGTTAAAAATTAATTAGACCTGGTCACAAATGTTTACTAAGAAAACAGAAACAATGCCACAACTTCAAAATTGGATGACCTTCATTGTTGTGTTGTTGTTGTAAAGAAAGAAGAATAGACTGTATCTCACTTTGATTAATTGTGGTTAACTGGATTTTTAAATGTTAGCAGTGAGGTTGCATTGATTTTTTGAGCTTCACTAAGTGAACATGCTGGCCAGTTTTAACAGTTGTCCTGAAGATAACAGTAGATTTTTAAATTAAAGAGATTTGTAAGTCGTAATTCCCTATAGTTGTTTAAATGAAAGCATCTTATTTCATTAGGACTGCTTTTGTAAGTGGGGATTTACAATTGTGTCTAACATACCTGTGGCTGAAAAATGTGTCCTCAGGTAGAAACATTGTTTTCAGCTCACAAACTTGGTTTGCAACTTAGTTTGATGTTGAACATCCTTAGTCTCAGAATTCTCCTAAAAACCGCGTGTCTCTGGAGCACAGACTTTCTGCAAAGTATTCCCCTGAGAGTTTTGTCATACAAATGTGTTAATAACTTAAATGAATAACGGATGAAGTTTTTGGAACTACCACTTAATGCAGATTGATGCTGGGGTGAAAAAGGAGAATTTATTTGCTTGAGAAACCATGTCAGTATGTTGTTAAAGCTCCATAAAGCTCCATTAAGTTTTTTTTCAGAGCAATGACATAACTGAAACAGCATTTCTGCTTTAGAGATTAATTTCAAGTAGAAGGAGGACCTGTGAGGTAACAATAACTAAAGCCGCGCAAATGCTTTGCAATTTAACAGAGTTTTAAAGAACTGCAAAAATTTGTAAAGTTTGATGACAAAAATAATTCTTTAATGAGTGGGATAATCTGGACATACCTTATATGAGGAGAGAGCTATGCTTTCATGTAATTGTCACAAAGTTAAGTAAGTGATTTCATTTGTCCCTTCTGAGCTCATAATTGCACATTTCACATGCAAATACTACCCTACAGCAGAAGTCATTGGAAAAGGTATGCATTAAAAGAAAAAGGTTGGAGGATTGTTTAGAATGATTGATTAAATTTTTTGCTTATCTCCTGCTTATTATGAATGATAATGCTTGTCCTACGCTTTTCACCTGCAGGTGTCTTCACCTCTGTAAAGCCCATTTAAGGGGAAGAGATATCTTAAGTTGCAGGCACAATAAAGTCAAACCTTCAAACTTGGACCTCAAAGGTTGATTCAAGTGCTTAACAGCTATAGTTCTCTTGTATACAGGCCTTAAAATGGAATTTGCAGTCAGTGGGGGCTCTGTTGGCTTCTTTTCTCAGAATAATGCTATTTTATTTATTTTTCCCCACACCTGGCACTGGCAGTACACATGCGCAGTACACACCCTTTGCAGAGGGTCTGTCTGGAGGTGTATGAAGCACCTGGCAATTCCACCAGTTCCCAGAGGCTTACATAGCCTCTTGTAAGTTGCAACGCAGTCTTACAGCCCTTTGACCCCAGCAGTTTTCCCTCCTGCCACCCCTTGAACTCTGCTACTTAGGACTGCTCTGCCATGTTTGCCAGCACTGTCAGGAGCACACACAGCACCCACAGCTGTGATTTCTGTCTCTCAGGGCTGATGAATGCAGTGCTGCTGTTACCTCAGCCTCCTTCCTTGGGTGGCTGATTTCAGCAGTGTTTGTGTGCAGCCTGCACTGCTCTGCTGGGGTTCATGACAGGCTGCTGGGGAGCCTGGGCTTTCAGTGGCCACAAGTCCATTCCATCTTTCTCAATTTCTCAGGCAAATCATCAAGGTCTGACTTGGGAAACTCTACAGCCTCCAGTGCATGCGACCCATGAATATTTGCATGCTGTAGGTTTCTAGGCCCCTTCCCATGGATTCAGGATCTTCCTTTTTGGACATGGTTATGTGAGCCCAAACTCGAAGTTTTTGGGGATTCTATTCTAACTGCAGGTCCCAGGGCCATAACTGAGGTCTTGGCTCCAAATGTGATTTGAAATTAAGAAAGATGTTAGAAAAACAGCTGTAGGGTTGGTAATGTTTTTCACATCTATAAAACGAAGGACTTTAGGTCCACAAAGATGGAAGACTGTTTTGTGTTTCTAATATATTTTCCAGTGCCTATTGATGCTAGAGTGATCTGTGAAATTCTTCATCACCTGTACCAGCCACAGCCCTCTTTTTTAGGTTCATCTTTGAGATTGTTATCATACATCATTTCAGGGTAGTGTTAGTGGTTCTAGGGGCTCACCCTGTGTTTGCCGCAGAACTTCATTTAAAGAAATGGTCCTAAACTTGTGTTCTGGGGATTGCACTGTGGTGTCAGGAAAAGTTACAGGCTCCAGTGTCTATGTCACGGAGTCAAAGCTGTCAGTGTAGCTTTCTTTGCAAACAGGTGTGTTTGCAAATCTGAGACCTGAGAAAATAAATGAGTTAAGCCTCTCTAGAGAGATTTCCTCAGTCCTTTCCTTTATGCTGCTATTTTTTGATGCCTATTTTCAGTGCAATTAAAAGTGAAAAAATTTTCTGGGAAACTGAGGCACAAGCACACTTCTCTGTGTCTTGAACTTTCCAGAGGGGAAATCTGGAGGGGAGAAGGGAGATGTTATCAAGGGACCCTTCCCAGCCATATTGATTGACTCTAACACCAACCCTTTCAGAATGTCTTTACCCTCCTTGAGAAGAATATTGTATACATTTAAAAGCTTTATTTTTCTTTTATATTTCTTGACAGTGTCTGCACTATTATATTTTACTTTCTCTGTGGACTAATAAAACCATACAAAACTGGGCACTAGAGTGTTAATTACTTCTTAATTAGGTTGATTAATAATGTATTGAATGATGAAAGCTTTCCATATTCCTTCTCAGGCCTGTTTCCCACTTACCCATTCTTTTTTAATTGGCTACGGTTAATTTTCTCTCCTTTCATTAGCTAGAGTGATTTTATTTTTAGCAAGTATTTTGTTCAACTGGGAATATGTCTTAGGTTTCCATAAATAGCAGCTTAGCTCCCTAATTATCTTTAATCTATAAAGAGAGATTAAAAAACAAAGGTTGAACCAGTCATAAAAAATTAAGTCAGGCAGTCTGGAGGAAGAAATAGATACTAGAGGTGGTAGTATTGCCTCTCCCATTTGAGACATTGGAGACCCAAGTCCAAACCCTGTATTTGCCTTTGAAAGTGTGACTCTGTTTCCCACATGATTGTTTTGACAACCAGACTACAAAATATTTGGCTTTCTTTCTCTCATTGTTTCTCTGATACTGCTGGTATCTAGAGGAGGAGGGAAGCTGTTGCCTCCTCAGAGATTCTGTGGCTATTATGAAAGATAACACGAAGTACACACAGCGTTAAGAGAGGGCTAAAATCAGAGCAAAATGCTTTTGGAGCTAGTTGTGCAAAATGTTTTATTCTTCATAAAACAAAAATGCTTAAGTTCACTGCTCTCCAGCACTGATGTTTTCTTTGATGGTGAGAAATGGGGGGGATATTCTTTCAAACAAAGGTTATTCAATATGATCCACTCTTAGAAACACCATGCTGTGTTTTTTTTATATTACTGCAACCCACTAACTTCTGGAACCATGGTGATACTCTGGTTTGTCCCTCAGTGCTGTCTGGAGAAGCTTGGCATTAGACTGGAACCTCAGAGCTGCACTCCTTCCCCCTGGATGATTAGCCCTAGGCACCAAACCCAGATATTTCTGCAGTCTGGGAAAATGCTGATAGCTGCATCTGAATGCTGTAGCAATGAAAAGAGCCCTAGTATGCCATAAGGGTGCATTTGTGGACTTGTTACACTTGAGAATCCAGCTGAAAGAGAAACAATATTTGCCAAGAAAGTTGTCTCACATGCTGCTGGTCTGTTCCTACCCAGTGATATTGGAAGCAAATTGTCACAGGTGAACCTCTTTGATGAAAAGTTGACAGACCTGATCCTAAGACCAGGTTTTCCAGGAAGCTAGCCACTACTTCTTGGTGCAGGAAAAATCACAAGTCAAACATTTCTGACAGGTGTTTGGCATTTTTTTCTTCTTAATGCAAAAGTACGTAGAAATAAAATTAGCTCATTTGCAGAGATTAATGGAATTCATCAAAACTGCTACAACTTGTTTATGTAGGATTTGAGCAAATAAACAGCCTAAGTTCGTACTACTGAGGATATAGAAGACAGTACTGTACTTGCTTCTTAATGCACATGTTTCCTCACCTGGCTACCTACACCAGATAATTTTTTGAGGTAAAGTTATTGTTTGTGGTTCCTCTGTATGAATTGATGGTCTGTTGCTTCCTGCTAATCAGATGGTCACCTTTAACAACTATTATTAGTGTGCACCTAAATCCAGTGTAACTACACTTGCAATATCAGAACCCTGTAATGGCTGTGAGTATACAGAAACTTGCTTTTTAAAAATTGGAGTTGGAGCAGGCTTTCCTTTGTGAGAGAATTCCAGGGAGGCAGCGGGGTGGTAGTGTATGGTCCTCAAAAGAGAACACATAGTAACCCTATTATAAAATCAAGGTTATGCAAATTTGAAAAATAATTTTTGTTTGCTGTAGCCAGAATCTGTGCCAAAGCATTTCTTATGCAAGGCATCTTGCTCTTTGAGGAGAAAGACCTGTTGAGCATTTGACGCTTGGCCAAATGATTTCTTGCTTTATATTCACAGCTTTTGGGAAAGACTCTGGCTGATTATTCTGTGCAAAGTACAAACCAGTCTTAGCACTCATTTTCTACAATATATCTGAAAATGAAGCTGAATAGAAAATCATGAAAAAACAGACGTTATAACAGAAGTTGGCCTTATGGCCAGCTACATTTTCTTTTTGACACTTAAGTCTTTTCCTGGTGTGATAGAAAATTCTGGAATTTATTTAATGAGCTTGAGAATCTCATTTTGGTAAAATAAGTATGTAGAATACAAATGTATGTCATTATGTTCACCAGGCTTCTGAAATCTAACAGTAATTACTGGTGACTCTTGTAATTCAGGAGAGATGGCAGGTTGCTGTAATGATTTACCTAAAGAATATATTACAATAATCTACACTAATAGCTGATTTTCCATGCATTTCCTGGTTTTTCCTCTGGTTTGGGAGAGATATACAGACAATGTCATTATCTCTGAAAACTGGAGGCCTACAATGGAGAACAACAATCATCAGTATTTGCAGCCCACTTGGAGGATGGTGGTAAGTAGCTTTTGACAAACTGGAAAGTTGCTGAAGAAAAGAGAGTAATTATAGAGAAGAAAGTAGATCCCTGAAACTTGCCACTATATGATTTGTGTGTATAAATAGTGACAGATACATCAACTGTCAGTCATTTATATTGCATTTCAATATCTATTTTTGTTGTCAAGAACATCTATATTGTGCTAGGCACACTTGAACTCGAGAATTTGAATCCATAGGGAATGTGTGCTCACATAGGATTATTTCTTCCAATGGGAGTATTGGAAGGGGGCCAGGATGAGATCTCTAACACAGCACAAAGCTTTGGGAGAGCTTTGACAATGCTGAAGTAAGGATCAACTGAGAAAAGATGTAGAAATTCAGTCTTGAAATAGAATATCTTGCTCTTTCTTGACAGCATATTTAGCATGGAGTCATGTGATGCGGCCTGTAGTTTACTAGCTGTGTATCCAGAGAGTACTGCTATGAAGTTGCTCCTTATCATAGGGAAATACAGAGTCCTCAGTAGCTATGAAAACATCTATTGTACATCAGACTGAATTTCTGCATGGTTCAGTGTAACATTAATGAAACATTGACAGCTCTGTAACAACAAACTAGCAGAAATGCAGTGCAACTCAGTGTAATAGAGGCATAAATGACAAGCTGTAGCGTAACGTTCAGGCCTTTGTTTATGTAGCCTAAATTTTTTTGCCCCTTTCTTGCCTACCCTTTCACCATCCTGATTTATCACAGCATTGCTTGGTGGTGGCTTTCCCATTTGCACCTCTATAAACCAAAGTGTTTCAGCCTACCTGTGTGCTGCATAGAACATGGACAGATGGAATGATGGCAGCTGTTATTGCTTTTGGATGTCTTCCTTAACTTGAATTTATCCTGCTGCCCTACATAATTTCATTCTGTGGAAAGTTTCTTTAATCCATTTCTCTGGATGCACTTTCATGCTGGTATATCACAATATTCAAAATGGGGTTTTCTCTGTGTTATGTTTGTTTCTGCAGTTCTTAAAAGACTTCACACTTCAACCAAAAGTATTCTGTCTAGTTTGCTTTTCTATGCAATCCTATTCAGGGTTGCAGGTGCCACTGTATTGAGATGAGAACATCAAACGCTCTGTGTAAGTCATTATGATTGCATTCATGATGATCACGGTGCTTATGTTCACGGTATTTGGATTAATCTTGATCAGTAGTATTTTGGGATCTAATGCTTCTATTCATTGTTGTTTACCTGCTCACAAAGCCTAGATATGTAGCTGGGCCCAAAGAGGTCTTGTGAAGCCAAGACCACAGGCAGTAAGATCCAAGACCATTTCCGCAGGGATTAATTCTGAGTGTAGATGAGAGCATTTCCATAACCATACCAAGCTGTGAAGTTCACCAGGAACCTCTACAGTCCTTCTAAGCCCCCATGTGATTGTTGTACTTGTAGCAGATGCTTTAGGAACTAAAAAATGACTCAGTGCTACAAGGGGCAAGTGAGAGTGTACACTAAGAAATCAGTAGTTTTAAAGGCAACATTGCCAGAATCAAGTGTAAAGCTGCACTCACAGGCTGCAAAAATAGCCCTGTGTCTAGAATACTATCTTATGGAAATTCTGTAGGAAATGAGATATATTCTCTGTAGCGGTGTCCCTCAGAGGTAACACAAACAACTTAAAGGAAGATGTACAGAAGATGGCTTTGAACTGACTTGAGGACTGACTGAAATCTATTGACATCTGATGTCTGCTCAGTGCAAATAGACTCACACTTTTCTATCCTTTACCCTGAACCAGGAGATGAACTGGACACGTCATGTAATGGCATGGCTGGGTAGGATTTTATTCCTCACCCCTAAATGTGCATATTTCCCTGTATTTAATTTCAGGTTGCAGAGTTTCAGGTGCCTTACATTTAAGATGGAAAGTATAAAACATATATTAAATAGTGACAATCAGTGGCTGATTAAAAACAGCACAAACAACTCAATATGATACTAAAGACAGCAAATTTACAGAGCAGGCAGAGAGAGACCAGTGGCTGGATGGACGTAGAGACTACCAGTCACTCTTAACAGCTGTGCCTTATTGTCACAAAAATTGTAAGATGCTAGTGTTGTTCAAGTATGTCTAGGAGGCTACATCCTTTTTCAGGATTTCCAGAGCTACTCTCTCTCAGGCTACCAATCCACCATCCTTCAGTTCAAGATCTGGCAGAAGCTGGAAGAAATCTAGAAGTCCTT
Source organism: Agelaius phoeniceus (assembly GCF_051311805.1). Taxonomy (NCBI): domain Eukaryota; kingdom Metazoa; phylum Chordata; class Aves; order Passeriformes; family Icteridae; genus Agelaius; species Agelaius phoeniceus. The sequence goes on along the minus strand of NC_135270.1, from coordinate 26,766,084 downwards.
CCCTTAACTGACAATAGCAATATCTGAAGGTACCATTTTCATTGCTTTGCCTTTTCTAAGGCCTAAATCCTTTTGATATTAAAGGGACTAGTTGTGTATCTGTCTGCCTAGGTATCTAAATGCCTTTAAGACTTGCTTGTTCATATCTTTGTGCTTCAAGTTTCTATTTCTTCTAAGAAAGAACAATAAGCACTTTCCTACCACACATATAAAAACCAAAGTTCTGGAGGACTTTGAATATTTCTTCTCATTGGTGGTATGAGGGGAAAAAGGAACAAGGGAGAAAACAAAAGATTTTGAAGGAATCTGCAGAGCTAGTAAATCTCTGCCTATGCAGATACTAGGTTTATGATATCATTAGGAGGGGACTGATGAGCAATCTGAGGTAGAAACTGTTATGATGAAAGCTTACTATAATAATAGATGCATTAACAGCCTCTAGAGGAAAAAGGTTGTAAGGCCTGAGATATTTGTGTGTAACCACACACACATTACCAAAGCTGATGAAGGAACTTGTTTGAGACAGGGTGTTCTAGAGATCTCCAGGAGTCACCTGAAAGGCACCCTTGAAAGTCTCAGTAGAAACAGGCAGGCACCACTGTTAAACATGTTGCCCTAGCTCAAGAGGTGGGAGTGACAAGGAGCAGGCAAGGGCATAACTAATCCTTGCCCTCACTGCTTTCTGCTGGGCTTTGTGTTTATCCTCAGCAAAGCAAACTGTGAATGCTGATCATCTGCAACATCTGTCTCTTGGCACGATCATGCGCATGATGATGATGCAGCAGATTGAGTGCTAATGACTCAACTAATTGAGCCACATACCTAAGAATGAAGCAGCTAGTTGCCTCCTCATAACCCAGAAATGAAATATTAGAAGAATTTCTGGAGCAATTCAGATATGACAGTAATTTATAGTGATTCTTCAAGAAAACTTTGGTCTTGATTCCTTAGAACGGTGCACAATTACACACCACTTAGCCACATGATCAGTTCAGAGCAGCAAGTATATAAAATCCTTTCTCTCTTCCTGCCCTTTTTTCTACCATCTTTTGAAAGTCCTTTTCTATCTTTCAGTCCCCAATTACCAGATGCAAGTGAGAAGAGCTTTTCCTTAAACTCCAATGTGTAAATGTCAGTCACACTCATGGTTTTATTTTTCAGCCAGGGGAGGCAGACAGACAGGTGAACTCATAATCAAATGGGCTAGAGGGAAAAGACTTTTTATGCCTTCAAGCTGGGCTTGTACAATTCATTCTTCCATGGCACTCTGAATTCAGGCACAGCTACTGCATGTCTGCATTAATTCTGATACTTTGTTATAGATATTCTCACCGAGAAAGTCGGAACTAGTGAAGTTTGGTTTGATCAACTGCTTGGACGTTGTCAGTGCTATCCACCTGTAATGCATAATTTTGTGGGCTTTTCAGTATAGAAGCTGAATCTTGTATGTGTTTTTAGACCTAAAGGAATATATTAAGATTAAAACCATGGGCTTTAATAAGACATTAAAGGGGCCTGGAAGGCCACACATTGAATACTGTGCTCAGTTTTGGCCCCTGGCATGCAAAAAAGATGTGAACAGGCTGGAGAGGGTCCAGAGAAGGTCCAGAAAGATTATCAAAGGACTGAGAAGCCTGCTGTGTGAGGAAAGGCTAAGAAAGATGGGTTTGTTCAACCTTGAAAAAAGAAGTCTTAAGGGAGACCTTATCAGCATATTCCAGTATTTAAAGGCTGGCTAAAAGAAGAGACTCTTTTTACAAGGCAGCACACAGAGAAGATGAGGGGTAATTGGTACAAGTTACTCCAAGAGAGTCTCATTAGACACTAGAGCAAAATTTTTCACAAGAACAGTCAGCCATTGGAAAGTGGTGTATTCCCCAGCACTGGAAACTTTTTAGATTTGTCTGGACAGGGTGTTGGTCCATCTTGTCTACACAGTGCATTTTCCAATAAAGTTTGGGCCAGGTGATCCTTAAGGTCCCTTCCATTTGGTATTCCATGATTCACTTACCTGCATAAGTAGTAACATATGGAATCAACTCAAGAGTATCCAAAGCTGGAACAATAGAAAAGCATGCTGGAATGTTGAAAATATGCATGAAACATGAATAAATTATTATCTTAGGAGGGTGATGGCACCACATCATCTGAAACTGTCAAAAAATATATTACTTGGACAGTAATATGGCTGATTATAGAAATGACTGACTCTGAATTTGAATAAAATTTTGTGGCTATATTATAGAAAATAAAAATGCAACACACATTCTCTTTGAACTCATTTAACCTGCCTAATCCACACTATCAATCAACAAGACCACTTGAATAATGTTTCTATTAAAATGCCAGTGTTGTTTATAATCACTCTCTTCTTATTTAAATGTTTTTACAGCACATCTTGACAGTTTCTTTAAAAAAACCTAAGGCAGGTAGTGAAAACATCAGGTGAAGTGGTCTCTTGGTTTAAGAAAAGGTTGCATATTGATTCTCATGCCACTCTTTGAATCCCCTTACAGATCAATGAAGAGTTGCTGTGTGGCTGGGCTGTAGTGCTTTACTGAGATCCAGCTATCCCTCATACCTGGTTTCTGTACTAGATAACATCAGGCCCTTCTAGGAAACACTAAGTGCCTTCTGTGATGTTGCTGCAAGAGCAGATGGTTCAGCCATTACTGTGGAGAACGACTTGTGATTTAAACTCAGGACCTCAGTAAGAAATTGTGAGTCATTCAGGTATCTATGAGCTTAAGGTGCTATTGAAAGAAGAATGCTTTTGCATCCATAGGTGCTTAGGGACTTCTGGTCATATGTGTTGCCAGACAGCATCAGTAATTCTAACTGTATGTAGCAGGGTCTTCAGAAAATGCAATTTCCTGGGAATGTTACACAGCAACTGATTCACAGGGCGTCCTTCCATGTGTGATGCACTCCTGTGACTTTTGAACTGTCTTGGCATCCATTCTGTTGTTTTGCCTGTTATGCTTTCGCATGTGTAAGTTTGCTGTCTTGGGCAAATGGCGTGGGCTCCAGGTTCTTCAAGTAATTTTTTTTGATTGCTGTTTTTCCTCATCTGTCTCCTTAGATAGCTACAAGTCCTCAGGGGCTCTTGACATCCATTCCTGTTAGCACAGGCACTCTTGTTTTCAATTTTCCATTGAATGAAATGTCAGCAAATGACATGCCATGTTTTGCTGGCGCCATGCTCTGATTTAACAGGGCTGAATATGGCCTCTATCATCTTTCATTAGTAGGTGCTTTCTTATTTTGACACTGCTTTCTACTGACTTGTTGTGCTGGAAATAATGGGGACTTATAGAGACATGCCTCATATGTACTTCGCTGCAAACTGCTAAATCTCATGTTCATTAAAGGTGTCTTGTTGTCAGACATTACTAGCACAGGTACTGTAAAATGCAGCAAGGATAGCACTTTGTCCATGACATTTGTCATGGACAAATGACTTAGCTTTTCTTCTATGTAGGAATGAATTTGACAGTTGAGGATGCAAATAAGTTTGTTTTCTCCCTGCAGCAGTGAAAAATCTATGCTGCCTTTGCTCTGGGGTATTATTAGGTAAATATCAGGATATTTTTGCCTTTTTCCACAACCTACATCTTTACCTCTCTTTCTGTCCTGTGCAACAAGCATAACAACAATATCTTCAAATTTGCTGTTCATCTGAGGCTGGTGTAAAATATCATTGGTCCTATTTTTAGATTTTAAATCCATAAATAGTTCTGTGCATGTCTTTTTAAAAACTTTTGTTTTGCCCGATGTCTGAGGATTTAATTTGCATTGAAATAAAATCACACTTAACAGTTAAATTTAATCCTTTTTTCGCCTATTATAATTTTAAGGGGTAACTTTTAGCTATTATGCACCACTTGGAGCACTGGTGTTATCTGTGGCACTAGCTCCAATCACTTTTTGTAGGGGTGTGCCCCCAGCGATGTCTGTAGCAATCAAAGTTCACATTTTTTCTGACCCTAGATAGATATTTTTTCTTTAAGAGCTTGTGTGTGCAACAGATATAAAATCTGTTTCTGGGTATATTTTCTTCATAGTTCCTTTGTAAAGTACTCCAGAGATCGTGTGTCTAACCATCATCAGATCTTGCTTAGTTTTTATGGAACATTGAAATCATATATTTGAAACCAAAATACTTTTGTAGCTTTTTTGCTTGTGGGAAAGGTTAGGCTGAGAATTTCCAGGTCCCTTAGGCTGTAAAGAGTTTTATGATCGGTTTCAGCTCACAAAGTTCTTCCATGCATGAAGACATGAAGCTTTAATGGCTATGGAGTAAAGCCAAATGTTTTTTTCTTTATTAATTTACACTAACACCAAGTTTATTTTATGGATAAGTGACTGGTTTCAAAATCTGACTATGCAACTTAAAAAAAAATAACAATATTCTCAGTAGAAGAATACAAGGACAAATTAGTCTTGTGCTTAGATACCATCTCTGTAGCTTTGGTCTTCAGGTTTCCAGATGTTTTTGTAGTAGTCAAATCCTATGTCTGTCAAAGAGTTTTGTGGATCAGTATTCAGGATGTTAAGGCAGGCTGATTGAGCACAAATTTCTTTACATTCTTTGTGTTCGTTTCAAACAAATCTGTACTCTTTCATTTTAGTGTGCCCAGTCTGTACCATCTCACCCCAATCACCTTGCTCTGCTGGATATTATTTCCATCGTAAGGAATATTTTTTAGCTTTTGCCCTACAGCTTGTTTCTCATACAGGATTATGAAATCTCTGACTGTATTTTTCTCATATTTTTCTCAGATTAATTTATCATGATACAGACTTTTGTCCTGGCTATGCTATCAAAAACATGCTGTATATTTCTATGCACCATGCAGCCCAAGAGAGAACAGTATCTTTCAAAGATGGTGTTGGAGCTATGTGAACATTTGTCTTGCTTGGTGTCCCACATAGAAATGCATTTTGGAGCAATCACCAATCAATGCTTTTTTCTGTTATATGGGAAATATTTCCCACTGTTTATAATTTTTGTGCCCTGAGTGTACAGGTAAGTGAAAACCTTTTTTATGGCACTGACCAGACCTCCATTGCAGAAGCTCTGCTTGCTTAGCAGCTGAGTGTCTCATCTCCCTTCAGTTCTGAGGCATTTTCTTGGTAGCATGGTTGGAACTTGCCTTGCAACCCTATTCCAAATGTTTTTGAGATGGGTTAGATTTCTGTGTAGTGTTTGCAATAGATGTCTGTGTCTGTTTGCAATAGTGGATGCCCTCAGATGAATGTAAGAATAGCATAAGCACATCTTCTTCCCTCTCCTGGGCTCCAGTAAGTTGCTCCTGTGCTGCTGAGCCAAAGATGGTATCATTATTTAAGACTAGTGGGTTTTTCAGTTGCTGGTCTCCAGATTCTGGCAGTGCTCTAGTGCATAAGTGCCCAATTTAAAAGCTTGTGATTGTCCCAGTTCCTTCCAGACTGGCAGTTCAGCTCTCTGATGATGCAGCATTGTCCACTGCTCCTAATTACTTCTACAGAGGTTTCCTCTGCAATAGTTGTGTTGCTGCCATTTTCTTGTGCTGTTGTTGGGCTTTTTCCCTTTTGATGCATGCTCTTTTATCACTTGCACACTGATGGTGAGTGGCACTTGCTTTTAATTCCTATCCCACTTCCAAATGCTGGGCATTGTTCTGACTCCTATTGTTTTCATACTCGGTATATCTTGTAATACTTTTCATTGTGAAACATCTGTTTTTCTGTGTTCTGTCCTTTATCACTAAAATCTTTAATTCCCTAAAATATCAGTTTTTGTCTGGTTTGGGTGAATCCTTTGCTTGACAGATGTGGGTTATCTTGCTGAGGATTAATTATGGACCTTCCAGTAGACCAAGGTCTACTTTGCTTATCCAGGGCTCAACCTCTCAAAAGTGTCTAATGAGGCAGTTTGTCAGAGATTAGTCACCTTATCTTCTGCTTTTGCCCTCTGCTTAAAAGCATCACATGCATCTATCTATTTTTTATAGAATGCCTCACATTTCTGTAATGAGCCTCAGAATTCATTTGTCTTTGCCAAACTAAATGAAAACCAGTTCCATAACCATGGAAAATACAAATTTCCTTAAAACAGTATTAACAGAAACAGTGTCTGCTGCTGCTGCTATGAGTTCCTTGAAGATGCAGACTGTTTACATTTCTGTTCATGGGAGGATTTAGGTAAGTATGGAAATTTCCTGAGGTGCCCCTACTTTTTACCAATTGGGAGTAAAAAATATCTGCTTTGTAATCCCAGAGCTTCAGCCAAGATATTTATTTATGAAGAGATGGAAAGCTGGCAGCTTTTTTTTTCTCTCTCTCTCTCTCCCCCCCCCTCTTTTTTTTCTTTTCTTTTCTTTTATTTTTTATTTCTGGTCTTGGTCTGTTACTTTGCTTAGGAGACATTTTATATAAATTTAACTAGTAAGCAACTAATAATGTCTGTCCTCTTGCTACCATACTTTTGTAATTGATGTGGCCATAGAGGAAAGCCTCAGAATGATGTTTGCTTCCAAATCATCCAGGTTGTGTTAAAAATATGTTTCTCTAAATCTGCTGAAAGTAGCAATATGTTGCTGAACAAAAACCAATTTTCTAGATCCAGATAAATTATTAAGATACAAAAATAAAATCTACCCTTTAGGGCTGCATAGATATTGGTAGGAAGACCCAGAGAAAGTTAAGTAAATTAATTACATTTTTAGTCTATTCTGTGAACCAGAATTAAACATGGAATGCACGCTTCTGCCTTGTAAGTGCCAGCCCCACCAGACATATAAGGGCTTTAACTCAGGTCAGCTCCAAATCTCTCCAGTTCCTACAATTTTGAATGGTATTTTATTCAAGACTCAGGTACTACCTGTTAAATTCACAACAACCACAATGAATTATGCTAATTTGGACTAAAGCATCCCTATTTAAGCGTAAAAGTATCCACCTGGAGACTTAGTCATAAAGAATGCATTCTGATTATAAAAAGAACATCAATTTTAGAATAAACTCCCCATGAAGGAAAGACACACCTGCAAAGAGATTGAAGGTGGAATGAACTAGTGCAGTTGAAATGCTGATGGTCCTGAAGAAAACGGAGTTTGGAGTGAAGTGTTTAAAGAGCAAATGCCCAAGCTCGCAAGGAGAGAGCCCACACTTGGCTGTGCTGCGTGTCCTCACTGTGTGTCTCCAACAGGGGCTGTCTTGCTCGGGAGCTAAGAGGTTATAAGTGACCCTAGGGGAAGAAAGGTGGGAATCTAGGTTGTGTATATAGGTCCAATTTCTCTTTCAGGGCAGTCGGTGAACACACTTCCAGGCCGTGGGAATCCTCTCTATCATCTTAAATATGAGGTGAGCAAGTCCGGGGGGGATGCATGAGTCTCGTGTGTGTCATTGGGCCAGCTGCAAGGGAAGACGGAGAGAGGGGAACGACCCAGTTAGATTATGAATTCATCTTATCCTGATGAATACTAATGCCTCAGAATTTATAGATGGATGTGTTCGTGTCTGAAGCAACTGCCTTGTGAATTTGCTGATCGTGCAGGAACGGTATGCAAAACGGGAGGAGGAGGAGGCAAGGAAGAGAGGGTGGCTCTAGGACCCATACGAGCCTTCCCGAGCAGGAGGTGGGAATTTTCCTCCAAGGCAGCAGGAGCCCGAGCCCGGTCTCAGAGCTCCAGCGGAGCCCGCAGGAAGAGCCTGGCACGTCCCCTCCACAGCCGCGCACCCGGGTGGGACCAGCCCGCACCCCGCAGAGCCATGAACCGGCTACCACAGCTGCTGCTGTGGGTCACTGCAGTGGGTAAGGAACTTATTTTTCATCCCTCTCATCTCCTTATTTTGCAAAGTCTATCTTCTACCCAGAGACTCAGACTTATTTCATTGCCCCTTCTCTTTTACGTTTAAAACCAGAAAATCATTATTTTCAGAGCAGTAGGGAAAAAAGGAGGGTTGGGGTTTGAAAGTGCTGGCATGAAACATATGTGAAGCGGGTGACATGGAGGAAAATAAATCTTGATTGTAAGTAAATTTTGTTCACTGAAACGAATAGGCAATCTGTAGTTTTAGAAAAGCTGCTGCTCTCGAGGCTCTGAGGCTGGATGCAGGCAGTCACTGTACAAGGGTTTGGCATGAAGCTAACAGCTATACCCCAGGACCATTTTGCTTCTCTGGCTGCAGGATTGTTTTCTTAGAGGCTGTTTTGGAGAGGGGGATAAGAGTAATGCTCCAGGAGCAGTGGAGGTTGCTTACAGGAAAAGGTGCACTTTGGAGAGGATGCTTTGTCTAAGCAGAGAGATGAGGGACATGGATAAAGAGAGGAGTAAGTACTGGGACTATGAAAGGGGGACTTATGAGCTCCCACCTAGAAAGTGGTTCTCAGGCTAAGTTTTGAAAGGAATCTTTGTGCTGCTCTGCTTGTCACTGTCAGCTTTGGTTCTGAAGTACAACAAAAGAAAAGAAGTGACAGTAGGAGAGAAGAAGAGGGATATTAGGAGGGAAGCTGCAGGAATAGGAGAGAAGTTGGGGGGTGGCAGTATGCATGCGACCAATGATGGGAGAAAAAGGTAGGAGTGGGACACATGTACTTGATGTGTACAGCGGCAAGAAAATTTGTTATGAATATTAGGAAAGAAATGCCTCTATCAGGACACGCTGAACTTCTCAGAGAGCTGCAGTTACAGTAGTACCCCCAGTGTAGATACAGTGACTACAACGTGACCCTTAGACAGGACCAGGATACACTTTGTATTTCTCAGTGTAACAGAGAAATGTAACTCGTGTAACTTCCAGGCAGGAAAGGAAGAAAGGCAAACAGGTTGTTGGGTGCTGCAGCTAGCAGTGCACTTCCTCTCTCTGGCTAAATGATGAACTTGTATATATTTACTTTTATATGCAGACACACTGCGACGTCAGTTTCTAAGCAGGTTTTATAATTTATTTCTATTTACAATTGCATGTCAAGGCATAGCACAGAGTTTTTGAGTCCAGGCTTTTTCTGGCCTTTATTTCTGTTGGGAGGAAGGAGGTTGTTTTACTGTCGAAGGGTCCCAGGACAAGTGTACCTCATGCAAGCAGATCTGTATGTCCCTACCTCAGCTTTCATGGCATGTGGTCTCATCAAGAATTGCTGAGTATCTTTCCAGTGCTTTTGGTGGAGTGGCTTTCAACATACAAGAAATGTTAATGTAAGGAATAATAATTATATTTGCTGCATATCCAAGTCTGTGATATGAAGCATGTCTGTATTAGGAAAGAGATTTTTAAAAGGGTGTGTTACAGAGAGAGTAAGTAAAGAGCTAAATGAAAATAAACGTACATTTTACAATCTCTGTCCAAACTTCTGCCAAAAATAATCTCAATCTCTCAAGGAGATTTCAATGCATGAGCATTTAACTATGTAGCTGCTGTCATAATCTTCACATGGAGGTTGCTTGCCTCACTATGGGGGCTATTGTAGTCAGCTCTCAGACTCTATAGTCTATTAGTTTAAAAACCACTTGTATTTCCACTGCACAATTTTTACTGGAGTGGCTTTACATTTCCTTCTTTATTTGGAAAGTCCAAGATCTAAGTGATGAAGGATTTTGCAGGTCTTCTTCTCACTCTTTTATTTTCCTGGCTGGCATACATATTTCTAATGAGCTCTATAATAAAAGGATGATTTCAGAGTTTCTATCCACCAACAATTTTTGGCACATGGAAACACTGGAGAATGTTGCAAGTTCCTCTTGGTGCAAAAATTAAGACACTATGAGAAAATTCAGAAAGTTGTAGAGAACAATAGCAGGAAAAAACCCTCAGAAAAAGAAGCACCAAACCAAAGGTAACAAAAACAGGAAAATACTTAATCCACAGGTATACATTGTTCAATGTCAAAGCAACTTCACAATCTTTTTGAGGCTGAGGTTGCACACTAGCCTCAGGTCTCAGGAGGTGGTTGGGAAGAAGGTGATAAAAGCCACCAGATGAATGTCTGGGAGAATTTCCTTTTCATTTTAAGCACCAGTATTACTTTGAACTTTCATATTGGACTATATTCTTTTGATTGCTTGAGCTTGGTAAGGGGTGGGTAGGTCAGTCCTTTTCTGCTCTGTGAGAAACCAGGCTGTGCTTGGCTAGATGTCATAGTCTTGCCTTTGAATGTGGAGAGCCAACTATCTGCAAAATTACAGCACAGCATACATCCTGAGCAAACCTCAAACACCTTTCCAAATGTGTGGTCATGTTTATGTCATTGCTCAGAGTGTAGCTATTGAGTATAACCACAGTCCATGAGATAATATTGGTAGAGGCACTTTGACAGGATTTCTTTGCAGTCCCTTCCAACACTTGCAGTGCAGCCATCACAGAATAGGGTAACTTAGGTTCAATTTCAGCCCGGTGAATAGTTATGGTTTTGGGTTTTGCTGAATCCTTTCTGAGGCAGAGAAGCATAGGAAGGTTGATGGCAGGTTTAGGAGTAAGACAGTCAGCTTCTCTTTTGTTTGTGGAATGGTATATCAGCATGGCAATGAAGAACACCTCATTCCTGGGTGCGTGCATTTGTCTAACTACCGGTTTTCAGAAGCCCCAAACATTTTGTTTCTCTCTCTGGATTTATATACCTCTCTGGACTGAGTTTGCCTGTTTTGTAGAAGGAGTATAAAATGGCTTAAGTTTAGTCAGTCCACATTGTACAGGAAGATACAGGAGTACCTTATTTTGTTGTAAGCCAGCTTAAGATAAACCAGTGCATCTATTTCACTTACACAAACCTTTAGAGCTTTGTGTATCCCTTTGTTGGAGGAGAGCATGCCAAGCATTGGAAGGGATGAGACCCTGTGTTCACTTTTGTCTCTTCATTGAAGAACTTTTTTCTTATTTTCTTCTTCTTGTCCCTATCTCTGCTCAGGTAAAGTAGCACACAGGTACAGTAGTGATTTCACTTAAATGGTTCCAACCAGAACATCGAATGATCCTTGAAATTTGTCTTAGGAATTCTATCCACAGTCCTTTATTGTGCAAATGACAGCATGTCTCCATATACTGTGCCTAGTCTGAATATCCAATTCAAGGCACTATGGCTGTCACTGAAAGTCAAATATGGGGTGAATGCCTTGAAAGGAAAACAAGACAGTTCTTTTTAAGTTACAGACATTACAAAGTTATGGACTCTTTGAAATACAGTGGAAAAGGATATGATAAATTTATGGGAATCCCACAGTAAAGGAGCACATGCAGAGAAACAACAGTGATTTCTAAACTGCATCAGGAGGGAGGACTAAGTTGGAGGAGGTAAAAATCAGATAGTTGTGGAAGGATAGAATGTAAGAAAATAAAGATAGTGCAGAAGGTAACCTCACACCTGAGGAGTTGCAGCTGTACTAATCACCAAAGATTAGGAACAGGCATGCCCTTAATAGGCCACAGCTGTGTCCAATAAGAAGACGAGTCCTACAAAAGAGCGGGTTAGCTAAGTGAGAAGAGAGTTGGAGTTTGTTCGTTGTGCTGTGAAGGGGGCTGGAGTTTGTTGGCTGTGCTGTGAAGAAGAAGGAATTGCCCAGAAGGTATGGAACTTTTGCAATAAGATGACAACAGATAGTGAGTCATGTGTAGTGTTACTTTAGAGCTGAAGTCAATGTCTTATGAGCAGCCATAGAATAAATCCATCTTTCTATCCATGCTATGTAGCTACATAAATTGTAATTAGCCCATAGGATTAAAGTCAGAGAAAGGATGCCTCACTCCAGTGAAGTTTCAAAAGCATTCTCCTACTCCCTGGAGTCCCAAACAGATCCACAGGAGGGTCCCTGTCTTCAGCCTGCTTGTATATATGAGGGAGCTCATGCTGGCTGTGCTGGTGTGTAGAAATGCATCAGCGATATCTGTGACAAGAGCAGAGAGAAATTTTCACCTTGAATTAATTTTATGAAGACTGCTGATGTTTGACACTAAGGTGCTTCATAAAGTGCTCTAGGCTTTGAGCTGTTACATTTGGTCATTTGTTTTTTGTGTGTACCAGTTAGTTCATACTGAGACATTCAAACAAACCTACATGTTTAAATTTTTTTAATTTCAAACTTTTGCTCAGAAAAGCCTTGCATTCAGAAATCTGGCATATTTATTTAAGAAGCATAAAATATGATTTAATATCACATGCTTAGTTTTTACATTAACTGTTCTAGTCCCGCACTCCCTGAAATGGGTGTGTCTTTGCGATTTTATAAAACTTTTGATTCAGAAGATTTTTAGGTTAACCTGCGACAGGTTTTTATTTGTTCTGATTTTTTTAAAATTTCTTTTGGCTTGCCAATGACTTGGAAAATCCTGTATTAAAACTTCCCAGTTATCTTATAATACCATGTTCCAGTTTGTACTTAGATTTGTGCATGCAGGTGGTTGTCCTTGGGTTGATGCTCTTTACTCTACATGCACACTGTTTGTAGCTTGGTATTGGATCAAATTACTCAGAAATAAAAGAAACAAAAATAACTTTTTACAAGTCTTTAGTAAAAGAAGAAACAGAGGAGAGGCAGGTGAGCTCCTTCCAGAAATAAATGGAGAGGAAGGAACCCACAGAGTTCATAGTTAACATAATATGATGGATATCTATGGGAATACAGTTACAGCCATGCAACATCTTGTCTTCTGTATCTGGAGACTTTTATCTGAGACTCCTACAAGTAAGCATGATTCCTGTATTGAATCCTTAAATCAGAGGAGGAAAATAATGACATTAATTATGTTAATTAATTGGATCAGGCTTATAGTCTTTTCCTGCCTCTCAGCATCAGTCCTTCCTCTTACAATTCCTCTTCCTCCCATTCCATTATAATTGCTCCTCTGCCTTTCTCCTCTACCGGCATGTAACAAACCCAGTGCTTTGATGTAGCCTGCTAACAGCATGCACAAAGGTGAAATCCATGGCAGGTAGCAGAGCAGGCCAGCTTGGAAAAGGGGTGAATTGTAGTGTTTGGTGGTGAGGGGTGACTTGTAGCTGACTGATGTGCTCTGAGTGTGTAGGGACAGCAGGTCCCTTAGGTCAGTGGTGACAGGTCACGCTGGTGGGCAGGAGGAACATGTAGAGCTTTTGTTTCAGGTTGTGAGTTGTTCAGCACCACAAGGTTATGGAGGGCTTGTGCCTGGGGAATGTCAGGTTCCTGACTTTTTGTGCTGCATGCACAAGAGGGAAGTCAAGGTGTAGAACCTTCATGATTCAGTAAATGCCGTGTCAGGACCTCCTCGGACCTCTGCAGTGCTTAGAGGATTACAGCTCCCAAACAAGTGGCAGGGTATCACTGAAGCATTCTGCTTCCCTCAGGTGTGCTGTTTCCAAGAGCTTTCCTCAAGGTGCTGTAGCTCCATGTGCTTTCTCCCAGTTGTGTCATACCAACACAGCTGGACCCATAAGGAGAAATGGAAACAGAGGGACATGACATAAAAGGAATCAGAGGTGACATTCCAATTGTCTTCACCTAGAAAAAGCAACTCTGCCATATGTACTGAGTAAATAAAGAGCTAAGAATTTCAATGAGTTGTAGAGTCACGGGCCAAATGTTACCTTTTTAGGAGAATTTCGGGTTGGTCTTCTATATGTTTTCTTTAACACAAAGCTGGCTGTAAAAACATGAGACTTTACACAATTCTCCACTTGTTGGTGTAAAAATTCTTAAGATTTCCAGTTGGCTTTTTGTTTATTTTAATTATTTTGACTATATTATTGTTGTAGATCCCTTCCAACTGAACTATTCTATTCTCTGTGAAGGTATAAACATCCCTGGCATCGGCACTGATTGAATTAAAAAATCTATTGTACAGCAGCCTCATCAGAGTTAGTCAAGAATGAGAGTGAAATATGGAATTATAATATAGAATTATAGAATTAAATGCTGAAGTCTTTTCAAAAAGCACAGATTTATCCTTGCAATTCAGATGAACTTTTGCCCTAATTGGAGAACTCTGTCTTTTAATACGGCATCACAGATTTTCAGTTAATTGGTATCTGAAATCCCATAAGATTTGGCTTATCAGCCAAGAATGATGCATTTATTCATGTATTTCAATTGCTCAGTTAGGTTTTTTTTTCCCAGTTTGTAGCACAGCATGTGTTTGAGGGCATAAACAGCCAAACTTTCTGGAGTTAGAGCATCCACACCTCTCCTCTGTGTCTATGTTTGTGGTGATACATATTTATATATTAAAAATATAGGAGTTATAAAGTAACTGAATGTGACAGTAGGAAGTGACATGGAAGGATGTGATGGTGTTCTGTTGCACAGAATTAAGTACAGGAGGTGAGAAGAAACTATTCCTATATTGTTCTGGTGAAGAGTTTTTGTGTTATTCAGGAGCCAGTAGAAAACCCAACTGCAAGATTTTCCTGCCTTGAAGCAGAACTGACCATCACATTGGAACTTCAATGAGAATGGAACCAGACCAGTTACTGGTTCAGAGTCACAGTTTGCTGGAATCACAATTTTCACATCAGAGGTGCTTTTGGAAGCACCTGCTTCCCTGCAGTGGTGCAGGGCTATTTTGAGTGGCTCTGCAGCTGGGACCAAGCCCTTTTTCTATATGCTGAGGGTAAACTCAGCCCTTGCACTTTCCCCCTTGTAGCTCTGCCTTACAATATCTGCTCTGCTCTCCTGGCCTTAGGGAGGCAGGAGGAAACTCTGGGGATGCACAGAGAGGATAGGAGGTGGCCAAGGCTGGGTGGTGAAGCAGGATGAAGGAATTCTGTTCCAATGGAGATGAGGAGCCCAGCCAGTGTGGTTTTGGATTACCAAAAGAAGGGTTAGCAGCTGTCAGCCTGAACTCAAGCAACCTCAGGCAAAGCTGAATTCACTCTGGAACAGAACTGAAAAATGGCTTTTCTTCTCAATAACTAATTTGGTGGTTTTGCAGATCCATGTGCCTTCACTAATATTTTAGACAATGTAAGGGGCATGGATGATTATGCTTAGGCACTTTTAATAACTTGGATGTCATGATATTTTTTTTTTAATTTTCTGTTTCTGTTGTTATATTTAACTGCAGTTTAGATTTTCCAAGTATTTTCTGTTTATATTTTTTTTCCTACCAAGCTCTGAGTGATTAAAGACTTATTTATTACTTTGACTTCAGCAAACAGAATCTCAGAAAAGCATGACTGCTTAAAATTTCCATGGTTTTAGCATGTTTTCAGAGTTTTCTCTGTGGCATTTTGATGTGTACTGTGCTGGAGTTCAGATCTCTTCACATGAGTAACGCTTTTAAAGTATGTAGTTCACAACAGGAGTATTTTCTGTGTTTATAATCACAGCAGGAACCCAAATAGTATTTAAAACCTCTGAAGGAAGCTTTCTTTAACCCCATGCAGGCAAACGGTTCAGCCTAGAGCTTAGTGGGACACTGGACTTTATGAATCTTTTAAGCCCTGATAGCGTAGTAATCACTATCACTAACTTTTTTCAGCTTTCCTGAAGTCCCACATACCTTGTGGCCCTTCAAGATCTATCAGGTTCTTAGAAGAGTTTAAACTTTCCCAGAGTTTGACATTGTGTTTGTCAGTCTGTTGCAGACCTAGAGACAAAAGTTAGTAAAATTTGCAAAAATAAACTTGTGAATTAACTATAAGAAAAACAAGGTGAGTAAACCAAGCTGGGGTTTATTTAGCTGTGTTAAAAGGGCTTGTGTTCCAGCTATTCAGAGGCACATAAAACTGGGAGATATATGCAAATCTAGCTCTTTTCACCTCATTTAGGGCTGTGCTAGGTTAGTCTGATGAGACTCAAATATTTAGCTTCCCTTCCAAAAGCTGTTTTCATTTTTCATTTGCAAAATTTTGGAAAGGGCATAGGTTTTTTATTTCTTACCTTCGTATTTTTGATTCCCACAGAATTTTTTTCCTCTCTTATGTGCCTTCCTGCATGCATATATATATGTGTGTATATATATATACACACACATATATGTATGTATGTGTGAAAATTAATGGAAGGAAAAATAAATGGAAAACCTCTTTGCTTTAAACATGTCGTCTTCCCTCAGTGGATACAGTTATCCAAAACTGTACACTACTCGGGGGTTGCTTGTTATTTTGTGTGATAATATTTTAATTACCTATTTTATGTAGAGATTACCATTGTTCAGGGATTTGTGCTGCATGTGGGTGCATGGGTTATCACCTTTGGTAAATCTAGCCAATAATTTTTCAATTAAATTTCAAAAGAAATTACATTCTTTTTTGTACTAAGAAATATGTAGAGTAAGCTGGAGAAGTTATTTTATTATTGGTAGGAATTGCTTTGTGGCTGCAAAAAAAAGGATTGATGAGAAGCAACATCCCAATTAATACTATTATTAATATTCTTCCACTGAGAAAGGTGAGGGGAAACTTATATCAAGTTGTTGAACTTTATTCCCACCCAGCAAAAATGTCCCATGCAGCCATTCACTCACTTCCCTACCAGTCAGAGTGGGGGGAGAATCAGAAGGGTGAAAGTCAGAAAACTCATGGGTGGGATAAAGACAGATTGACAGGAAAACAAAAGCTGTGCACACAAACAAAACAAAACAAAGAATTTGTGCACTGCTTCCCGTAGGCAGACAGGTGGTCACCCATCTCCAGGAGAGCAGGGCCCCATAACATGTAAGGCTTGCTTGGGAAGAAAAACATCATCACTCCAAACATCTTCCACTTACTTTTTCTTCCTCCCACTTTATATGCTGAACATGATGCCATATGGTCTGGAATATCCCTTTGGTCAGCTGCGGTCACCTGCCCTGGCTGTGTCTCCTCCCGTGCACTCCCAGTCCCCTCACCTCTGTGGCAGCATGGAAAGCAGAAAAGGCTTCTACTCTGTAAGTCCCGCTCAGCAAAAACCAAACCCATCTCTATATTATCAACCCTGTATTCAGCACCTATCCAAAATACAGCCCCTACCAGCTGCTGTGAAGAAAATTAACTCTGCCCCAGCCAAAACCAGCACACAATTAAGTGCAGAATTTCAGAGATAGAAGTGCTGATTCTTCTGCTGGTTTCTTAGGGCTCTTGAGACAGAGTGAACATGGAGGTCAATATCTGGGTGATGTTTAGCTTGTGTCTCCAGCTTGTATGCCCCTCTCAACCTCTCTAGGCAACCCCCAAGTAGTAGCATGGTCTCATCTCAGCTGTCAGTCGTACTGCAGGGATGCTTTGCGATGATCTAGAATAAAAGCTAGCTTTCTTGGTTTGTACATCATTTTAATGTTTCAGTTATGATGTGACCCTTTTCAGCTTGTGTTCAGTACAACTGAGGATATGGTGATTGCTGCACAAGGACAAGAAGGGGATCAGTCTCAGAGTGGGGTCGAAAGGACAAGAAGGGGATCAGTCTCAGAGTGGGGTCAAAAGGAAGGCCAGCTGGGGCAGAAGGAATTGTTCTGGGAAACACTTAGTCTGCTGGGTTTTTTCTAAATTTCTCCCAACAGTCACTGAAACAATTATCTTGTGAAACCAGCCTGTAGGATTAGACACCTGAATTCAGACTATGTGAATACACTCTGATCTAGCTTAGGGATGCCTGCTTTCCAATCTCTGCAAGGGAAAGTGCTCAACACCAGCCTTGTCAGCTTGGAATCAGTGAGTTGGCAACTGCCTTATGAATTTGTACTACTGTGAAAACACCTACGATCCCATTGTACTAACTAAAAAATATTTGGTTTAGCTGTCATTTAGTTCTGCTTTTGACAGTTTCTTATTTTTGGAACCTATTAGTGTTTTTGCATATAGTTAACAGAACTTGTAACAGTTTTAGAGGACAAATTTGGGCTGATAGTCTGAGTCCTATCATTGATGCTATGATGCTGAGGAATAAGAGATACACCATGATGTTGTATGGTGTTCAAGTCTCCCCTTTAGCCCTTCAGGTAAAATAGTCTGTTTTCAACTTTGACCCCTACCATTTACGGAGTGTTCTTAAGAGGAGGTGCTCTTAAACATTTACGGATAGGACTGAATCTGTTCTGAAGGTGAAGAGTGGGGGTTTACCTTTGTCATCTTAAAGGTAGACAGTAAAAAAAGTTTTGAACCCTGGCTTAAATTTTGTGCACAAAATATTTCATACTCTCTAGTATACACAAAGTGCTCCCATGAGCTTTTAAAGAAACATCAGCTACACGTAAGATTATTCTTCAGTGTGTCTTTTCATTCTTTGTGACACTAATACACATAGGGGTAGGAATTAGAGCTGGCTAAAGCACCTTTGCATAGTGTTTCTGAGATTTGCAAAGGGAAAACGTATAGCAAGCACCATTTTCCTGGTTTTTAAATTCTCCAAGCTCAGGTTTCACAGATAGGGTTAAAAATCATCAAATTAAACATATTTATGAGCCATCTGGTTTCTGAGTCTTTCCAGTTTGTGTTTGCTATCCTGGGTAACTATTAAGTCATTTTTGTTGCTGTAATTTTCATGTCATTACATGGCTCCAGAAAGTGCATGTTTAAGAAAAACACTGTAGAGAACTGAATTCAGAGTAAAATTATAAGCACTGGCAGCACTGGAGACATTTGTCATTCTTTCAGTCAACCTAACATACTACTAAAAGTAAATGTACAAATTAAATCAATTTTTTTCTTTTAACGTTTATCTAAGTTAGGCAATGCAATCTTTCAGCTCTCTTTGCATACCTTTCTTACAATATGGGATTGAGAGTCAGATTTTCTAGGGCTAGTTTTCAGCCATAAGTTTTCCCTATGATTTCAGGAAGATTCCTGAGCCTTGGTGCTGTAATCCTTGTCCTAATTTACCTATTTTATCTCCCTTATTCAGATGTGGTGAGATATAAAGCAGTATATGTTCTAGTTCCTTCAATTAGATCCAGTGCACAGCATTACGGATTTTTTTTCCATTTTATAGTAAAATATAATTAAGAAGACTCTATAACTCCATTTCAGTGGAAATTTGCTTTGAAAAAAAAATTACTCTTTCACATTGAATGTTGGGTTATTGATTAAGTTTTCTAACAGCATTGGCTTTTCTGTTGGTAGAGGGACAAAAGTGTTTTCCTTAAAAGGTGTACATTGGTATTATTCTTCCATAAAGTATCCTTATCTGCTCCTGAGAAGGCACAGCACTGATGCATAGATGCAAAATGCCTTTTTTTTCTCTGGTGACCTGGTTGATATTCTTCATGCCAGCTTTGTCATTTGTGACACTGAGTCAATTTTCAGAGTATGGTTTCATCTTATGAGGAAAGAGAAGGGAGGAGATGTGTGTAATTGCTGGTGTTTGTTTTCTCCGTGCAACCAAATGCTTATGCTATTTGAAGAAATTTTGTGAATGCTACTAAAATACACTAACCAAGTTCTCTTTCTCACTCTGCCTTATCATTTTGACAGTGCTGTGTTCTGTTATCAGTTTTCCAAAGTCAAATTCAGTTTTATGGGTTTTGGAACCTTTCTGGCTATTTTGTGTGCTGTGCAAAGCATTCCCAATTCCCTGCACTTTATTATCCCTGATGTTTGTCTTGCTCTTTTGCATGTGTCTTGGTAACCCTTAGACACAGTGGATAGCAGTACCTGGCATGCTGATCTCAGTGAAGGATGCACTGGCATCTTTAGGTCTTGTAAGAAGTACACAGCTTGTTTATCTCATTTTCTTACTTGTACCTGGCATGAGCTTTAAGAAAATGCAAAACAATCACCTCATGACTCTATGCTTTTACTTTCAAAGCCCAGATTCGCAGATGCACAAAGAGGAAGGAACAAGCGTATGCAAAATAGAGCACACATTACTCTGGCTCTGTGTGCTTTGGAGCCAGGAGTTCCTCACAGGAGCAGAAGGTGCCATGATGCAGAGAAGGCATTTGAAATCTTGGCTGACAAACTGTTTAATACACTGCTTAAACTTGTGCTCAGTTTCACATTCCACCTCTGAGTGTTTGTTTGACTGCTTTCCTCTTCTGGAGTCCAGCTGGCATTGAGAGGCTCAGGTACTAGGAAGCACATTTGGGAGTCTCATCTGGCACTGGCAGACTCCACATGCTGCTGGAGTACTTGCTGGCAAAGCTGTGGTCCCTACCTTGGAAGCTGTCAACAATTTCTAGCTGAGGCTGTGAGAGAGATGTTGGAAAGGTGTTTGACTCTAGAGCTGCAAGGCTGGGGAGCTAATAGGAGGGGAAGGTGTTTGTCCACCTTCACTGGCACAGCAATGGCACTCTCTTCAGACACACAAGCCTGGGCACTGCACTGTGTGCCCTCAACATGTTGGTGTGCAGATACAGCAGTGTCCATGACTGCCTTCAAAGCCAGGTGCAGGCCTCCCTGTGCCCTGCATGCTTCAGCCTGCTCCTTCACAAGGTTGTACCAATGAGGCCTGTCTTTGTAGTGTCCTGGGAATGGAGCTGGCTTCCCACCATCCCTGAGAGTAACTTCAAAAGCTAGTCTTCTCTCAGAAGGCTCTGAGGGTAGAAGACAGTGAAGTAGATATTCAGTGTCCCAACAAAAACTACTTCTACCCAGACATCCAAAAATACCGAGATATAGGAGGATAAGGTAACAGATTCTAGCTTGGATTTTTCAAATATGGTTATGACATAGGGCAGGGTATGCAGCAGTTTTTTCTAACATGAGATGGAATTACTCCCTTTGTGGAGGAACACATATAAATATAGATGTATACATTTCTTTGCCTGTGTCCATGTGTGTGCCTTGATTATGTATGAATGTTGTTAATGTAAACTTATAATTAAGTCACTCTTACAATTATTGTAAACCCTATTGAATTGATTACTTTATAATTGTTAAATCAGTTAATGATTAAGTGCTGCTAAACTCTTCTGCACCCTTATCTTTTGTGTTTATAAATTTGATTTGATTTTCCTTTTTTTTGTTTCATTCATTTCGTAAGTAATAGAGTGAAGCTTGTCACTGAACTCTGTTAAAAGTTACAAATTCATATGAAAACTTGCTTTTTGCCAAAAGATTTAACTCTGATTTTTTAAACAGCACAAACCACTTACTTGCAACAGAAGGCAATGCAAATAGAATCACAGAATTATTTAGATTGGAAAATATCTTTGAATCCAGTTGTTAATCCAGCACTGCTAAGTCTACCACTAAACCATGTCCATGAGTGCCAAATCTACACATCATTTGAACACTTTCACAGACGGTGATTCCACCACTTTCCTGTGCAGCCTGTTCCACCCTTTCAGCAAAGAAACTTTCCTAATGTCCAGTCTAAACTTCCCCTGGCACAACTTGAGGACATATTTTCTTGTCCTGTCACTTGTTATCTATCAGAAGAGGCCAACCCCACCTGACTAGAATCTCTTTTCAGGTAGTTGTAGACAGAGATAAGGTCTCCCCTCAGCCTCCTCCAGGCTAAAACCCCAGCTACCTCAGCCTCTCCTTGTAAGACTTTTGCTTCAGAGCCTTCACCAGCTCCATTGCCCTTCTCTGGACATGCTTCAGCACCTCAATGTCTTTCTTGTCTTGCAAGGCATCAACATGTGCTTCCAAAAGAATATACTATTTACTCTTGACTTAGAGCGCATATGTTGTGCTCTGTCACACCTCATTACTGTAAATAAAGTGAGGTTTGTACTCTGGTTGCAAAGAAGCAATAGCTTTTATTGCAATACCAGGTAACTGGCTATTGTGGCAACAGGGATTCTTGGAAGTTCTTGGGACTCTTCTGGTATTTACAGTGTCATTTGCAACTTCCTGACCCAGAGATGTTGAGGCTTTTTCAGGAGAAGCTGGTACAGAAAGGATGTTTTGAAATGTGTGACTCTGTGAGAGATCTGGAAGAAGTTCTATTGAAGACTCTCTCCTCTGTTGGGAAGATATCTAGTTGAGTACCAAGTGGGCAATGAGAACACTTGACAAACATACACAGAAAAAAACAGTACTACTCAAATATGTATTTGATCTTTTCCTATAGATTATAATCTGCCAATTACAGCTACAATTTCAGGCTGTTTAGAACTGAAAAGGTTAAATTATACGCTGGATGAGTAGTCTACGTGTGGTCTAAATGTACAGAAACTGACTGGTGTGCTGCATTTGGTGGGCATAAATCAAGAAACCCATCCTTGGTCTGGTAGTGCCTTTCTGGATATCAGAAAAGTGTGCACTGGAAATGTAGGAATTGTGTGGAATTAAAGAGCCTTTCAAGCAGTGTCTGTGTTAACTCTTATAAACTATGTTCTGCTGTGAGTAAAGGACTTAAGTCTGTTATTAAGGACTCCATGTTGATATACTGCACTGGGGGCAGGTTAACTTTAGGACTTGTGATTCAGGCTTTTAATGAGGATGAACAGAGAAGGAAACTGCACAAACTCTTGACCTCATGTTGTTTGTTTTCCTCATTGTGCTGGCTGGTGTCCTGGGAGCAAAGAACAAAGGCTGTCTGCTGCTCTTATGTTGTTCATTTGAGGACTGAAGAATAGAAATCTCATTTTTCTCCCTTGCATGGACAGCTCTGGACTAAACCTTTGCCAGTGAGGAAACTGGCAGCCCTAGGCCAGCAGTAGTCAGACATTGATCTTTAGGGACACTCTACTGGAATATATAATATCCTTCATAATTCT
Source organism: Agelaius phoeniceus (assembly GCF_051311805.1). Taxonomy (NCBI): domain Eukaryota; kingdom Metazoa; phylum Chordata; class Aves; order Passeriformes; family Icteridae; genus Agelaius; species Agelaius phoeniceus. Next base: position 26,743,551 of record NC_135270.1, on the reverse strand, counting down.
CTGATAAAAGCCTGGCTAAAGCTGAAAGGAGCTGATGATCTCCTACCGTTTCCTCTCCTATCACCTCCAGAGACTGAGCGCTCTTCTCGTGAACCCAAAAGAACTTAGTACATCACAAGGTAAGTGGTTGTGAAAGTGGTCTGGCCTCCAGCAGTCACAGTGTTTCATGGATTCACTCTAATAGAATACAGTTTTATTTTCTCTTGCACAAACCTAAGAGCTTGATATGAGATATCCAGAGAATTCAATATTTATGTGTTCTGTTTGTATCTAGTGGGTTTTATGTTCTTGTTTCTCATGCAAATAAGCACTTTCTAGATATATCCAGAAATGCATCCGATTATGTTTCCTTACTGCCTGTAAATTAAATAGCTCAGGACTGTCCCCAGTCATTTTCTTTCAGGCACTACTTTTTTCATTAGTGTTTAATCAAATTACCCATGGTCTGAAAGGAAGTCAGAAATTTTTCCAAGAATCTTTGTTTCTTTGCAGACACCCATTCTGGTTTCTCTTGTTTTGTTATATTATTGCACTGATTTCTCACTGAGGTGGTGGGTTTTTTGTGACATTCTCATCTCCATGATGAAGCTTGAGATAAACTGAAACATCATTGAAAGCAATGAAGGACAGAGACCCCCTTGTCTTAAAATGGATCAGATCAGTGCTTGTGTTGTCTATGACCTATCAGCCATTTGGATTTTCTACTACTCATTCCCTTCCATGAAACCATCTGAATGTAAGAACTGGAGGATATTTTCAAAGCAGTTCATGGGTGTTAAAAGTATCAGAATAGCCACAATATTGTTGGCTGTGCCAGCCTCTTGAGTAATTCATAAAGGTGTCAAACCCTTAAGCTCACCCTTGCAGTAATGAGAGACAGTAATCTGAGGTCCTCTTCCTTGGCAGGATAGACATTCTCAACTTCACTGTTTTTGTTTTGGGACTGATTCTGAAGGGCTCCTTTAAAGAAAAGGAGGAGCTCATTATATTCAAGGATTTTGTGTCAGAAATAAAGTAAAAGCCTTTATAGGAAATATCCCTGCTTAGCTGCATTTCAGTCAGAAGTGTGATATTGTAGCCCAAAGATTTAGTCTCTAAATCACATTTCCCTCCCTAAACCACACCTTACTGTCTTGGAAGCCAAAAATAAAATGAAATGTAAGGGATGCTTTCAGTCCTAGTCATTATTTACAACACAACTATCTGTCTTTTGTTTTGTATGTTCAGAGAGCAGTGGAAACATCTGGCTTATCATCTTCACTGCCTTCTACATTTCTTTACTAGGGGAAAACAAATGATAAAACTGAAATACAGGTGATTGCTTTTCTGTTTGCAGAGTCAGTTTCCTACCAAAAACAGAGTGGTACAATCCATGCATCTTGGTTATTTTGTTTTAGGCCATGAGCAAAAGCTGTCTTATTTTTTCAACACAAGGGTGACTTTTTTGGATCAAAAAAAAAAGTTCAGGTCTTGGCACAAATTACAGAAGTGCCTTTAAAAATAAGGAAATAGTTTGCCAAAAAACAATAAGGTAGTCTAAGTCATCCCTGACTTTTAGATCTTTGAGGAAGTTCTGAATTCCAGGGCTGTCCCACCCACTTGAATTCTGTTACACAAAGTTCATTGCTCACAGCAGTAATTCCAATTGCAGTTTGAAAAAAGATTCTGCACCTCTTTCATTGTACTGGCTGTGAGTGAAGACACTCATACTGGAGAGTCATCTTTCAGATGGTAAATGCTTTGAGTGGTGCGAATGAGCTTTGTCCTAATATTTTCCATAAGAGAGCTGTACAGATCTTAGGAGACTGCTCAGACTCACTTTCCTCAGGCTTGACTTTCTGAAGCAGTGGACAATGAAACCATCCCTCTTTTTAATGTTCAGCATACCATCAGGACTCCATGCTTATTAAACTGTCTCACTATTAAGAGGACTGTTTATATTGGTGCCGAGACTCACATTAACATCCCAGCCCTGTCTGCACAGATTGATTTCCTGATGACTACTCCAAGTCTTACCTTTTTTTCTCCAGGTCCCTGCTAGTTCACAGTTTCTCTTGCCAAAAGTGGTTTCACCAACCTCATAAGTACTACGCCCTATAGCCTGCCAGGCCTCTCATTGACAATGGCCATCTACCCCTTTCTGTACTTCTTGTCCTGTTGCTGTTGAGAAGGGCCTTCTTGGTCTCTGATGTCCTTCCTTGACATATTCATCTTTCTTTTCCTTTACGTTCTTAATTTTTTGACCTCCTTGGACTGGAACTGGTGTCTGCCTGCCCCAGCATGTCCTTGTCCTCAGCTTTGCCTGCACTGCTGAGTCTGAGGTTACCCGTAGCTTGGTTTTCCTGTAGTTGCCACCTTTTGCCACTGATTTCTGTAGCTGTGCATGGGCCTGCTCTCCTGCATGCAGTGCACTTGTGTCCAAGGACACAGCAGCACGGCCTTGGGCAGCTTGTGTACCCTGGCACTTCCCTTTGTTACACTCTGCTCAGCTCATCTTTTTCCCTTTTGGGCTGTGGCACATTATGACCATGTGGAGCTGTCTAAATACTTTGGGTGCACTGATCTCTGCTCTCTACTTCTGAAAGTGTCTATTGTGATGATACAAAACTGCCAACTAATAGTTCATCCTCATATCTCTTTTTGCCCTATGGTCATTGCTTTCTGGTGTTTTTAGTTATTTGTTGCCTTTCAAGTATCTTTTTCTACCTCTCTCTTGCAGTTAAATCTGTGGCACTTAAGACAAATGTGACATGGTCTGTAATTTATCCATGGTGCTTTTTTTCATTAGTTGTGCTGGACTGTGCAAAATATTCTTCCAGTTTCTTAATTATAATTCATGTAAACATGCCCACTTCTGGAGAATGGCTGAAGTGGCGGGCCGTGGTGCTAAGATAATTTCTGTCATTAAAGAAAAAAAATCCATTCTTACTTTGCCAAGCATTGGGTTGGGATTTAAAAATTGTGATCTGTCCTCTTGTTTGAGAGGTATATTGTTTGCATGTCTTACATTGTTTCATTTGCACCTCTAATTAAGTACATGCTTTTACGTACAAATAAAATTGGAAAATTAGTAATTCTTGTTGAACTTCAAACAGCTCCTCTCACTCTTCTTTCATTGTATCTTTACACCCTCCTTCTCAATTTGCGTATTTTGGTTTAGTCATAGCCTACCTTGCAGTGTTCCTTCAGAAATCAAGAGATGTCTGATGCATGGAGTCTTTATTCTGACTCTCTTCTGATTTTCAGCTTATGCACATGTACTTAACAATTGCTTTTTTATGTCTCTTTGTTAATTGTCATGACTGGGTCTCATGATACAGGTTTGTCTCCTCCTTGACATGATTTCTGTTCTCTTATTTCCATTCAATAAGCAGGAATGTCCTCGGCATTAGGTGGTTAGGGGTCAGTGCAGATTAAGTGGAAACACTTTTCACTGCAGTTAGCCTAGTCACAGTTGAATGGACATTATGAGAGCTCTTTTTCTTCCACATTTGCTCATTTCTTTGCTGGGGACTGTGCCAGTGCTGATAAAATTCTGCATTTCCCTGGGCTGCATGTAGAAATCTTTTTTTAACTTCAAATTACTCCCTAGAGATCCATTTTTTTGTAAACCATTCTTTTTATGCCATGCCACTGCTTGACGGGTTCTAGCCCTTCATCTGTATCTTTTATCTTCAGGATTATTCTTCAAAGTTACTAGTTGATGCCAAAGTTCTTCACAATATAATATAAACATCCTCTCCCTTTCCGACGTCCTGACTCTTTTTGTGGGGGAGGGGAATACAAGGAGTAAAAGAATAGAACGTGATCCTGAAGAACTTACAGGAGACATCAAAGGATGAGCAGGATTGTAAGCTCTTCTTCCCTCTTCTTACAGTAGTCTGGACACTAACAGATGATACCCCAGGTAACAAGTGTTGGGAATTTAATCTGTGGTCTTGATCATGAAGAATGCAAGGGATATTAACAGAAGATTCAGTTTTTAGTCTTGTACTTTCCTGCAACCTAGTTTAGCCATTGAGGGGCTTTTTCAGGCATCTGTCTTTTATTGTCATGTCAGAGGTTCTTAACACGTGTTAAGAGGTATGCAGTGAATGTGTGACAAATCCATTCACTGCATGGCACTGACAATAGAGGTCCTTTGGTCTAACGTGAGCCATTCAGAAGTGAGTAGTTTAAGTCAGTCTTCTCTATGAACTAGCTTAGTGTTAACACCCAAGTAGTAGGTGCCTGAAGTTATAAATCCCACTCTCATGTATTTGCTGGACAATTTATGGTAAGACATAGTTTAATCTCTTACCAGTATTCTTGTGCATCCTACATTTTAACAATTTATGCCTATGAAAGCTAAGTTTTGGCATGGAGCAGTTGGAGCCTCTCCTTCTGGAAAGGAATTTGGCAGATACTGAGAGGAGGCTTGTGGCAGTGCTTCCATATTTTCCTGGCGGTATTGCAGAGAAATTATGGAGGATGGAATCTGTGCTGCTCCACATAGCTGCTGCCAGGGTACTGCTGGTAGGCATACTGCTAGTTGAAGTTTAGCAAAAAAATCCTGTATTCATAGTCTCATATAAAAATATAATTTGAGAAATACAGTGCTTTCTGATGAAGGAAAACCACAAGACTACAAGCTCTTATACAGCTTGTAAATCAGATATGTTAACTGGAAAATTAAGCTGAAAGTTGAAATACTTGTGTTATAAGGGAAAAGTAGGATGAAGCAAGTTACTGGGGAAAATATATTGGGCACCTGTAGGAAATTAGTTGTTTGTAAGGTTATATGAGCAGCATTTCCCTGGTATTAGAATCCATTGGACACCTATTAGTAACCTGTGTCTGGCACAGAGTGTAAACAAGAGAACATAAATGTCAGTGGTCAGATCAAATTGTTTCTGATATGATGACAAAGAATTCTCTTATAAAATTAGGAAACAGAAAATGCAAAGTCTGTATGCTTCTGAAACCCGCTGTCCATGAACAGAGCTGGAAGGTCCCTATCAAAGGACATGAGTTTATTATTTGTTTCTATTACATGAAAAGCTTCTGAATATCATTGTGAAAGGCAGGAGCTTGCTACCTTAACACTTCCTGATCTATTCCCTGGAGACATAACATGTTCTTTAATATCTGTACCAGACAGTGGATCATAAAGAATGCAATACCAACAAATGACCTAATAAATGCCGTTAAAAAGAAAATTCACAAAGTAATCAAGAATGTGTTTTCATATAGGTTTAGCCCAAAAGATCTCAGAAGCAATTTCTTTGCCATATTTGGAAAGCTGGTGGAGTAAGTCCCTAAAATCACCAACTGCAGGTGGGGTTTTAAATTGATGGTTTGTTGCAACTTTAGGGGATGGGAAGACCGCAAAGAGTCTAGGATCTGGAGGATATGTTCATGTGGACAACACCATTATAGTCTCCAAAGATTAAGGTGGGTTTAAAAGAAATTTTTATTCCATGAAACATTGTGTTTTTATCCATATTTCTGTTGTTAATTAGTCAAACATAATACAATATTCCCATTATTTTCTTCAAGATTGTGATCAGGATCTGGCATATCATTTGGCTCCCCTTTTACCCTTTTTTAAATGTCAAGCAAATATTCTCTTTCTTTGCATACTATGATACTTTCAGCATTTTGAGACTTTCTAAATTGAGTGTTAATGCAGAAGCACCACCAGCCAGTTTGCTAAGAACTTTTGAGTTCAAGCTCTGGATTTTTAATCTGTTTATGCCTAAGGAAGTAGTGCTCTTACATTCTCATATGACATTGATGAACTGTGGGTTTTTATCCCCTTTTATACAGAATCTTCTGTTCATAGAACATTTGCCTTTTCAGCATGATTGAGAATTTTATAATTTCTGTTTAGTAAATATTCATATCTTTACTTCCTCTTGTGCTCTGTGCTACCTAATACTAAGCCAAGAACATTCAAGTCTCCCAGATCTGAGGCACCAGTGATGTAACATAGCATGTCACTGATTCATCTCTTCTCTAATAGAACCTTTCCTTCCTATGCAGGTTTATAATCTCACAGCAGCAGCTTCCCTAATATCTCAAGGGTTCTGGAAAGATGTGTACCCAGGAGCTAATTACAGAGACAGACACACCAGTTGCTGGTTCACTGGATATCTGTTAATAATTTGATACTTCTGACCTTGTTGAATGACCTCAGAGTCTCTTTCTCCTCTGCATTGGAGAACATGTATTCACTTCTTTTATTTCTGTGCTGTGGTTATTTTACTGCTCATCTATATCCTTGTGGTTATCTGATATATTTCACTGTCATATGAGAATAAAAGCATCAACCATGACTTCTTAAAATCAGTCAAGGAAGATTTGTGCATGCATCAGCAAAGAAAAGAGAATAGAAAAAATGTTAGTAGATATGTCAGATAATACTTACAGCTGTTGTATATGTGATCACACAGATCTTGGCGTTGTGTCTGTCACTAAGGTGCATAAAACACCAGGTGTCTGATCACTACAAACTGTGCAACACAGACATGAATGTTAATTTTTGACTGGGAAGAATGATGGGAAGAGGATGAATGTTGAATTCTGTGCTGCAACATGTCGCCAAAAAAGCTTGAAAGTGACCAGGTATGGTTAGACATCATCTGCTATATTTTGTGGCAGAAATATTGCAAAAAATACACAGTTTATGTGGAAGCAGATGAATCAGCAGTAAATGGAAAAGACAGCAATACAGAGCATGTTAACATCTAAGCATATTCATTTTTAGGTTAACATAATCAAAATTATATAAAAAGAAGTTCTGGTAGTATAACAGGGCTTTGATGTGCCTGATGAAAGAATAAATTAAGCAAGGTTTTTAATTATTTTTCACAAAACCTGTGGAATTGGGGTAATTTTGAAATTAATGGAAAGCATTGAGTGGAACATAGAGTATTAACTGCTGGATTCATGAGGATAGATTAATTGAGGACAGCAAAATAGAATTGTGACCAGACTGAGGAAAGAAAACGTTAGACTAAGTGATACATGTTTGTTTATGGGTAGAAATCACTGAATACTCAAAGCCTGTGTTACAGATACTGTAACAGCATCTATGTTTCAGGAAACAAACATAATGTTGCAAAAGTACTTGCTGAGGATAGAGATCACAGGCTGTCTTAGAAGCATGCTTGAAAACAAACAAGCTATAACATAATGGAAGGGTTAACGTGAATTTAAAGTTTGGGGTTAATTAGGCTGATGTCTAGTTCCAGGAGCATCATGTAATGAGGACTGCCCCCTCCTGTCCTTCTCAAGCCCTAGGCCTGCCTCTCCCTCCCAAAATAAATCTGTGTCAGAAAGATGGGAACAAGTTTAAATATAAGACTTTGAAGACTATTTCCAGCAGCACCCATTTCCGGAGGAAATGACAGCATTTAAGAAAACCAAATGATCTAATATATACATTTAAGAGAGTATTTTATGCAACTGGCCAAACTTCCGAGCATAAAAATGTACTGTGTATAATAATATAAAATTGCTGAATATTTAATGACAGTGTACATATGATTATATGAAAACATAATATAGCATGCAATCAGGGATTTCAGATCTTAGCTTCAGCATACAACTTACTACTGAGAAAAAGAAAGAAACCTCTAAATTTCATCAGTGTCAGTTCTGTTGATGTTACAAGTAAATATCAAGGTTAAGAAATATGTAGCCAATTCAGGAAGCTACAATAAATTCCTAGCAGTGTTAATCCATGGCTGGTGTTAGTCTACTCGGAAGAAACAGGAAAGGTTTCCTTTTATTAGCTGTTACTCCAGTTTATTTTCAACTGAGTTGGAACAATTCCTATCCAAATGCATCTGGATAAACTTTAATTTACATGAATTAAATGACATACTGAAAAAGTTGAGAGCAAAATTTATTCTCTCTTAATTCAGATGAGGCTTTCTCTACTTCCCTCATTTTCTCAGTGCAGTGATGGGGTAGTGGTTAAGAAGTGTGTGAATATGCATATGAGATTTTTGGAAAGTTGTTTTATTTATTTTCAGAGCTGCTAGTAGGCTGTATGAATTTAGGTAAGGAATGGAAAGCAATGGTTCAGCTGTGAGTTGTAGCTATGAACATTCTGGGATCCTTTTAAATCAAGATCATGCTGTCTGTACTGTCCAACTCTTACTCCAAAGAAAGAAGAAAAAGAGCATCCTTGATATTATTTTCTGTTCACCCTAGCTGAATAATGCTTTAGTCACATTCATGGTGCTGTGGGCTCTTTTGACAGTGTCATTGGGGTTCTCTGTGGAGAGCCAGGCCAAGCTTTGACAGGCAAGTGCCAAGGTACCATGGGTTTGTTTGTTTTAGATGTGTTTTAAAACTCTAGCTAATGTAGCCAAAAGCAGGATCTTACAAGAAAATTAGATCACACCATCTCTTTCTAGGGTGCGAAAGTCACTTAGCTGTCCCTGGATTTGATATAACAAGGTTCCTAAATCCCTTAGCAAGTGGGAGTCCATCGCAGTATTGAAAATTTTTGTTTATTTTTATTCTTCAAAGAAAAATTATGCTTATTAGGCAGAGGGCTCCTTCTCATGATTGACCACTTGTATCAGCAGAAAAATATCTCCAGTTCACTTTTGTTGGCTGGGAGGTTAAGACACTTGTCCTTGGCTATATCAGTGAAACATTTCAGTCCTGAAACACTGAGAAACACTTCATCCCACCTAGCCTGTCCAGAGAGAATTCAATTCTGTCACTAACCCACAGCTGGCAGACATGCGATGAACTGCTTTTTTTAGAGAGACTGTTCTCTGCCCAATATGTGTACAGAGGGCCTGTAGATAGACCAGGTGATTTGGACACTTCTCTGTCTATAGAAAAGAAATCTCATTTTATTTCTAGTTCTTTTTCATCACAAGCTGCTGTACTGTTTGCTGCTGTCATCTGCATCTAAGCTTTCAAGGCAAAGAAAAACCCTCCAAACCTAAGTTTCATTTTCCCTTTGTTTAACCTTGAAGGATAGAAACTTTCTTGTTCATTACCCTACAGAAATATGTGGAGTGTCAGAATGGTTAAAGTGGTGGGAAACAATGTTGTTAATAGTTCCCTGCATGTAAATGAGAACTGGATAGGACTTTTGGAAACACATGAGGAGGTGAAGGATTGTTATTCAGAGCTAGTACTGTGAGCTAATGGCCTGTTTCAATAATGACTTCTATTAAACGTTCAGGGTTTTGTATACAACATCAGAAGTAAGACCAGAGGAGTAAGTCTGTGTAACAACAATGTAATACAAGAAAAAAAGCTTGCTGCTCTCTCTTAAACTTGTTTGACAGTTTAAATTCATCCTGGAATGTTGTGTTCCACAGCAGCTGCACCATGACCACTGTGCTAGAACAGAACCAAGGTGCAGCTTCAGATCAAAGAAAAACAGCCATCACTTCCAATCTCCTGGTGGAGGATTGATGAAAAGCAATTCTATGTGTGTTAACTTTGTGATTTGATTTGATTAGCTGATGCATTCATTCGGTGATTTCAGAATTTGATTATCTAAGACACCAACATTAACCTATTTGATTTATTGATCCATATTCTTTGTGACATGGCTATAGTTAGATTTTAATTTACAAAATTTAAACTAGTTTTGGCCTAGTAATATCTTTGTTTGTTCCTAATATTTCCTTACTAATTTTTAGAGAGAAAATCTCTGCAGAGTGCATAGGTCTATGTTTTGTGTATTATTTGTTCTTTAAAACCCAGAAGCCTTCAGGGAAAAAATGTAATTTAGTTCTGGTGTTTGAAAGATATCGCTTTCTTTAAATTAGATTCTTTGTTCCCACATATTGCACAATATTTCAAGCAGCAGGGAAGCAATACCCTGTAAGTTGCAGTTTGCTCATTATAAAATCTGAAATTAACTAATAGCTGGTAATTATCCACAAGCTGTCAGTCATTCATTTCAGTAAATCTCTTAAATACATCAGTTCATATGCATAAATCCCAATCCTTACTGTCCTGTGAACTGACTTAGCAGAAATATAATTAGCTAAAGAAAATAGCATCCAAAATCCCAGCATTTAGTTCCACTGAAATATCATAATGATGCTCAAAATGAATCATCAAATTCATTTATTTGGAGACCTGGTTGGAGGTCAAAAGCTTTTATATTTAACAGGCTTCTTCAGTGAAAGTCAATTAATCCTGAGATGGTTGTGAGTGAATGCAGTGTGCAAAGGAGCCAGAACAGAGGGAGAAAGCCACAAAAATGTCATCTGTGGGTGGGAATTGAGACTGGATTTCAGTGGAGAGGTGAAAGGCTCCTACAGATGAGGGCTGGCTCTGTAGGAAGTGAGAATATGTTCTGTGTCTAGGAGGACACCTTGACTGTCTATTGCTTGGAAATATGAACAATTGCAAAGTGTAGCTGTGTCACTAATGCTGAAGCAACCTTACAGCTTGATTTCTTCGTGGCCCTGTTTGGTTTGGTGTTCGTGCCAGACTACATGGTCTTATGTAATTGTGCTGTAGCCTGCCAAGGCAAGGAGTCCTCAAGTGTGTGACTTACTGACAGCAGATTTACTTGAGCAGCCAAGCCTTCTGCAAAAAAAACCAGAGGACTACAGGACCCACTGAGTCCCTTGGGTTACTGAGTACGAAGTGCCACAGATCCAGGCAGTCCTGTCATGAGAATTTAGATGAGAAAGGACCACAAAACATTCAACCTATGCCAAGAGTGCTGAAATTTAAAAAAAAAAAAAAAAAAGGGGCAAGAGCTGGCTGAGACACTAAACTCAAATCTGAGGCAATGGAGCACAGCTGCCTGATGGGTTTTCTGACCCAGGCCAAGTGTCAGAGCCAAAGATTAAATCTGATTTCATTTTCATGTGCCAGTTGCAGCATTCCACCTGAAAAAGATGGTTGCTTAATTAAATAGTGATTTGAATTGTCGCGAGGACTGCTGTAGTATTGCAGCAGTGTCAAATTAGGTAAGAGGACGTGCTCTGATAGTGGCAGTAAGAAAAAGTAATTATAATAGAATGAGTTCTTTTCACTAGCTTGATTTTTCTAGACATCTGAAAACAATTTTGGGAAGCTTAAGTAAGAGTACCCCACAAGCTAAGATTCTTCCTGTTTAGTGGAATATGCTGAAAGGAGATTTCTTTGCTTAATTTCTAAAAAACTGGTTTAAAACATCTCATAGAAAATTGTTCTATATACCAGTCCTACCAGGAGGGAAACTAAGTACTAACTGTGCAGCATGCCTGCTACCTTGGTTTTTAAGATAATAAAGAAATTAGGGTCATCATTCTTTGTTCCTCTGTAACTCAGTTATTAGACTGATTTCTAAAGAAAGAGCAGGCTTAGGATCTAATACCAGTAGCAATATTTTCCATTAATGTCTGTGCTAATGGCATAATACAATGAAAAAGATGAGCTTTTGTTTTGCTGATCCCCATCCTCTGAGATGCAAGTTCAATTGGATGTTCACTGATCTGCCTCTTACCTTCCCAGGGTCAAATAACCATATTACAGGAAATAGCAGAAGCAGCATGAGCAGAAGAACCTTTATTCAGTCTTGGTTTATATGTTGAATGCAAAAACCATCAAGACGGGTTAGAGAAAATTGATCACATGAATAAAATTAGCCTCTGCCTAACTACATGTTTTCGTTACTCTCTGTTTTGCAAAAAGCAGAAGTGATAGGATCTCAGTCACTAGTAGTGCTGACCCACACATAGTTATATTTACAGGTGTGCTCAGTGATACCTCTAAGTGAAGGCTAGGAAATGTGTGAGCTGCAAGTAACAATACATACTCAGATACTGCCTTCTTGTATGGAAGCCCACCATAATTACAGTGTGGTGTATTTTTCCCTCACCAGTGGGTTAATTAAAGAGTGGTGGGTAGGGCTTCTGAGACAAAGAATTCTGAGGAAGTCAGTATGGCAAAAAGCAGATGCTGCTGTTCTAAAAAGGCATAGCTCTTGTACTCCTTTATGTGGTTCCCAAGGTCTAGCAGCTACAGCCTTTGGCTGCCTGAAAATGAGATCCTGATGAGTGCCTGCTTGTGAATGAGAACATAGCTGTGCTATCATACAGCAGTTTTATTAAGTACACTTTGCCACTAACACTCCTGGTATGTTCTGTAATTTCCAGCAGGTATCATATCTTCTGCTTGGCAAAACGGGATGGCACAGCTTGTGACAGTTGGAGACTATTCACTTTGGGACTCCAGTGATGTATTCTTAAAACAATGGGCATTACCTGAGGTCATTGCTCCAGGTTCTTAAAATCAAAACAAAGCAACTCCAAACAAACACCACAACAACAACAAAACAACCCACAAAAACCAACCAAACAAACCCCAAAACCAAAACACAAAAAAACCCAACTCCCCCCAAAAACCAAAAGAGAAATAATGTTTTAAATATTTGAATGCAATTCAGTTGGGTATGCCTCTTTTCTCATATGAGTTTATTCTTCTTCTCTCTATGCAACTTTATTTGCAGTGCTAGTTCTTCATTGTTACTTATCTAAGAATGTGAGGTGTGAGCTGGGAAGTTGGCTTCCTCTACATTAGATAGAGCCTGATTCTAATTATCTGTGTTATCTCTGTGGAGTGTATTATTGATCAGAGCTTCTGCCTATGCCTAGACTGTCAATAATCCATGGAAGAGCTGAGATTGGGACCCAGTTCTTCAGGTCTTAAGAGTTTCTCTTCCCATCCTGAATTTCATAACAGATGTTTCATACAGCTCTAAGAGACCACAGTCTCATATAGCTTAAAAAGAGGTGGCCAGCAGCCAACTTCCAAATAAACAACCTCTGCTCTTTCATTAAAAGAAAACATTATCATAATATTAAATTACATGTCAAATGGCGAAGGTATCTTTCCTTGTGTACAAGATGTTATGCTTTGAAGTCACAGAGCCCAGAGTGATTTTCACATGAGGGTGACCAGATAGGAAAGAGGGAAAAAATAAATAAAACAGTAACACTGGCTGCTTTTCACATTCTTCTTCTGGTTATAGAAACACATGTGTTTGGATAACAAGTTTCTTGTTACCCACATCATCTTCTTCCCCTGAACTTTAATGCCCAATATTCTTTATTTTTTTATCTAGGGTGTGTTACCTTTCTGGTATGCTTCTCCTTATAGACAGAAAAGGTTAACTTTGCAGCTGTACCTTGGTGAAATATTTTGAAGTCAGATATTCTATCCAAACTCTAGTTGCTGTTGGGGGAAAGAGTAGGAAGCTTGCCAATGAATCTAGCTCTGAGATAAAGGAGAAATTTCATGAAAGAGCTGATGAAAGGCTAATTTTTGTCCTGGTGCTAGGTAGCAAGCTTTTAGATGAAAGAGATGACTAGCAGCTAACCCTACTGACTATTACTATTTTTCTTTCTTTTCAAACGATGCAAATAAAACTTCTCACTAATAACACACCAGTTCTTTGTAGAATACAGGAAAGTCAGGAAAGTGACCTGGCAAAGCAGTGTGAGAATCTGCCTCATTCTTCATTTGCACCAATAACTTATTTGAACTTTGGTTTCACACAGTTTTTTGTCCCCTGACCCCTTCCAGCTCAGTTGGGGGCTATTTCTGGGGCTGACAAATGTTTTTGTTGGCAGCTACTGATTGACAGTCTGGATCACCAAGTATTACAATGTATTTAGCATTCTAGATGCCACAAGAAAAACAAATCTGGTTGTCCTTGAGTTTATTTTGTCTTTTTTGGTGCCAAATGATCTCTTAAAAATTCTGGACACCTGCTTTTAATCCGATTGTACAGTTGCTGCCCTTTAAAGTTTGCTATTGACTGTGTCTTTAGAATTCTGATACTCACTTCTGCTAACTGGGGAACTGAGTGACATTCTTAGTGAAGTCTTGCTGTTCTGGTTTCCCAGCACATTAATATTTTAACTGCTTCCCAGTTCATTTTTCTTCAGAGGTAAAGACATGAAGTATAGGCAGTAACAACTGCATTCTCCTTTGTTTTGTGAGTTTGAATTGGTAAGTCATGAATGATATATTGCAATAACTATCATGTCAAAATAGTTGTTATTTGTTCAACTAACCTTGGCACATTTGAAATTATTGTTCAAATTAATTAACTAAAATGAGAGTGTAGATATAACTATAGTAATCAAAATGTAGTTTACAGTGTTTTGCTCTCTTAATAATATGAAACTTCACTACAGAAAACAAATTAATCAGACTAGCTCAGTAATAATAGGTACCATTTCTTAAAAGATCTCTATTCGAATCAGACCAAAGACAATCAATAATGTCATGGTTCTAGCATGTCTCTCATTCTACACCCCATGGTCTGTACATACTGCTGACTCCTCCTGTGGATGTTTTTTTCCTCAAAGGTATTTGTGTTATTGTTATGATAAGAGTTTTAAGCCTCATTCTTACACTTTCATACTCAGATCAGTACTTTAAATCACACATCGTGCTTCTGATACCAGACTACATTTCAGTACTGTCAGGAGGACTGTAGCTGTGAGCTTTTCCCATTGCAAGATTTTCTGCCTTCTTTACAGAAGTTCATGTACCAGCACAACATCAGGTGTGACCATTTAAGTATTGTTAGAGAGTTGATAGTTTAACAGCATTTTCCACAGTCTCCTAAGAAAAAAATCAAGTATCTGGCAGCTCTACATCTCCTCCCCATTTATTAACCACTCTGCCCGAGCTGAGTGTGGATGGGTGGGCTGTTGGCTTCTTTTTTGTTTTAAAGTTGTTTTTGGGAAGGGAAGGGAAGGGGTTTCTTGGGTTTGATTAATTTATTTGTTTAATGTTGAATTGCAATACCTATGAGTTATGCGTTTGCTAGGTTTATTTAGATCCGTCATAATCAGTTGTTCCTCCTTGGATTGAGATGAACATCATCTCTGGGTCAGTCTCTGGAGTGATTAAATAAAGATGAGTAGAAGCAAATAATTAGCAGGCTCTTTCAGTCTTTGTTCTTTCTATAGGGGTGGTATAACTCTTTGTTCTTCTTCCCTCTTTGTTTCTGTTCTTCAGCAGTGAGTGGATTTTATTAAGTCTTAATGAAACTAGGAGATGATGATGTTTCTGATACAAAATGGATGGATTTATCTGCTACATACAAATTAGTTTCTGATCCTTCAGTAATGTCCAAACAGATTCATCAGAAATTGAATGTTGGAGAAAAGCTTGTAGGTTTTATTGACCAAAAGACCTGGAGAAGGAAATTAGTGTTGGCTGCGCTAGTTGGTTCCTTGTCCAGGTGAACCAGGAGAGCTGATAGGACAACAGCAACAAAGTCTTTGCTTCACACTTTTCCTTTTTTTTGCTAAAAGCACCTTCCCCAAGAGTTTGATCCCATCATCTGTATTATTGCACACAGTGGCTCAGAGCATTAATAGCAGGATGGGAATGGGGACTCTTCAGTAGTGTCTGCTCAACAATGCTGTACCTTGAGAGCCTCTGTTCCTGTCTGGGAAGAGTTACCAGACAAAGGAATGTACCAAAAAAAAAATCTTTTAATGATAAATGGGCATCCTTGTAGCTGTCCTGCACTGCTGTGCAAGGGTTAAGTACTCAAAAGGGAATCCTTAGATGATGAAGAGCTGTTGACAGTCATCCTTGTGTAAAAAGTAGATCAAGGAAAAAGAAGTGCAGGAAATGTGCCTTTATGCTAGGATAGCCTCTGTGAGCAAAGCAGCCCCTGAGGGATTCTTAAAGCAGTGCATGCATTTTGAGCATTCCTGAGGTTCTTACCAGTAAAACAAGGATGGAAAGGGACATTAAGTAACCTCGAAGATCAATGGAGCTCAAGGACAGAATAAAGTCACTTTTGTCCTCTCCACTTATGTTGTGTGAAATCAAGTAATTGAAAATAATTTTATTTTTACTAAACTTAATTCTGCAGGATCAATTGCATATTCATTGTAATAATTTAATCAAGACCTGGATCTGAAAATCATATTTCTTTCACTTTCTTGCTGGCACACAATTCCTCTTTTTCTGTGAAATGTTGCAGTGCTGTTACGTGTAAGTTGAAGAGTGGGGAGACAGAGTGCAGAGGCATCCTGAAGCTGGAAGCTGAGCATCTCCTGAAGGACAGATCTCTAGCAATTTCTCTCTCACCTATTTTTGCTGGTTGCTCTGGGCAACTTGCAGAATTTTTTTTTTTTTTTTTTATCTTAGCATACGAGGTTGTTAAAAACTAGATATTCTCTTTCATGGGAAACTGATTTTAGAAATCTTTTTTCATTCTAATGATGATGAAGACTCATAATCGTAACATTTTTCACAAAACAAATTGTTGCATTGACTTTATTAAAAGTAGTCATTCAGTATGGCAGTCTGTTTTGAGAATGTTATTTTCCTTTAGCTAGATATCGTTTTACTGTATTAATGTTAACTCTAAACTCAGAGCATATTACAGAGTGAAGATGACATGCTTCAACCTTAACAAAATGATGTAATATTTTCCACTTGATTATTTGGAAGATAGTAGTATTTCCTATTAAGTAATGGAACTGACATTTCCATACAAAAACATACCATGAGAAAATGGTCACTCAGCATTTTGCTATCATCAGCAGAGAGTGAGGCTTCAGGTAACCTTTTGAGGGATCCCATCCCTTCTGCTTTTGTCTCTGCATCCACAGGCTTCATATCTTCCTTCACCTTCTATTGTGCCTGTCACCCCTGCATGTGTGAATTCATGCATGCCTCCTTTTAAGCTGCAATTGAAAAACCCTAAAGTGCTGTTCTAAAGGAATAAACCAATTACATTTCTTCCTCTACATTTATGTGCAAGAGCACATCAGTTTGGAAGTGCTGTTCCCTTGGAAGGTAAAATGTATTTCAATTGTGTATTCTTGGTTATTTGTAGCTGCTTGAAGTGCTTCATTAGGAATTGGACACATTCCCTTACATTTTATTCATTTCAGTGTAATACATAATGTAAGTCAGTCATCTAAGTTCCATTCTCTCTGGGAGGATGGGTCTTTGGCAATTTGCTGTAAAACAGGTGTCTTAGGGTGAAATTTCTTATCTCTTTTCTCAAATGACAAAGGCAGATTGAAAGGCTTGAGTCCTTCCACTCTTCCCATCTTGTCATCCTTCTGATTTTGGCAACAGCCAGTGTGGCCTGATGTGAACAAGACTGAAAATATTGAAAGTTAATCTAAAACATTTAACCAATGAGAAAGGAAAATTTTCCTTAAGAATGGATAGTATTTTTATTGCAGAAAAATGAAAAAGTATTTTGAGGTTTGGAAAGGAAAGAAAAGTTCTTGAAGAATCAAAGAATTTCATGGTTTTGGTTCATTTAACACTTTTGATTTTTTTCTTTTTACTTTTCTTCTATTTCCCATTTCTGTTTTTGGTCAGTTTTCAAGAACCCAAGAAAATCCGTATTCCTTTCAGGGAAAGCACAGTTATGCATCTCTTAAATGAATTTTTTTCCCCCGTTAATGTGAGTGGAGGAGGAAGGGAGGAAGAGGTACCAGATTAAGAGTTCAGGATGTGGAATTCTGCTGTCCCTGACAAAGGTGTGCCTTATACATGATGTCATCCCAGCAATGTCCAATTTTCAGATGCAAGTCTGTAGTAATGGCAATGGAATCCTACCAAGAAGAACAGAAGTTGATTGACAGTGAAGCTGTAGGTGATATGGAGAAATCCCTCTTTTTCAGAACTGACATTGATACAGCCTGTGATAGCTGTCAGGATCAAATCTGGACACAGGTAGCAGGAGGGCAGTAGGTGCTTCTTCTACCACTCACCCCAGCCTGAACAGAGGAGAGAAAATAAGTGGAGCAAAATGAAGTTCCAAACACTACATCTCAATTATCCTTAGAAAACCTTTGTGCTGTTGTGCAGCACATGATTGACTCTGGGCAGCCTAAAAAGAGGTGAGACACAGTGCAAAATCCAGCCCTTATTACCTGTAGTGGTAATGAGTAGTGAACAGTTACTGTTATAAAAATAGACATTTGAGTATTGAGCAGCTTAGCTATAAAAAGAGAAATCTTTCCAAGTTAATGTGGCAATATGTGCACACATAAGTATGTGCGTGTGTACAACACACAACCAGCAGGATGAAGTAGATGCCGTATTTTTGGATTTCAAGAAGTGGTTTTGGCATCCTATTTCTCAATAGTAATTAAAATAGTAATTCAAATCTAATTTAGGAGGTTTAGATATACACTGAAAACTGAGTAAGAAATCATAACTAGCAAGTTGCTATTCAAAGGCAATATGCCAAGTTAGGGAAGTATTGAGAGGCGGACCCAGGAATTTCACCTTGCGTCCTATTCAATAGGTGAGGTTTGTGAGAAAAATACAGATGGCATGGGCAAAATTTTTTCTGGGTGAGTTCTGTCTAGTGGCTGTAGCACAAGGGTGGAAACCTGCAATGTACTGTACTTAGTGCCAGAGCTTCACAAATCTTTGCTTTTGAAGGGAGACAGAGTGATTTTGTTAGAAACAAGTATTTGATGCATGAAGGGATGAGGATGCACTCTACAAAGTGTTGGGGAGAATAAAGAGTGGTTGCACAAAATGATTCAGGAAACACCACTATCCAGGGAAGGAACTGGCCACTGAGTGACCGAATAAAGAAAGCGAGGAAATGTGAGACAAAGCAGCATTTTGTGTATCCAGGGGCAGCCAGGAAGTAGCTTGCTGTGAACAGCAGGAGAGGGGACTGGAGGAATTTCATACAACCCTAAGTGTCTAGTCATTCAGTATATCATGGAAACTGTAGATAATCTTTGGCAATCCAAGTGAAAATTATAACAGGGACTTACTGGTTGTGAAAATCCCTTTGGATGGATTCACTTACCACCCCTCATGGAAGATTCTAGTCAGCAGGTGGGCAAGGAGGTGGTGCTCTATCTCTTGGGATTGCAGCATCTGAGAAAGTTCTCTGAAGAAAATATCTACCAAGGCAGCTACCAAGTATAGTCCATAGCATAAGTGACTTGGTTTAGTTTTGCAGAATACAACTAACTTTTAGAAATTTTGTAATGGTGCCAAAGAAGGATGGACAAGGTATGTTCTTAGATACTATTCATGTTCTGCATATAAAGCAGGAAGAAAGTTAAAAACAGACCAAATAAATAAAGGTCTTCAAGTATTCTTCTAGTCAGATAAGTTGTATAAGACTCGGGTCAATGAAGTGCATGTCTATATTCTCCAGTGAGAAGAGATTGTGCAGTTTGACTGGCCTCCAGCTCACTGGAGAGGAAGCAAACTTCCAGACTTGTTAGGACAGACTTTTTCACATGGTTAAATTAACAGCCAAGGGAAATGATAGAAAAGGAAAAAATAAAAACACTTGCTTAACAGAGAGGCAAGATATTGAGAATAAAATTAAACAAGACCCTAAGGACTAAAAGAGGAGTTCTCCAACTGCCTGTGATCAACGTGATGAGGCTGGCTAGTAAGCAAGTAGCAGTGAAATGCAATTAATAACTTCTAAACCTACAGTGATGATAAACTGGATTTTCTCAAGCTAGGAGGAAGAATTCCTGTAATTCAAAGGACAGAAGTAAATTTGGAACAGTGTTGTATGTAAAATGACATTGCCTCTTTCCCCAGCCATTGAACAAAATGATCTTGAAAGTCAATTAATACCTAAACTAAATGTCAATGGGATTGCTGATGATTGTTATACACTGTCAAACTCAACTAAAGATCTGGATAAGATAATGACTAGCCTGTTGTGTATAAGGGGAGGGAAAAAAGTAGTTTTTTTTCCTTGCGTGTGCATGTGCATGTGAAGCCATCAACAAAAGTGGCATATTGGTGGTTTCATTCTGCTAGCGTGGGAGCAGATTTGCAGACATTGAATAGATGACACTATCAGAATGAATTCCATTGTCACTTGTTAGGATAATACCTTCCATCCATTCTAAGCAGATAAAGGATTGAGGTAAGAATTGAGTTCAGAACCAAACTCAGATGTTCAACAAGAGGAAGTGGTTGTGGCTTGAGTACACCTTTCTTGGAAATAGAATAAAAATCTTAAGTGATCTGATGTGTACCTCAGATGAGGTATTCAAATAAAGGGACTTCTGTGCCTAAATAACATCTGAAAGTGGTATATCTTGATAGTTCCAGAAGAGCTAAATCTCTGAGAATTTAAAACAGTGCCAAAGGAAAGTGCTCAGCTGAAAGAAAGTTCATGGACAGAAAGATTCAGATAATAATTGAGTTGCTTGTTTAAACAACTAGAAAGCTACAAGCCTATAGCTGACAGGGGAGGCTATGCTGTTATAAAAAATAAGGAAAATACTACATTGCTTGCACTAGAAGGAAGTTGAAAAGTTCAAAGTTTAGCTATAGATTAAAAAAAGCAAAAGAAATTAAGAAGAAATCAGCAGGAAGTCTAAGGAAATTTTCCAAGTACATTAGTAGCAAAAATATTTTAGCAATTATGTGAATCTGTCATAAATGTGTGTGGTAGGTTTGTCAATAATAGAGACACAAAGAAAGATTATTCAGTAAACATTAGTATTCTAGGAAAAAATAAAACAATTGATTTTTCACTGTCACATAGAAATTGTGCAATGGCTTTCTTAACAATGAAAAAATATTGTGAAAAAAACTGTTATTAAAATGCCTACTTTGTAAAACAACTGGTTGAGACAGCTTGTGTTCAAGAATTTTGAAAGAACTAGTTAAGAAACTTTGAAACACTTCCATGTGTTGATATTTACAACAAGTGTGTCAGGATACTGAGGAAATTCTGCAGAACTGGAAGAAAACTAATGCTGCATTAGTACTTTAAAAGGGTAAATGGAATAAGCTGGATGACAATACTTAATTACATCTGCTCTACTCCTGCAAAGTAGGACTGCTTGGTAATATGAAGATTGCTGCCTTAACATCAGTCTGAGTAAAAATACCATAATAATATATATAGGATCAAAGAGCTAGAAGAGGGTTTATAAATACTTGTCAATCTAAAGGGCTTATTTGAAGAGCCATCTTGTTGAAGCATCAGTTTGTCAAATGCATTTACCAGTGTGACAAAAGTCCTGTAGGACATTGTACCTTCAGTCACATTCTTAAATTGATAACTCCACATGTGTATTTAAGTGAGTGTCTGGTGCAAATTGCTGTGTCATGTTTTTGGTTTAAAACACAAGTATCAACCAGAATTATTGTCAATTAACTCTACCCGTAAGTTTCCTGTAAATGTAAGTTCTGGGTTATGTTCTATTTAGGAGTTTAAGAATAAGTCAGAAGACAACATTAAAACTGTACTGCTGATCTGCTGATAACTTACAGATTAAGGCAGGAAAAAAAAGGCAGTGTTCAATGGAACTCACCCATGGAATTAGGTATCTCAAAGAGAACTACAGTAGAGGTTGGGAATACATGTCGTAGAAGGAAATATGTCACAGGACACTTGATGTCATGGTAGACAATCAGCTACAATAATTTATTTTGGCCAAAATGTCTTATGAGATTGGTGCATGGATTAACAGGGAGATCTCAGGAGAGAGAGAATGGCCATTCTGCATAGCATGACATTAGTGTGCACTGATGTCTGCCTTTCTGCCTTTTTCCCTGAAAAACTGGAGAGGCCTCTAGAAAATTCTGAAGTAGCACCTTGTAAGCCTTGGGAAACTTGTATTTTGTTGTGTTGCTCCTTTTTGACCATTACCTGCAATCTGTCCAGACAGAGTACAACAAGAGTGATGAAGTTAGCAAGGGACTTGGGGTAGAACCAACTAATGAGCAAAGAATAAGAGAGATTAATAACAAGCAATAGGAGATCCCAGTGATATTTTCAAAGAGCAAGGTTAATAGCTTCAGGCTGTAAACGCTCATGAACAAGAGAGACTATTTATTGAGCTGAAAGTGGAAGTTTTAGGATCATTAAAAAATGCTTGAATTTTTAGCATAGCAAGCAAAGAGTCTTCTTCAGGCTTAGTGTGACTTTCTGACCGAGGTATTAGTCTGTATATTAATCTTCTCAGAGAAACAGTGAGAAACATTAAGTGGCTATTTTGACATTAGATGGAGAATACAACTAGAAAGTGCTCTAAAGGAAATTCCTGTTTTGTCAGAAAGATGCCTTGGCTGATCTAGAATTGATTTCCCATCAGGAGTTCTATAAGTATTTTCTGGAATTTTCTTCTCTTCTGCAAGGTAACAGCAGGGTGCAGGATAAAAATCACCCCTGCAGCTATCTTATTGCTTTTTTTTTTTGTAAGATAGTGAAAGAAATGGAAGTACCTTCTCAGCACTGGAGGTTTCTTATTTTACTGAAAAAGAGATGGATTTGTGATGTGCTGTTAAAAGATCCCATCTTTTTCCTGCGTCAGTTGAATATGTTACACTGTTTCTTCCTGATCATTTTATGTTCCTTAATTACAGACTTAGCTTAAAATCATTAATCTCCTTCCTCTCCATTTTATATTTCTTTTCACTTAACAATTGACTTTTGCTGATCAAGGTAGAGAAATCATAGAGGTGAAAAGTAATAGTCATTATTATTTTTTTCAGGCTAAAATTTATGTAATACAAAAATTACATGCAAATATGTGTGACAGGACATGATGTGGGATTATCAGAAGCATCTTAGCGACTATGTATGCTAGATTTTTCAATTCAATCAAAGAAGTTGAAAAAATTAGAATGAAAAATAATTGGGACATAAAGTAAGAGCATATGCTGGACTAGAGGCTGCTAAGCTGCTACTGTGAGTCTTCTTCTGCTCAGCCATAGCCAGACATTCTTTGCTCTGATGAAATTAATTAATGGGGACCTATTTCTGTGGGTGCATTGTCTATCACTGAGTCTAGGCTCCTCTGTCCAAGTATACTTTGTCAGTGAATTTGGCTGTAATGACTGCCCTTCCTTCCTCTCAGATGTCCAGTTAGGTAAGTGGCATCTTCCCAGGACAGGTAAATATGGTTGTTACACTCATTAGAATGAACTCTTGCAGTTTTTTGCCAAATTGAGTAGGGTGTTACCATTGTTTTGTATCTTATTTGTCTCAACTATCACCAATGTCAATGGAGGTATTTTCCACACTGAGGGAGTAAATTCATGTTTCAAGTAGCTTAGGGCTTCTTTGCTGGTAATATGCCACTGGATCTTGTGCTTGTTAATGAAAAACAAGAGGAACATCCCAAAGGTGCTTCTAGGGGAGGGGGGTGGGGGTGTGACTGAGTCAAATATTTTGTGTAAGTTTTAGTTGTATCAGGAAAATTGTCTCTAGCAGAACTTCTGCTATGACTGTGCTATGTTTGTGGGTCCCATGATACTCAGGCTATTTCCAAAGTATACAAGCAGCTTGGAGTGTGTGAGGAGACGAGGGGGTGGAACAGACTTTACATAAAACCCTGAGGGAAGTAAATACTGAAGCTATAGCAGTGCTGAGTGAAGACTGGGAGATAGAAAACTGAGCAGTATCTCAAAAGATACAGAACATAAGTTGGGAGGAGCAGACTTCAGTTGTCAAATGCCCTTTACATAGCAGAATTTCTTTTCATATAATGAAATAGATTTGTTTGCAATATATGATTTTTTATTAGCATGGATTTTTCATAAGGCTGGCTAAACTTTGGCCACGTAATTCCCATTCTTTCTGAGGATTTCATCCTGTTATTGAAGATACCTTGCTTATCAGGGGAGTGCCTGTGTCATATATGCAGTGCAAAGTCAACTTTTCCTATTTTAATGTCCCTAAATATTTGGAAACAGGAAAAAAATATAGCGTTTGACAATTCATCTGTGGAGACCCCAAATCTGTCACCAGTAGAGCATGTGTCTGCTGCAGCATAATGCTGTTCTGTTCTAAAATTGCTCTTCCTTGGAACCCCTTGAATTACTACTGTCTTTAGTAACATAGTAAAAAATGGAAGGATGCAGCATTTTCGTGCTATGAAACATTTCACAGCATTTTACTCACTGTGTGATGCATTGTCATATATACTAAAATTAAAATTGTAACAGCAATTCAAAATCAGAGCAGATATTTCTGAAAACTTATATGGAATAGTGAGTGAACATATGGACATATGTTCAAGTTTGAGGGGTTTTTCTTTTTATAGATATTGATGCAAGTGAATTCTTATTCATGTGAATAAGATTCCTGTCCCCTCTGACATGATTTGACATTTTTATATTGCTGAACTCATAACCCAAATGGCCAAGGTTTGAAAGTAATTAATTTTGCTTTCTGCCTGTGAACACCTTTTGGCAACAAATATGTTTGTTTTTGCCAACTTGTTTATGACTTCTAGAAAAGACCAGAGATAATCTTAGACACAAACTATTGCAAGCTTAGCTCAGGACTTGTGTATTTTCACATGCACAGGTTAAATAAATAAAAGAGCTGCTGTTGGTATGAATTGTTCTGGAGACATCAGGATGGTACTGCCCCAATGCACTGCAATGAAGGTGAGAGTGATGTAGCAGGGCTTTGTAATATATATGCACATGCTTTATAACATGGGAGCAGAGTTTTGTAAAGCAACATCAAACACATCCCTTCCTCTTTTTATTTTGTTATAGCTGTTGCCTTCTGCTCTGGAGCACATGAAGAAAACTCTTCTTCACCAAATCGAACTCAGAAGCTCTCCCTGACAAAAAATAGGATGGTTTCATTACATCAGCCTTCTACACCAGGTACCACACATCCTCTTCCTTACATCCTCCTTATTTCTCCTTCAGAATCTAGGTGTAAGATAGGTTCTGGCAGTCACAAGCACCTCTTACCAGAAAGCTATGGCACTGTATTTCTGACTGGAACTAGAGCAATGACTCAGAAAGGCCAGTGTAAACTGAAAGGAATTCCTTATTTCTGTATTAAACCAAAACAAAAACCCCCACCAAACCCAAAACCTAGCAAGCAAACCAAACCACAAAGAACCCGAAACAACCCTCCACAGAAGAAACTTACTGCCTCCCCCCTCAATAAACCAAAAAAATCCCCAACACGGCAGGAAAAGGGAAAAGAAAGAAAAAGGAAAGAAAAATACAACCATGTCGATCAGCACACTGAAATCCACCAGATTTGAGACTGGGCGTTCTTGAAATAAAAGCTAATTCGTAGAGCTGCTTTCCCACTACTATAGAACAATTTCATTTTTTTTTTATACTGAATGAAGCTTTTTTCCAAATGGACTTTTGTTTTCAAGGCATTGTGAAAACCAAGTGAGCTGTGAGGTATTTTAACATGTGTTCACTGCCTCTTGTCCTGTCATTGGACACTACTGAGAATTCCTAGCTTCCGCTTCATTCTCTGTCATCAAAGTGTTTGTACACATTGATAAAATCCCCCTGATCATACTTTTCCACAGACTTAACAATCCCAGCTGTGCCAGCCTCTCCTCTTATGTAAGATGCTCCAGTCCCTCAGTCAGGACCTGTGCTGGACTTGTTCCTGTAGGTCAGTATGTCTCTTGCATTAAGGAGCCCAGAGTTGAGCACAGATCTCCAGCTGTGGTCTCACCAATGCTGAATAGAGAGGAAGGATCACCTCTCTTGATCTACTGGCAGTGCTCTTCCTGATGCTGCCCAGAAAGCTGTTGGCTGCCTTTGTTGCACGGATGCATTCCTTGCTCACACAGAGCTTGCTGTTCACCACACTCTCCAAGCCCTTCTCTTTGGCTGCTGTCCAGCCACTCAGCCCCCAGCACATACTGCTGCACGGGCTTATCCCCTCGAGGTGCAGCACTGGGCTTTTCCTTCAAGGAAAAGCCCATTGATATCCCCAGCCTGCTGAGGCTGCTCTTCGTGGCAACACAGCCCTGTGGTGTGTCAGCTGCTCCTCTCTTTTGCAACCTCTGTGAACTTGCTGAGGGTGCACTCTGTCTCCTTGTTCAGGTTGTTAATGAAGATGCTAAACAATAAAGAAAGGCCTCTGGGTGTCAGAAAAGGCACACATTCCTCCCAGGGGTGGCAAGGTGACGTAGCCTTGCCAAATGAATGTTCCTTACAGTAACCTCCTCCAGATGGTATCTAATTCTTTAAAGTCCTTTCTGACAAACCCTGGACTGTCCATGAGCTTTTTTCAATCCAATCTTTGGAGCATTTTTGTAATATCTTAAAATATGTTCTTTGCTGATTGTAGTAATACAGATCTATTTCTCTATTATACCTTTTTTTTTTCCCTTTTAATTTGTCATCTTCTTCCTTTTCCTGACTTGTACTTGAGGTTCTACAAGTTCATAAGTAAAGCTGGATGAGAAACACCTGTAAGGTGGTACATTAGTGGTGTTAGAGGTTTCAGTTTTCAGTGTTTCTTTCACTGTAACCACGAGTGTACCCAGTTCTCTTACTCTGTGATTTGTGCTAAAAACCAGCTTATTGTTAATCCATCACAATGGAATGCATATAATCTCTTCCCAGAGAAAACAGTCTTTTTTCTACTGGATGTCAAAAACTTTCCAGATCAGTTTCAGACTCTTACAGGTATTCAGATTTCTTCAGTGTCAGGTTGTGGCAGACAGACATTATAAAGCTCAGAGAACTGGGAATTAGGTGCTTTTCAAGGGAAAAGTTGTGTTCACCTATCTCAGCTGGGAACCACCTTGTCATGTAAGACACACCCAAAGGACTAAGTCTGCATTGGTACAGTCCTTGCCATTGCAAGCTGAGGTTTGATTAGTAAGGTTTGATGAAATGATTTTGTCATAAACAGTAGTTTCAAGTAACTGTCTACTTGAGAAAGGAAATTTTTCTTTCCTGAGCTTTCACTTTGGTCTCTTTCACTGTTATTCTCTTGTGAGAGAAATTGCTTTCTGGGTTTAACCACCAACTAAAAAAAATTATCTGATAAAAATATTATTTCTACTCACAATAAGTCTGTAGGTACTGAGTTAACCTTTCAATAAATTTGAAACAGCACAATAGGTTTGGGTCAGGACTCTGCTTTGTTTCACATATCTGTGGAGTTTCTGAGCTACTGAGATCCCTAAAGTTTTTTTATTGGATCATCAAACCATAGCCCAGAGCTGTGCACAGACATTTCTCCCTAGATCCAACAGAGCCAGGAGTCCTCATTCCTGTGTGCTGCTGGTATCTAGCATTGCATACACACAGGCATACACAGTTTGCCAGTTCATCTGCTTGTGGCTTCCATGTAAAAATGGTGGGCTGAACAGTGCCCAGGCCTTTCCTAAGCTGTATGCATTTCATGAACTGGGCAAGGAAGGCATTTGGATGGTTGGCCCAGGTGTCAGTTTGAGAGAGGCAGCAAACTCCAGTATGAGCAGTCCAGAAAGAGTTGGGGAATATCCAAAGCAAGGGAGGAGAAGTGTTTGGGCGGGAGACCACATTCTATGCCAACCCAAAGTTATGTGCAACTCTGTAGCATCTGTGTTTATTTTTCCCCTGCTTACTGGATGATGTTTTATAAAAATGAAGTTAGAATTAACTTCAATAATTAGGAGAAAGCTTGTCTGCTTTTGTTGTCACATTAGTTGAAATATAGGCAATCTTCTGGAGGCTCTTATGTTTTTATTTTTGCCATACCTGTGCAGCCACACTTCCTTGTTATATCTCTCACCTTAATTCTGTCCTTCCTACCTGCTTGTTCTCCTCCACAGGAATAGGACTACAAAAGGCATATCTTTGTGTCATTTGTATTTGCAAGGTTTAAATACCCTCTGAACATCAGGTTCCTCAACATGAATGTTTAGTCTCTTAATATTTCTTACTTGGCCTGGGGACACTCCAGTTATTATTGTAATATTATTATTACTACTGAAAATAAAATATCATGCAAATTAATATCAGCTCTATTCAGCTCCACTCTGTGTGGGAGAGCTTTGTGTAGCTAACATCCCTTTAGGGAGTTTATATTAGATTGATGAGAGAACAGTGAATTACTTCTTGTCTGGTTTATAATATGCTGATCATGAAAAATTCTGGCCAAGATGATCTAGTGTTTTTAGTACTGCGAGCGAATTCTGGAGTTCGTTAAGAAGGTATTCTTATCTGTCCTGCTAGAGGAAAGTAAAACTATTTTAAAAAGACAAAAATAAAAAAATGTGTAAAGCTTGCATTGCTCATCTATTTTGCTTGAGACCCTGTCAGGCTCTTTCTATTGCTAGGAGAGGGTTGCCCTCAAAGTATCAGTTCTTTCTTTCTGCCAAAATGCTAAATCCATACAGTTTCAATATCCTTGTTGATATTATTAGTATTACTTTCATTTGGGACTTTGAATACTTGTGGTCTAGACCTTCAACTGATATAAATTCATTGTTGATACCAGTGGGAGGAATGACTGACATTCTGCCAAGAATTTGCAGGTGAGTTTTTCATTCTTATATGTTCCTTGACCTGCTCTGGGATAGATTCTGTTGCTATAGCTCAGGACAAAATTTTCTTTTTCTCTTCAATTCTTCTATTTCTTGGGAGATACAGCCCCCATACACTGTACATTCAGTTACTCATGTGCCCCTTGAGCTGGGATAGGCCTCACTGAAACCTTTGGTTTCTCACAACAGAAACCTCTTGTGTCATCGGCTCAAGCTGTTCATGGGTGACGTCCACAGACAGTTTTGGAAAGCCAGACTGGGTGTTATCTTCCATTGGTGTCCTGGCATCCCAGGAGAGGCAGCAGATGCTTCTGGAAAACAGTTCCTCCCATGGATATGTTGAAGGTAGGCAGAGCTACAGTTCCCCTTGAATGGATCCTGGCTGCAGCAGGAGTCAGCAGGCTGAGGGCTCAGGCCCATGTCACTAGAAGTGCCACCATGTGCTGCTTCTGGTGCGAGGCTCCCAAAGGCACAGTCAGTGCCCAAGAGTCAATGAGAAATTACCTTGTAATGCATGTGTGCTGCCTCGGTTTTGTATGAATGTACCCTCTAAGGAGCCAGCCCCTTTATACACTTATTTCCTGTCTCCCCATTTTGGGATAAGCTGCTTTTATTTACGGGGTCTGCATTTTTCTTTGGAAATTCAATCCTATACAAGCCAGTGCTGGCTTCACTTGTCTGCTGTCTGACTGGCAAAGTCTTTGCCTTTTGGTCTGTTGGACATGTCTTCAAGCTTTTTTTGGTTTCATTTTCCTCGTATTATGTCTCTTCCATCCATGCTGTGTGTCTCTTGTTTTGTTCTGGGTTTTTTTTTTCTCTTCACAGGGGCCATTTTCCTCCTGAACACCAGTAGACTTCCAGATAGATGTGAGTTCAGCCTGCAAAGCCCCATCCTGCCTGGGAGCTTGGATTCTTGCTTGCTGGAGCTGTCCATAGGTTCACAGGATGCTGTTCCTCTTCTCCAGAGATTCACAGTTGAAATCAAATATGCCGAGACAAACAAAAACACAGTACCTTCTCTGAGAGCTGGCCATGAGGAGAATGCTGGGTAAGACAATCAATTTTCAACTGTTGAGCCTTTGAATTGCAAGGCAGAGTTCCTTCAGGCTGCTGTTTATCAGTGTCTTTGGCCTTCTTGAGATCATTACTGCTATTACAGCAGAAAATAAAGGTATGACTTTCAGGACTAGAGCACACAGCCTCTTGACAGGATGCCTGTAATAGACACAGGTTTTGTGTGTCCCCTTTGCAAAGGTCACACTAGCTTAGGTCTTACTCTGCTTCTCTCACATTTGGAAGGGTGAAGAGTGATTAATTTTTTCACTGATTCTAGGACAGCAGCTGTAAAATGCATTCAGTCCAAAAACTGCCTTGGTAACATGACTGGTATCTCTATGGATTCAGTGGATCCTACCAATGCTACAAGGGTCCCAATTATCATTTTGAGGTGGGGTTAATTTTAGTTCTTTATTGATTTCCTCCCTTCTAGTAGGTTCAGGAGTATCCACTTCTGCTCCAATTGTAGAGTTCAGGGAGGGAAAAAACTGAGGTAAGAAGAGGTGAAGGAAAACAAAAGAAAGTGTAACAACCACAGATCTTGTCCTGTATTCCCTTTGATGTGCCAGTGTTTTACTTTATCCCTGTGTGTACCAGAATGCAGTAAGGAAGAGAAATGGGTAAAGGGAACAAATCACAACGGAAAAGAAAGAGAAAAGTCGACATCTCATCTAATTTTTCCATTTTCCATGTGCTTGTTTTTCCTTTGCTGCAGTCCAACTTGTAAGAACCTGGGTCAGACACATAACAGAGTTTTTTATTTCCATCACCTGACTGACTCTCAGGGAGAACTTAAGCAAGAGATCCCAGCTCTTGTTTTCTTTGAATTCTTTGGCACTCCCCAGGCTGCCATGGAGATCTGTAGCGAAGAGTCCCCGTCAGCCAAAGATAGCAGAGTTTGACTAAAAAACCTTTTTTTTCCCCCCAGATCTCTCTCTCCCTCTTTCTCTCTCATTTTCAGCTGTTGCTCAGTTCCTTCCTGGCTATTCCTTTCCCATCTTCTTGCCAATTTCACTGGGAATGTGTTGTGTTTTCTGGAATTAATTTCCAATATCCTTTTTTTACTTACTCAAAGCTGCCCTTGCTGCTTTTTGAATATTTGACAGGCCTCTGCAGCTGCAGCTCCATTCCACAATGTAAACTCATAAAATACCCTTTTGCTACACCTTACTGGTCAGACCAGGCTTTGCTGGTAATCACTGCAGCATCTCTGGAACAGATCATAGATGTTGTTTAGCAGCTTATTTGAGCACTGAAAAACAATTCTATGTGAAGTCAAGATTATCATCTCTCTAAAAGTGATGGCATTTAGATTTATTAGAAAGATTTTATTTAGATTTATTGGAAGTTGGCACAGACACCGGTATTACTTTTCTTACTGAATGAAATGAAGCACTGGTAAGTTCAGAGAATTTACTCTTAAGATTTTAAACAGGGGAGGAGACCAAGTCCTGTTCGAAATCAAGATAGAAAGGAGGATAGAATAGAGATAAAACAAAGTTAGGAACTATCAAATACCCTTCCTTTCCTCCCTCATTACCGGGGAACTTTAAAATCTTGGTACAATTAAAAAAACCTGACCATGTAGGCAGAACAGAATTTATTTCTAACACAGTGATTGACTTACTTCTTGCTAGGCAGGTAGCCTGAAATGAGTATTCTCTCTATGATTAAGATTTTAACAACATGAGGTGTTAAGGAGAGATTACCCTGAAGGGTTCCCACCTTACAGGGACTTTCCACAGGGCGTAGGAGTTCTACAAGCTTTTCTGTCTTAACCAAACCCTGCTGCACAATTTAGAGCAGAACATGGGGGCACAAGGAGCAGATGACCTTGAGATAGATGCCTATGTGTAGTACCTAGTGTAACCAGTGAAAATTACTACCAAGGGTTTGCCTTCAGATCAGAATAGAAACCTGGACATAGAAAAAAAGTCTAGGCGGCACTTTTTTCAGATAATCAGACACACCAGGAAATCCTGCTTCAGTCCCTTTTGTCACCTCTCAATTCCATGACCAGACTATACTTCATCATAAACTCCAGCTGCACCAGATACTTCAGTGAATTCTCTTTCTGGACCTAGAAATATTCTCCTGATGGTGTTTTCTCCTTCAGGATCCATCAGCTACACAGTTCCCAAAAGCTTAGATATATGTCACATGTAAGAGAAAGTTTCCTGTTCACCTCACCAACTAGTAGGACTTATAATTAAATTGGTAGTATTGAAGCTTTTTTGCAGATAAGCCTTAATGAAAGAAGAAGAAGCAGATAGACTTTTGGTACCATGTTCTCTGAACAAGTAGGGCAAGGTCACAAAGTCATGTTGTTTATTTTTAAATACCACACCTATAGATCATGGGTGTTCTGAGCTATTACTGTTAGAAGGAGAACTGCTGAGGGAGTGAGATGTTTGAGATTCTATGTATTTACAAAAAATATATAACATTTAGTTTCTCATTATATCAGTAAAGCTCAAACATCAGGACCCTGTAGCCTTGCTTGCAAGGCCAAGCCTTCTTTGTCTGGCACCTAACTCAGAAAACTATTTTCACTTCCTCAGGATTATGGTTATGGTGCTTATTCAGGTCACATCTAATATATGTTTTCTATTTTTTTAAAAAAACTTTTTTTTCTTAAATGCTTTTACTATTTTGCTTATCCCACCTTTTCATCTTTACCACACAGACCCAGAATCAGCCACAGTTGAAAATTCTTGAGTCCTGTGTGGTTTTGAGTGTTTTCACATGCTTGTGTTTGTTGTGGACCACAATTATTTCAGTGTTCTTAGCCAAGACTGTTTCAGTAAGAAGCTAGTTTCTTTCAACTCTAAGTACTCACACTTCATTTAAAATAAAAAAGCATCATTTGGGGCAGGGATGATATTTTCACTTTCTGTAGTCAATAAGCTTAGCTAATTTTGTTCTGTTTTCATTCTGGAATGACCACGGTAGTCTCAGTAGATCAGAAAACAAAGTTCATGGCCATGTGCACACATGGGTTTTCAGTTAGCCAACCTCACAAAACTGTTTTGTGTTTTCTGGATTGCTTAGTTTTTTGTGTCTTCCCCCTTTTTCTTGAAGGGATGGTGATAAAATGCTCCACCATCTTCTGAGACACTTAAAAAAATTTGCTGTCTTTGACACTTCTATTAATGTGGTTGTTTTTTTCCACAAAAGTTATTTAACTTCTCCTACTGTATGGATGACAAGGGAGTAGCCTGGTAAGTCTTCTCAGATAATGTCTAAATGTGTGCTGACAACAATGAGCAGGACTCTTTTGATTAAAAAATGTATCTAGAAAGGGTGGGTCTGTCCAGCTGCTATACGCGGCTATGAATTTTGAACACCAAGCTGGGAGTATGATTCAGTTAGTGCCTCTCTTGAACTTGCACCCAAAAACATTCTGTGTCAAAGAATAACCCCCTAAGAGTTTGGTGAAGGCTGGAGTGGTAGGCGTGTGTTTTGCACTCTCTATTTCCTTTTAAGTCCAGTGGTTAGCACTGGATGTATGTGAGGACATGCAGAAAACAACTTCCTGTGTGTATAAAAGTAAAGTACAACATCTAATCTTTATATTCACTGATTGAGTCTAGAAGCATCTAGCATACAGAGCTTTGTGCAAAAACCCATGCAGTGGGACCCCCTAATTTAGAAAATATTTCAGCTTTCATGTTCTGCTTTATTGCATTTTTCAGTCCTTATGAAGAAATGGTTATTCTTTACATAAAATATTTCCTAAAATTAATCATCAATTACCTTTGTTGGATATTAAAAAATCACATCATAGAAAGGATTGGTAGGAAGAGGGTGGAAAACATCTGTTCAGCAGAGAAGATTGAGAGGCTAATGAAAACCCGAAGTAAACCCTACAAAAGAAGATTTGGAATTAAATTTTTCAGGGTGAATCTTGAATTTTCTTGCATTAAGCATTAGATAGCTTGCAGCACTAAACTTTCTATCCATGCAAATTTCTCCAAATTATATCAGACCCTAATAGTTCTTCCATGCATACAGATGAATTTTAACATCTCTTTTCAGGAGAAGAGTAATATTGCCTCAATACTTAAGATCTGGTTTGACATAAAATCAATAGTGAAGTTATTGCCAAGTCTGGTTTATCTCGAAGCCTGCTGCAATGATCCATCTTCTGCTGGATCAACACTGGGCTTCGTTCCTGATTCCATTAAGAAAATTACATTGGCTCTGACGAGCTTCCGTTTCAATGGTGGGACCAAGCAAAGAGGTGTAATTATTTACAGTGTTAGAAATCTTGCTGCAGTTGGATCTAGTGGGGGAGGCTTTCTCTGAAGGGGAATACCTTGATGATGAAGAGACTTTATATACAAAAGCACTCTACGTAATGCAAAGCCACTTGTCATTTTTGCACCCTTTGAATGCTAGACAGCTTCTTCTGGCATGTTATAAATGGAGAAAATTTCAGTAGCAGAGATAGTTCAGAACTGGGATGTTTTGTGGGAACTTAGCAGCTCTTCTGAGCCAGAGCACTAATTCACAGAAGTAGTGGCCTAAGATGGTGGCCTGGTTCTTCCACCAGATACCACAGCTCTCCCAGCAAAGATGGCAGAATGGGCAATCTGTCTTCCTAAGTCATGGCATTTCAGAGCTTGGTTGATTGACTTAGATGGCTAGTTTTATTTTGATGTACAAGTCTATAAACAGCAAGTTCCAAAGTGTATGGCTCATAAAGCATATAGTATTAAGGTGCAGCAGCTGAAATAGTCATTGTTTTCAGCTGTGGGGCTCTTCAGTTGCTACTGCTAAATGTACCACTGGCTGTGAATCAGAGGCTGTGTGCCACAGGTTCTGCACTCAGTGTTGTGTTAACACTGGCAATACTGGGGTGTCTCAGCTGGAGTGTGGGTTGTAACTTGGTAGAGGTACTAGAACTGTGCCTTATAGCTAAATTTGAAAGATTTTCCTTACCTTTATTGGCTTATTGCACCAATTTGATTATGGCTCATTCATACTTGTGGTCAACAGGATGCAATGGAGTGATGAACAAAGCTGTGTCATGTAGCAGAAGTGACTCAGTTCTGGGTCAGTGCTGGATGGTCTTGGATGTTGTCCCACAGTGTGGCAGGGGGAATATTTATAAGAATATTTATGAGATATATTTATAGGTGCTGGATGTTCCTGAAGCTGCACTGCAATACAAATTGAAAGCAAAGCAGTTTTCTTCCATGTTGGGAAGTAGAGATTGTGCTGTTGCAATTCAGGGCTGTACCTTTCTGAAGATGAATTAAATTATAATGAGCTATTGAATATATTATGATGGGACAGGAAATAGAGGAAATAGGGTCATCTTCATGTAAGAAGAGCTCAGTTTCATATGAGTTCAGAATATCTGTGGGTATTTATGTGTGTGTACAATTGTGAAGTGAGAGGTGGGTGGATGCCATAGAAGGGATAGTAAAAAATTGTCCAGACAAAATTATATAATTATGAAGGGAAAATGCAAGAGAGGGTCATAAAAAATTAAAGTTGCTCTGGATTTTTTGCAAGTGACAAATACAGTTCTGTGATTTTTATACTGAGTCCAGAAGAGATGTGCTTATACTCTAGTGTTGCCTTCTAAGGTGTTTCTGGTGCAGGACTAAGGCTACATGACCACTTCAAGGCAGCTGAAGGCATTTCCTACATGAAAAAATAATCCTAGGAGCAGAGCTGATCAACATGTCTTAACACTGTGGCCTGGCCTTCTTATTACTTCATTGGCAACCACTTCGGTCACTTGTCCAGAGTAACATCAGCAATGTGTAGGATGTGGGTAAAATTATCTCTGTCTGATACTATTTTCAGAAAAAGAACTTAGAGCAAGGATTCCTTTCTCACCAGCCTTGCTCCAATCTATTTACAAAATAATAACACATATATTTAACTGTGCTTTGCTGTCTTGCTAACATAAGATATAGGAACATATTTGGAAACAAAAATAAATAAAAAATATTTTTAAGAATTCTGCTATAGTTTTTAAATGATACCTGAATACCCTGACTTCCATCAGACTTAATTTGAGTGAGGTACTTCAAAAAGCCCCTTTTGGTATCTCTCTCTAGCTTGTGATGTCTGACAACCATCTTTAAAATTAGGGTACGGGGATCATTTGTTTTTCTCCAAACTGCCACAACTGCTGCACAACTGAGAAACCTTTGCAGTCTAGATTTGCAGGTTATGGCATTTGGTCTGTAGTGAAATGTAAATGGCACAAGTAATCTGCATTTCCTGGAACAGCACTTCTCTTCTATCCCTTGCTTTATAGGTGCACTGTGGTTTGCTAAGGTGGAAAATCAGACAGGCAACACACAGAGGTTTTCATTCAACACCTAAAGGTTTTCATTCTTGACACAACCAAGAAACATTCAGGGTCAGACATTTGCTTCCAGAACACACAATGTCAGTGTTGGCTCAAGGAGATCCAGAGTCTTGTGCAGCTGCTTGGTTGATCTGTACTTTAAAGAGCAAACAGAACACAAACATACGTGAAAAGCACATATTGGGGTAGTGTGTCACCAAAATTGGTGATAATTTAGGATCCGTTTAAGAATCATTGGGAATGGTTGGATCTCTTATCATTGGCAATAGGCTCTGCAGCAAAGATAACCTTACATGAGCTTGCTAGGCTGAACATCACTTGTTTTATATTAACACCCATTTTTTATCTTGCTATTTGCATTCATTGATCCATATCCCACATGGATACTATTACTTCTCTTTGGTACAGTGCAGAATCATTATGCTGGAGACTCCATGGAATCTGATGTGCTGTGTGTATGTCTGATAACATTCTGTTGTCCTCTAGGATGAAATGGAAACACCTGGTGGCCCAGATTGGACGAATAGAAAGACCTTTCAAAATCACCCTGGTGTATTCAAACTGTGGAGCACAGGAGGTTGGAGTACTGGCAGTGGGCTCCTTGCAACTCAGGAACTGCTTTCATGGTATGCTGCAACACAGACAGGTTTGGAATAACGAAACACATTCTCACCAAAATGGGGGACAGGATAGGATTTAGAAGAAAGATGAGTAACTCAGAATTATAGAACTAATTCTAGTGATCCTCTCTGCTTTTGAGGTTTCTTTGCTTTGTTTGATCTTTATATGGGAAAAAAACAAAAACAACTGGACTTATGCTGCATCCAAAAACAAGGATGAAAAAGTCTTTATCTAGATTATTTTAGCATTTAGTATTTTTCTCTCTTAAATAATCAAGAACAGTCTACCTTGTGTAACCAACACCTTTTCCATACTTGGGCTTTATCTAACAAATCTATGAAGAAAAGAAACAGTTATCTGCCCCTGATGGGATCTGTTTGTTACTGCTAGGCTGAGAATTTCTATCTAAAATTAAAATAATCGGAATGTAATTATTTTCTTTAATGTCCTTAGTGTTCAGCTAAGACCTCAGTTTTACCTGGAGCTTACAGTTTTGTTCTGAATGTCATGCAAATGATCCTCAGCGGCAGTGCAGAACCTAGCTAATGTCATTTAGGCTTCTTGGAAGTGCAGGAGTCTGTCAGCACAGGCAGTCTTAGGCTGGGGACATAATCATCTTCAGTTCCTGAATTTCATGAATTAATATAATGTTATTGTTTCCATTTTGCAGACTCTGTAGAAATTGCCTGGAATGTAATGTAAAAAGAAAACACTATTGTGAGCATGGGTTTGATCATATTAGATCTTTAATTCTAGTCATTATTCTTTTAATTTAACATGCTATATTTTTAATGTAATTTTTTTGACAGTCCTAGAGTTTTGAGGGGATGCATACAGCCTGAAGCACTGTGCTCTCAGGCTCTAAATAACCTGCTGCATGTATCTGGCACAAAACAGTGTCATGAAAAATTATTATTTCAGAGTGTGTACCTGGATTGCTGCAGAGGTGTTCTTTTCTCTTTCTCCTGCAATTGGTTCCCTAACTTTTGCATTTTTTCCAGAGTAGTAGCGGTCCCAATGTAACTTCTGTGCAGAGCTCTTCTAAAGGGCAGCATGTCCATAACAGGCCTGGGCACAGGCCTGCATCCACAGGACAGGCTGGGTGCATTGAGAGTTATGCTTTTGGGAAACATCAGACTTAAAAATCATGTTCAGCCTGGTTGATGGGTACCTGTGAAGTCAGTCTAATGCTCCCAGACTAGAACTGACTAGACTAGTTAGGGTGCATGTATAAAATTTGTGTACAGCAAGCCAGCTTGCTGGGGAAGCAGCTTCTTCATGGGCTGGATGCCACAGCTGGAAGCTGGCACAGAAATGAGTCAACAGCCCAAGTGCTGGTTAAACTTGAGCTTCAACAGGGCATAGAAATGTATCTGGAGACAAGTGGGTGTCCCTGCCTCCAGCAGCAGGGTGCCATGCAGCATGTCACAGCTGCCTGGCAGGTGCACAGTCATGTGCGCAGAACTGAGGAGCGCATCACAGTAGGAAACTGCTAGGCCCTTCATTAAAAAAACCTAAAAAATATCTAAAGATAGAACAAACACAGCAAAAGCAGTACATCAGAAAGAGGAGGGCAAAAAATTTGGTCCAGGAGTCTCACGCTGGATAGAAACCTACATGAAAATAGCAGAGATTTATTGTACGAAGGGCAAGGTCCTACATGTGAAAACTAGTACACACAAAGGGTCATACACGTTCTGTCAACTCATCTCTAGATTTAGTTCTCTTTTTTTTTCCCCATTAGATAAAGAAAATCAAGACCTTTTTGTATATGACAAAGGCTCAACCTTACCCTGCTTTCATGGAGGCTGTGTCAGCCACCTACAGATCTGTGAGTTCATCAGTGATTGCCCTAGCAAAGAGGAAGGAGTGAGGTGTGGTGAGTATGTGGCATGACATTTCATGGGAACCTTCATTCCATTAGAAGAAATAATTTAGAATGCAAAATAAGTTAAATTGATTCCATCTTTAGATTAATTCAGTATTTCACCTCCTGAATTAATTTGTCCCATTTACATTAATTGGATACCAACATTCTCTTTGAAAATTCACCCTATAAAGAACAAAATGGATTTCTTTTTTAAAATTGGTTTGGTTTCTTAAGTATTGGTGGTAAGGAGCTCAATGACCTTCCCTTCACAGTTACTGCTATTTCAGAGAAAGGCAAAATTTTATTTACATGTCTGCAGGTGGGTGAAAATTTCCTTCTGGACCCAAGATCTAAGCCTTCCCTTCAGGGAAAGGTATTAATCATCTTTCTACTCTTAGTTACCTACAGTGTCATAAATCTGTTCTGCCAAGATCCCAGTTCAGGAGTTCTTGCACACCAGGACAGAAAAATCCACTAACAGTGTATAAGCTGCTAAGAAGTAATTTTAGCTTTAGTAAGTACAGTGGTGATTTAAAATAATCTGTTGATTTTCCTTCCTTTAAGTGGACACAAAACTTTGTGATGCCTGCAATTTCATATGTAGCAAGACCTTTGCCAAATTTGTGGCTGTGATTTGCCATTCCTGAGGTTACAGGGGCTGCAGTTTTGCCCAGAATTTAGAGTACGACAGCACAAAAAAGTCTCAAATAATTACAGAGGCAAAGCGTTGGCTTTCTAATGGTGACTCTGGAAATAAACAAATGAGACCTATTTTGATAGTGTAGCATATGTTGGATAACTTGGACAACAATAGATTTTAAATTTTGTTTTTGTTTGTGTTCTTCCATAATCAAGTTGCTCTTGTTTTCCTACTTTTTCTTGTTCTCAATTGTAGACAGTCTCCCAGAGGGTTCACATTGCTCATTTGAAGAAGGTCTGTGTGGCTGGACACTGAATGAAACTGCAGCATCTCCTTGGTCTATTCGGGGCTTTTCCAAAATGATTCAAGAGGACTCATTTATAGGGTCTACTTTGCAAGCCACTGGTGGTAGGTTCTTCATTGTTCTCTCTCCCACTCTCTGCATGCATGTACACAATAGCCTTGAACTTAAGTTTATTTAAATTGGTTTAAAAATTTTGGCATCATTGCCAAATGAACTTCAGCATCAGTATTATGTGTAACAACTTCAAATGTAGCTAAAATTAACTTTTGAACATGACTCAAAACTTTGTAATAAACAAGTTCTGCAAAAAAGTTAACTCAAAACTCTCAGAGATAAGGATTCTCCTTCACCTTTAAAACATTGTATAAAGCATATTCTTCCCTCCTCCTTCCTGTTATGAGCTGTGCAGTTGCAGAGCACCTCAGCAGCAAAATGATAACTGCTGCATCACAAGGTAAAAACTGCCTGACAGAACTGCAGAACTGTCAACTTGCTAAATAAGAAGGGGGGAGGCCAGACCCTCTGTTCAGGCTGAAAATCAGAAGTGTTAGCACATATGAGTCTTGCCTCACAGTTCCCTGCCAAAATGAAGGGTTTCCATACAAGTATCCTGTTTGTCTCCTGAGAGCTTATGTAATCTCTCCCTGGAAACAAAGACTGCAAACAAACTCTTCCAGCCCAGTGTTTTACTCAGCAAGAGTCATTGATGCTAATGGTGTAGGAATTAGGAGTGTAGATTGGTGTGCACCTCTGTATGGGAAGACCTTGAGTGGTCTCTGAAGTTTATCCACTCACATTCCAATAGGGTTTGGGATGATGGCTTTTGTGCTGCTGAAATCTACCAGAGTGTTTACTACAACCTCACCAACACACCTACATATGCTTACATACCTAGAGAAACATTAATGTTAAATTGTTTCAAGTGATTACACAAAAAATCAATAGATCATTTTGTCTTTTTCACTTTTGTGTTGACAGGACACTTCCTCTACCTGCGAGCAGACAGCACTCAGACAAGTGGTATGGCTAAAGCTTACAGTACCAGCTTGCCAGCCAGTCTTGCCACTGAAGACTACCAGGTGTGTCACTCTAAGCACCTCTGTGGAGTAAATCATCAGGCTGTACCTGACTGTACCACATAGGAAGAGTTACTGAGAGGTAACTCTGAGAGGTGCCAACAGCTAAATTGTATGGGGCACCCAGTGTTTGCAGAAAAGGGAGCTGTCTGGCTGGGCCATTCAGTCTTTTAGTATATCTGCTGCTGAGATTTTTCTTCATAAATTCTGCAATACTTGTGCAGGAGTTAATAAACTTGATAGTTTCACTGAGAACAGGAGTGTGAAGTTAGAATGCATTGGATTTTCCAGAAATAGATGAATATAATAAACTTCTGATCATATTTTTCAGGAATTTCATAAGGTTAATGCAACCTGGCCTTGATAAAATCACACAACTTGCCTTGCAGCTCTGAGATGCTGGAATTGAAAGTATTAAGTAATATTGTAATCACAACACTTAGGAAAATTAAGTTGCAAGTTTGAGCTGGAGTCCAGTCTTGCTAGGGGAAAAAGAGAAACTTTGATGCCTCCTAATTAGAGCTGGGAAAATAAATACAGTGCTGATGCCAAAAATGTAACTTTGGCATTTATATTTATTTATAAATCCAGGTAAAATATGCTGGGTACAACATAAACAACAAAATAAAATGTCATTGGAGATAGGTTTACAAAACCAGGAGAGGAGAAGCAGTAGCTGTTGGATATTGTGCAGAAGCCACAGGAGATTTGGATCCATTCTTTCCTCCACTGGCAAGGATTTGAGGCCACATTGAAGGATCAAGGAACATCTGTGGTTGTTCTTTGCAGAACACGTGTGTGTTCCCTTTCCTGCTGGTACTGGAGCTCTCTCTAACATTAAGAACAGCTGAATATTCACAGCAGAGGTAGAAATCACAGTTTGCTCTGTGGCAAACTGGAAGTGGTTGCTTCAAAGAAAGAGGAACAAGTCCTGCTTCAAAACATTCTTTGGCCTGCTGATTTTGCTGTTCACTTGTCTTAGGGGTGCTACAATTCAGGTGGTGCCTATAAATTGGAGCAGGTAGATGGACTGAGGTTTCCTGCCTCTAGAGATAGTCCTTGTTTTAAAGGTATTCAGGGTAGGACAGCTCTCCCCTCAGAGAAGGCAGTAACAAGGAAACCAATCCTCTCACGCAGATGGTGTGAGAGGCTGTAGATATTGTCATCCGTGGTTGAAGAGCAGCTGCCCAACAGGAGTGTCTGTTCGGGTCTTCCCTGAGAGAATTCTGTGCTAGTAACGGTGCTGAGTCAAATACAGTCAATGAGTGGGGGCTTAGTGATTTCTGTCATTAAAGAGTTTGACCCAGACTCGGAGGTTTGGTGTCTCAAATTCCCAGGGAGGGGAAAAGTGACTACCTTTCCCTTTTGTCACATTACCATTCTTTTCCTCCTCTTCTTCTGTTACAGATTCAATTTTCAGTGCATGTTTTTGGAAGCTACAATGGTACAGTCTCCTTCTCTCTCAGGGAAGAGATAAAGGGAGCTCCAATCACCTTGCCAATGTGGGAAAGGGCAGGGAGCTGGAGCGACCACTGGTTCCTCATCACCTTACCAATGCCAGTGCTTCAGAACCGGTAAGAGCTCCACTGTCAGCAGCCTGGGTTATCCCTATAGATTTAGTAAATTGTTCCTATCTTTGTTGTGAAGTGTCACTTTCATTCCTGCCTTCTTTCAGAGCTGTTTTTAAGTGACTCTGCTTGCTCAGGAAGTATTCTGCCATAAGTGCATATCTTTGTGCACATGCACAGCTTAGCTCAACACAAGCCCACACCATGTGACTGCACTTCTGTGCAGCCTCAAACAGTACTTAGGTTTTGGGAACAGCAAGCATTCGTACTAAAAACCTTTTAGCAATCTGAGCAAGCCAGTGTACTTACAGGGGCAAAGTGCTCCCAGCAGAGAAACAGCTGCATTAGAATAGCTGCACTTCATACTCCCACAGTAGAAAACACTCACATGAGTCAAAGGGATGGTAATCCCACAATTCAGCCAATAGAGCTGTCCAGTTTAGGATCTATGTCAGTGTAGCCTGGGCAGCTGGAAATCCTTCATTGCCACATTACTGATGCAATGATTTCAGAAAAAGACTGTTGCCCAAATGAGCTTTACACTAAAGTTTTCATGGGTTTAAATGTAGAAATGCAGTGCAACATTGGTTTTCAGATGAAGTGAAATATTGAAGATTTAAAGAATTTCAATGCAATCAAATTTAATTCAGGTATTTCTTCTCCCTTACTTAGTGCCACTCAATCTCAAGCCATGTAGCTGGTGTTGGTAGCTGTTTTTTTTTTTTTTTTTTGCATATTCCTGAGGAAGGCCTGTTTCACATGAGACTTAAGGAAAAAAAAAAACCCTCCAAAGTTATACAGTGAATATTGTAAATGTTGCTCTACCCTCTTTCTGGTTTAATTTCCTGATTACTACCTTTGGTGTCAGTATTATCACGTGTTCACCATGCACACATTTGCCATGAATGATTCCTTTAGGGTAGGATTGGTTGATTTAAACGCTCTGCTAGCACTGCGTTTAAAATTCTTGTCTGACACAATCTGAAGCCCTGTGGATTAGTATCTGTTAGTTATGAATATGTAAAGTATGGCCAATATGTAAAGAATTAGTGCAGAATATCTCATTTCTCTGGGCACTCTACTGTGGACCTGTCTGCAGCAGAGACCAAGGGGCTCTTCAGAGCCATTTAAGACCTTCTGCCTCCTTGATATACAGTCCCTTATGCTTGTTCCTTGAAGCCTCCAATTTCTGTATTGGCCCTTAATTCCAAAGCAAAATGTATCTTATGTAGCAGAAGGGAATGGACAGCAAGACATTTTTTTTGAGCACTAGCCAGGATGGCATGAAAAACAAATTGATATTCAAATGTTCAAATACGGTAAAGTTTGAAAAAGATGAGCACTTAGGCAAAATGAAAGATGTAGTTAGGTTATGCATGCATTAATTATTACAGTCTGTTTCAAGTAGCTCTGTCTTGTTTTACTTCATGTAACCTTTCTGCGTGACATTTTCAAATTTAAAACTGAGTGGCATAACAGCGATGATCACAGTGAGTAAGGATGGGACTGTTCAGTCCAGAAGGAAAATCTGCACCAGCTGTGATAGCCAGATAAATGGCAGAAGTAATAAGTTGCCATTTGCTACATTGATCAGTAACAGACACAGAACAAGCACACACTGAGTTGAAGGTGCTGAAGCTATTTCCCTAAGGGAGGAAACCCTGGTCTTTGTGCTCCTAGGACACGGTCTCCATCCCAGTCCTCTTGTCTTTCTGTTTCCATGCTCTATTCCTGTCCTGTTTTATCTGCTACTGTGGGCACTTGTTGCCTTTCTTCCTTGTTTTCATATACTTGGTCTCTCTTTCTTTTGCTTCAGCCTCCCATTTGGGAAACCATTTTATCTATCTCATGCCTCTGGTTGTAATTTCCTTTCTGAAACCCTCCCTGCTTCTTGTTTCCATCTCTCTTCTAGCAGCTGCTGTCTCTGTGTGTTGTTTAGTTTAGTTGTTTTTTTTTTTAAATTAAGAAGTCTGAATCCCTTCCCTGCACTTCCCTTCTCCTCCTAGCTATCTCTTGTGTGCTTTCATTTCAATGCTCCCTACAGTAAAGGTTTATTCCCAGTACTCCTGTTTGATTGGCAATTTAATTCTCTCTGTAGATCTTGGGCCCAAATCCCCTGCACACCAAGTCTAAGCCCCTCTGCTGTAAAATTCCCTCCTGCAGTGAGCTCCCACAGTGAGCTCCCAGCCTCTCTCCACGATAGCAACTTGTTAATGCTGGATTCAGTTTAGGCAGCTTTTTTTTTTTCTTCTGTTTGGCCAAAATCAGCAACAGAAAGAAAGGCTGGGGAAGAAAATGTTTATCCATTAATTTGGAAGGGTAGTTCTCACCTCATGTAGCTGAAGCAGGACTGACATGGATCATAATAGCAGTGCATGGAAAGTACCATTTTGCCTGAGACTTTCAGATATCCAGGGAAGAGGAAACTGCGGGATTAAAAAAATACCAGGCATGGAAATGTCAGAGATTTAAAATTTTCAAAGATATTTTCTTAAAATTTTAATTGATTCTCATTCATGTGAAAAAAACCCACCTCAGGCCTGCCATGTGACTCTCTTCCTCCCAAATTTCAGATCCCACTTCCAATACCTAGTAGCACAGAGTGCTTAAAAAGTTACCAGCATTTTTGAGCATGGTCAGAATCATGAATCCCTGCATTGCCTCATCCTCAACACTCAGAAAATATTTTGACTGCTAGAAAAGCCATACCAAGTCACCCAAAATAGAAAAGTTCAGTCTAAGTGACTTTAATGTTAGTGAAGTTGAAAACAATTGTGAACATAGGTGTGTGATAAACATTGCTGGACAATTTTACTACAGTTTGGTATATAACTTCATGAATGACTATTCTGTGTATTTATGGATGTTGTCAGCTTTCCTTGGTAATGCAAGCTCTAGCAATGCTGTGCTTGGGTTCATTTTTAGCGCAGATTTTGAGCTGGGATGCTGTTTTTCTGTATCCCAAATCTTTGGGAAACTCCTGTTCTTCTCTTGCTATAGGAAAGTGCTGTACTTTTCCCTGGTTCCTTAAGGGGATGGTAGGCAGTAGTAAAGTGGGCAAGAAGGGGACAGACCACACAGGGGGAAGAGTAGGCATGAATTG
Organism: Agelaius phoeniceus; assembly: GCF_051311805.1. Taxonomy (NCBI): domain Eukaryota; kingdom Metazoa; phylum Chordata; class Aves; order Passeriformes; family Icteridae; genus Agelaius; species Agelaius phoeniceus. The sequence goes on along the minus strand of NC_135270.1, from coordinate 26,698,735 downwards.
AGATATAACAAGTTGCAGGCCATGAGCTGCTTCATGGGGCCAGAAGTAGAGAAACCTCAGCAAAAAGAACAAGAAGGACACAAAGGCTCTATTTAGGTAGTTTTAAGCAACACCTTCATCCAATAAATTTATTTCTTAGGAGAGAAGGAAGACACAGTTTGCTGATCAGCCTCCCAACTGGGCATCTTGCTATTTTGAAAAAAATGCTTTAGTGATCGGCTGGCAAGTTCACTTACTTTTTTCACACACACAAGGAGAAATAATGCTACCAGAAGAAAACCAAACAGGCAGAAGACCAGACAACAGGGAGCTGGAGAACATAAATTGTTGGGGTCAGCAAAAAGAGATCAATGAATAGGATATCTGGAAACCCCTCAGGCTAAGACAGACTGAGTTCAAAAGACAAATTCCTCCCCATTTTCTGAAGTTAAGAGGAAGGGGAGGCATACAGAGCCTAGAGGTTATGAAATGTCAATTCTCATGCACTGGGGATGGGGAGGGGCTGTCATTCCTCAAGGTCCCCCTTGTACTGTTCTGCTCCTGCTTGTGGAGCAGAAACCTACCTTGTAGTGCAGTGCCAGGGACCCTTGTCTGCTCTATCTCCATGGACCAGACACAGCAGACTGACCTGACCAAGGGTATAATGCCATATGAGTGCTGTAAGTAAGGGGTAGGATGTGGTGCTGTGCCCATGCCTGTGGGTCCTGCAAGTGCCCTGGTTCTGGGGTCAGGGTGCTCTGATTCTCTTCCATCAGACAAATTGGGGAATTATTGTCATTTGTCAGTGGACTTATATACAAGGTTTGAAAATGCTCTTGCTAAGCCTACTGTTGAAGAGGAGGGTTTCTGTAGGAAGGGGATCTAATGAAAAATTCCTCCTCTAACACCACAGATAAAAGCTCATTCAAGAGACCCTTGATTTGCATTTGCTGCACTTACTCTGAGTGCTCAGATCCTGAAGGTGTGGATGCTTTCATTTAAGCACAAGGGGTCATTCTTGAGTTGGTGTAAAAGCAGTTTATCCCTAAAGATTTTTGTGCAGCCATGCAACTAACTGTGGATATCAACCAACATTTGGTTGGTGGGTGGAATGCACACACATATTTTACTGCCACTAATTTGGGACAAGTGTGTTTCTAGGCTGAATGATTAATGTGTTAGGCAGGTCAGTGCTTGATCTCTCATAAATCATCATTGAGCTTTACCAGAGACAGCAATAGAGGTCTTGCCCATATGCTTTTAATAAGCTCTAAATGGACTGGACATCAGACATCTGTTTATTATTGAAATGTAATGAAAAACAATTCAGCTCTATCCATTAGAAGGAGATCCTTCAGCTCATTTTCTTTCTTCCTTGTGAATTCAGAAGCTAGCAATACACATGGACATGACTGAGCTCCTAGATAAGGAACACCTGGTCATAGTGGAAAGAGATGAGACAGCCCAGGGAGTTAAATCTTCAAGGAATTATGGCTGAAATTTATAATGTCCTACCCTTCTGAAATAAACTCATATCACCTTCTGAGTTACACTGGCTGAGGAACAGGTCCAAGACATTTGGGTATTCTGCTCAGTGTTTACTCTGTCTCTTTGGGGGTGCAAAGAAGGAGATATTTTTTCCCTCAGTCTGACTCTCTGACTGTTTCTGGTAATGAATACGGATGGTTGTTTGTGTATAAAAATTAGTGGGGGCCAGTTGCTTGTATGTATGTGCGGATAGCAGGGGAAGTAGGGCTCTCATTCTTGTTCCCCATGAAATGTGAAATTGTATGAATGTTGTGGCACTTACAAGGGGTTTATATGTGTCTAAGACTTAGAGCAAGCCCTTTTGGCTGCTCAGCTGGACTTGTCTGGAGGAAAAATTCTAAACAGCAATGATGTTTTTTCCATCATAAAGGAACATTGTATTTTTAGGGAGGTTGTTTGTTTGTTTGTTTTGTTTTTCCCTCTCCTTAGTCCTTTGTCAGTCTTCTCTAAAACATCTGTCTTATTGCAAAGGTTTCAACTGGAACTCCTGGCAACCTGGGGCTGGAATTCCCAAGCTGACATTGCTATCGACAACATTACATTTGGCCTGGACTGCTTCACTGACGGTGAGCCACAAATGTCACAGAATCCCCCAAAAATTTAGGTAGTGTAATCAGCATCCCACAGGTCCAGGACACATGTTCTGTTCTCCCCACAGAGTGTGTATGGATCATTTGTGTCAGCTTTGTCAGCACAATGCAATTTTATCTCAGACCTACTGAAGATTGCAAGTAGAGGCAATTTTACTCTGTGTCAGTCTCCCAGTACTCTTTCTTTTTTCTCTAAGATAGGATATTCTGTATCACATAGTTGAGACCTGTCTGTGTGTCTTGGCAAGAAACACTAAACTTATTCCTCAGCCCTAAATGGAGGGATTACATCACACTCTTTTTCCACAGTCCCTGCTGATCTATGCACCCTGGTAATTGATACCTGAAACAAATCTGTTGAAGTCAAAGGCAAAAGTCACCATATTTTTGTGCAGAAAAGGAAGAAAATGAAGGAGTAAATTGACTCTCTGACAATAAAATTTAGATTACTCCAACAAGTTTGTTTTAGTCTGTAAGGAGGTGCGTTAGCTATCACTGCCAGATATATAACAGCTTTCCTTTGCTTCATTACTGTGAACGTGACTGACAACTATTGCAGAGAAAAATGGAGCCAGTGCTACCCTTTGAAACATGTTAGCAGGAGCTGTAGTGGATTTTCTTAGCAGACAAGGGGAAAGAATTTAGGTACTTGGACTACTTGCAAATATTAGAAACTGCCTTCTTTTGTCCCGGGGAAAAAAATGCTTGGTTGCAAAGGAACTGGAAGATATGCAACACTTGAATGGTGAATTCTGTTGCAGACAAAATGTGGATTGGTGATACGGTGCCACTCTACGTGTCACCACGCTCAATATCTCAGCATTTAGGGTCATAGCATGTCCCTGCAGTCACTACCTGAAGCCTAACATAACATGTGGGAAGGCTTATGTCAAAACAGATGTGTTAAAAGCTCATCAACAGAAGCCACTATTTCTTCCCATCTTTTTCTGGTTCAGTGTCCTGTTCTCTGTCCCTTTGTTCTATAGGCACTGAAACCACTCTTCTATAAAATGCTGAGTATGCACAGTTTCACTTGAAATTAAGAGGAAAAGCTGATCCTTTATGGTAATTTCATTTTTTCACTCCAGCTCTTTACAGTCCTCTCTCCCAAACTCCATGCTAACAGCTAGTTTTGGAATCTTGAGAAAGATGGAGTGACTCCAGATGCACTTGGGCCAGCTGATGGGCACCCAGCTGCTGGAGTTTACTGCTCTCAGATAGTCCCTCCAGTTTACCCATAGACATTTTGCTGGGAGTGGTCCAGGTATGCATCCTTTGGCAACAGGTGGGGTGTAAATGCCCCTGCAGCAATTTTATCAGAGCTTGTCCATTAGACCACCCAGGCTACTCCTTATTTTCAATTGGGATGAATTGCACTGATGTCCAGGAGCAACTGGACTTAGCCGATCTGAAGGCACGACCCAGGGATGTGTGAGTCACACAGATGAAACATAGCACAAAGGAAACATTTCTCAGAAGCCTTGCACTTGCCCCTCTTCCTTGAATCCTCTTTGCAATTTGACGTTTTCTCGCCTCTGAGAGCAGCCCCCTTGTATTTGTCTTCTCATGACTTTAATTCAGTTAGGTTACAGAGAAGCCCAGCAGCTCTGCTGTGTTTCCAGTAATGAAATTACTTTTCCCTGGCAGGGACAGGTTTCAGATGTCAGAGACAGAGCCAATTAAAATCCAAGCAGTGAATTCTTTTCATGAGGGCAGCAGGAAGGATGTATGGCAGGAAGGAAGGAAGGATTTGCTGCTTGCTAGGATGTAAATATTATTTTCTTCATCTATTTAAATTTTGTAGTTCAACTCTCTACAAAATCCAGTGCTGAATGAAAGCACTGTTTCTGTATGCAAGATGGGAAAGAAGGTGAGGTTTTCCACAGATCTTAAAATTGAGAGGAAAGGTTCAGTAAGATTAAAGTGAACAACTGAGTAGTGAGGGCAGCTCAAGAGACATCAATAAGGACAAAACCCAAACAGCCCATTCTTTGGATGGCAGCTCCTGGGTAGTGACAGATGTTTTCCCCTGTGGGAAGGGTGAGGTGAAACCACATTTTGGCTTATATCATCACCTTGTGTAAGACAGTGTCACAGACTGGATGGCATGTCTGGATCATTGTGAGAACTTCAGGCAGGCAAGCATAAAGATACTTCATAGTTTTAGTGAAACAGTGCTTATATAAGAAGAGGTCTGAATTTTGAGTGTTTTAACATGAAAATGTGGAGTAGCACAGCAAATAGAATACTGATAGTTGAGTTGCCCTTCTCACTGCCTTTACTATTATGTTTTGGTGCTCTAAGCATCTAATTGTTCCAATTAAGATCACAGGTCTGTGGTCTGTCAAACTATACTGCCCTGGCCTAGAAATTTCAGTCTGTGCATCATTTTCGATTTCCCAGAAGATTGCTTTATAAATGGCAAGACTGTCCAAAGAGAGCTTTTGTACAGATTACCTCTACTTCTTGATTTTAGAGTCCCTGATCCAGCAAAATCTGATTTTCAGAAGTATTGCAAGCATCATTAGTGAGGTGAGATCTCTGAGGAGACCATTCACACCTTGAGGATCCTGTGAGGCATCTCACTCTGATTAATCTCAGCCACCAGATCTCTATCTCCATTTTCACTACAGTCACAGAGATATTGAAGCAGTGAATGAATGAATTACTTTAGCTCTCTGCTTGCAGAAGATGTCTCTCCTTTACACTTCCCTCTGTCTCATTTCAGTGGGGAAATCAGTGTTAGCTAAAACCTGGAAAGAGGAAGTCTGTGCTTTTTGCATTTTTTTTATATAGATACACCTTAATATGGATTAATTCTTGTTCCCTTCCATTCACTCTACAGTCAACATGTTGGCTGTTAGAAGAGGAAGTGGAAACTAAAATAGACTGAAGCACCAGCCCTTGGGTCCCAGGCTACACTAGGTCTGTAGAAAATGCCACCTTACAAGTTTTTGTCTGACAGTGCATAAATCAGCCTTTAAAGCCTTAGCAGCTGGTGTGGACAGGGCCATGCTCAGCCTGTGGTGGAGCTGATCTGCTGCTTAACTCGGAGGAGACAGAAAGTTTCTTCTGGAGAGCAAGGGTTTGAGACTGTTTGGAAAAGGAGGAAAGACTGTTTGTTTGGAAATGAGGCATTGCCTTAGGATACTCATTGGGATGGCATGCCACAAAAAAATCCATGCAGACACAAAGATCAACTCTCTGTTTCCGTGAGTGATTTACATTCCTTTGCTCTGGCAAACATAACCAGGCTTCTGGTACATCGCTAAGTGCCTGAAACTGTTGTGACCTTTGGAATTTGCAATTCAGTGCAGGCCTTGGGGAGCATCTTTTCTGGCCATGCATTGTATTTTTCATTCTCTTTCCTCCTTGCATTTGATTAATTTCATTTGTTTTGGGTTAATTTCATTTTTCACTGGCTTGACAACTTCATCCATTGAAGTTCTCCCTCTCAGTATGAGCAGAGTGTGTCAGTACAAAGCTTTCTTTTGTTTGCATGCATCAATGTGCTTTCAGTCAGACCTGGGGGGAATATTCTCAGGAGTAAAAGCTCAGCAAGGTCTCCATGCTTCAATTAGTTATTTGGCCTTTCTGACACAGCTAACAAGGGTGTTAATTATTGCTATTTAGAGCAGTGGCTTTGTGGCAGAGATAATTGTCCATCTGGAACTGAGTGAGTCTCTTTTCAGTAGAGCACCAGACAGCTGTTAGATTCTCACAACTGGAACAAATTGAAATATTTGTAATGTTTTTCCACTGATGAAAAATGTTCAATATTAAATTAACTGAGGGCTCACAAAAAAAAAAAGAAGCCTGCCCTTTTTCTTAGAGATTTTCCAATCAAAAAATTTGCATAAAAATGGGTAATTTAACTCTTGACACAGGATGCTTGCAGATTATGAGGCAAGGGTTCATTATTACTTTTTCCTGCTGTAAGGCAACATTGGTGTTGCAGTGTTCTCAGCGCATTCAGATTATTTGGATCAGCAATTGATTTTAAATTCCTCCTCTCTGAGAAAGGGCTGGTTTTCAAAGGCCTGTCTCAGTGGTCAGAAGTGTATGGTTTTGCTCTGTGATTTTCGAAAATGTTTGTCCAAAGATTAACAGTTTGTGACAAGGGTATTTTTCTGTTACTTAACTGTGTATGTTAGTGAGGCATGTGATTTTATTTAGTTATTTATTCTCTAAGTGAGCTTTCAGGGGCTCAGAGTTGGTTGCTGAGGTGGGAGTGATCTGTTAAGCTGGGTTACTTGCCATGACACTATTCAGAACCAAAGACAGTGATTTATGTCACCACTTTCTTTTACACCTCCAATCATTTGACTGTCCAAAATTGTCACCTATCTGTTTGACCACCAGAACATCAATACCTGGTATCTGTTCTCCCACACTACATTTTTCCTAAAATCTCCTGTAATCACAGCTATGGGAAATTGCAGACCAAGGAGCTTATCCTGCATGGAATAACGTGGAGGGTCTGTGTTCATGTGAAGACCCACTGCCTTCAGCATAGATACAAGTAGCTTACCTAAGACAAGGGCTCAAAAGAGTAATACAAAATTATGATTGTTGAAAACACCTTTTCTACCCAAGGTAATATTTACTTATCTTAACCATACTGTTGTATTTAATTAATTCATGTAATCTTTAAATTTTCCATCACTCTCTTCTATCATCCTCCCACCTCTTTCTCTGTTCTACAAACTATTACAGGAAAACAACTGAATCATTTTGGTGGGAAACGCCAGTACCCACGTGAGATTAGTATCCTGGATGAGCATCTTCTGAACCCCCTGGAAGAGCCCTCCCTCCCAGGTACATGATTCAGTACTGAAAACCTGTCTCTTGGCCGTAAAAGGTGGCTCCCTTCCTGACTCCTGTGTGTGATCTGCCTGCCTACAGCAATGAAGCAACTATATATAACCCAAAGATGTTTGGCTATAGGCAAGCAGTTTGCTGGAGCCCAGCTCACCAGCCCTGAGATGGCAGGTCCTTTTTAAAGAAAAGCAGAATCTCTTCAAGTGAAAACTGCATGAAGTTTGTATGAAGCTACATGGCTCAGATTTGTAGTGCATGGAAAGGCAGCTTAGGAACAAAAGGCATAACCCTGTACAGAAAGTTGGGAATAGAAAGAGTGCTGAGCACTGAAGCTGAATAAAATGAGTGTAGAAAAGTGGTGTAAAGATGAAAATCCAGAGAGAAGAAAGTAAGGATGAGGAAATACACTGAAGAGAAAAATTGGATGAAAAAGTAGGAGAACAAGAGAACATTGGGTACTAATTTACTGGTAGTGGTAGAGATTGCTACTCTGGAGGACAGATAAGAATTGTGTGGGTCTAAAGAGCTGTCTAAAGGAGAAGGTCAGGAGGTGAGGTTTTCTTGAGGCTGTTTTTTCAGCCAACAGATACCATCTCCTGAAGGCTGTGTCCACCTAGAATGTGACAATCTGTACTGCTGTCTGTTCCCATTAGCTCAGGGGAGTGCTGTAATGCAGCTGAAACTCATACTGCATTGATCCATCTGCATGTTCACAGGATGATGTCTGTTGGGGATAGTTTTGCTTGACTTTTCCTTTAAACAAGATTGGAATTTTTCTTTTAAAAGTTTTTAATTTTTACTTCTATTTTAATAATTCATGTCTTAAACAGTTCTACTTTTGACTCTGGCTTTTGTGCACAAACTGTATCACACAGTTTGTGTGGCAGTTTTATTCTTAGGTTTTATTCTTAGGCCTCATCTAATTCAGTGGAGGAGATGGATTTGTTTGGGTCTTAGAAAATGGTTGTGAAATAGAAAACGTCCTTATCTGCTGCACTGTTGTAGAAACAAAAGAATAACGCTAAATGAGGACCAGGATAGAAATTTCCTGGGGAAGAAGGGTGCCTACAGATGGTAGCAAGAGGCTGTTCCCTGGCAGTTTCTGCTGCCACAGGCTTCTTGTCCAAGCCTGAGAAAAGTCTCTTCAAATGTTCACTGTGTTTCATAAATGGTCACTAGCTGTAATGACAGATGTTTTCAACCCTTGTCTCTGTGTACATGGTTTAGTTCTCATTTGGAATGTTGAACATCTTCTTGCTTCAGACTGGCACTGAGAAGAGGAATTTGATCATATCTGTGAGACTCTCGGATAAACCCCCTCTTAGAAGTTCAGTCTCTCTTCCCTTTTCCTTTCCCCCCTCACACCCAACTGATAAAGTTTATCTTCAGCCCATGATTTATCAAATAGTGTGCAGGAAATAAGGGGAGAGAGGAGAAAAGCAAACAGTAACCATAAGAAAGCAGTAGTTGTGCTATGACTAGAGGAAAGTAGGTATAATCTAAGTTCTGAGAAATGCAGGCAAGCTCACATCTGACTCAACTCTTGCTGTTTTGTTCACAGGGGACACAACTGTTGTTCTGTGGTGGTTCTCAACATGTGGTGCCAGTGGTCCCCATGGGCCAACTCAAGCTCAGTGTGACAGTGCCTACAAGAACAGCAATGTGTCGGTGACTGTGGAGAAGGAGGGCAGGCTCCGGGGAGTGCAAGTCTGGAGAGTGCCAGCCACAAACAGATACAGGTGAGGATCAGTGTGTGCTTGGGGGCAGCCACTCTAACTGCTTTTTGTTTGTGGAGTTCCAACAAGCACAAGTGTGGGACCACCTGTACTGAGTAGGTGGAGGGGACAGTGAAGAAATAGGAGCAGTAGATATAAGGATATATATCTGAGCTACTGTGAAGCATGGAAGGGTGAGCAGAGATGTAGAAGAGATCAGAAGAGGAGTGAGAGTAGGCATGCAACCAAGGAGTGCTGCCATAATCTCAGTCCTGTAGCCTTAGACTTCTGGCTATACCAGCTCACGCTATTTGTTCCTGCAGTCTATGTTTCCAGTACTCAGGTGAGGGTTGGTCTGTCCTCTTGTGCTGCCTACCTACATGGGACTCAGACAAGGAATAGTCACAAGCTGCTACAGCAGGGGAGCCTGCTCGGGAGAAATGTCTGTTTGGAAGTGAAGGCTGGGAGACCTTGCAGATGGATTTATTTTGGGGATAAGAATTGTGAGAGCTGTGTCTTCATTTATTTACTTTGTCTTGCAGGATTTCTGCCTATGGAGCAGCCGGGGGGAAGGGAGCCAAAAACCACAACAAGAGGTCCCATGGGGTCTTCATCTCAGCCACCTTCCACCTGGAGAAAGATGAGCTGCTGTACATCTTAGTGGGGCAGCAGGGGGAGGATGCCTGCCCTGGGGTGAGGGCCATGAAGCACATGGGGGCAGAGACCTTGCAGATTCAGTGGGTGGCTTGGGGTTTGGTGATAAAAGATAGAAATCCCAGAATCTGGACAGGAGACAGGAAAGACCCAATAAAAGATGTTAGAAAGAATCTCAAAACAGATATAAAGAACACTGAAAAGAAAAACAATCCCAAAATGCACAAACAAACATGAAGCCCACAGAAACTTTGCTTTAAGCTCCTGGTGTTTGAAATAAGTTCTTCATCAGCTCTCTTGTACTTATTTTAAGCAGGAAGCTCACAGGCAAGAGATGTGCTCCATCTCTTGTTGGATGAGAGAGATTCTCACTCAAGAGAAATGGAAATTGGTGACATGAACACTTAGGTGTGTGTCCTCAAAACACTATACCAAATGATCTGAAAGTCCTTTTGTCACTTAGGCTCAAAAACAATCTCTTTTCAGCATCAATTTTTGATACTGCCTTGTTCCAGAGGTGTTGTTAACCCCTGCCCAGGAACCAAGCTGTTTTTTCCTCACAGACTGGTGTGTTTGGGGATGCATAAACTATTCCTGTAGGCGTTTGAAGTTACTATTTACTTTCCCAAAGGAGACGATGTCTTACCCAGATGCTCCAATAGACTCCAAACCCACCCTTTCTTCACTTTATATAATAAAAAATCATATCTATTTAAATAAAAGATACATTTGTGTATCTGCAGTTCCCTTTTGAGTGCACTCTCTAGTCTTAGGTCATAATCTGAAAAGTTGTCCATTAATCTCTTACATTTCATCATTTGTTCTCCGAATTGCAAATCACAACACAGCACTATCTCCCTTTGGCAGGTGCTACTGGAAAAAGTTGCAGTTAATTTTTCCCACTTCCAAAGCCCAACTTTCTTTGGCTTTGAAAATCGTGATGAATCTGTATATTGGGTGACTAATGTTTGTTTTTCTTTCTCTGGAGAAGTTCTGCAGCTCCAAACTTTGATTCTCTCTCCTCAGATTTACTCCAGTTGCTTTTCCCTGGTCTTTATCTACCCTTGCCATCATTTGTTCTCCTGTTTAAATTAAGCAGACAAATTGCTTCACCAACTAAGAAAGGCTATGCACCATCACTAACAGAATTGAGAAAGAGCTCTCCCTCTGTCAATTTTCAATCAATCTCAGTCTCAGTCTTGGGATGAGATGCAATGGGCAGAAAATGGAACGTGTTCCACCTGAATGTGATGAAGAGCTTCTTTGCTGTGAGGGTGACTGAGAACTGGAACAGGTTTCCCAGAGAGGTTGTAGAGTCTCCTTCTCTGGAGATAGTCAAAAACCATCTGGACACAATCCTGAGTTACACGTCCCAGAGAAGTCTGCTTGAGCAGGGAGGTTGGGCTGACTAGATGATGTCCAGCCTTCCCCATTCTGTGATTCTGCATGAATGAGAGGACACAGGCAGTAAAACTGGTGCAGGAATAGGAAACTGGATCTCCAAATTACTCTTCTAAGATGTATCAATAGATTATTCCCAACTGTGTGTGGGTCACCTTTGCTTTATGGATTTATCTCCTTGAGAAATAAACAGTAAATGTGTCAGTAAGAAAGTTCTTAGAATTAATCTAGAATCCAAAATATTTAACTGTTTTGGTTATAAGAAGTTCTAAATATGCAAAACATTAATTATTTAATTAACGTGAAATTAACAATGATTTATTACATTTTTGCAAATCAGAAGTTACAGACAGATCTATCCCTCAGCTGTCAGTCCAAGTAGAAAAGGTCAATTTCTACAAAGATAATCTACATACTGGTTTATCTATGTCTAATATGCATGACAAGTATTATCACATAATTATACTGAAATACACAGACAAGTCTCAAGAGTTGGACTTTGCTGATATCCGACTCCATTTTTTTGTCTCCTTTCAGGGCAATCCTGAAACTCAGAAGATCTGCTTAGGGGAGTCATCTCTCATTGAAGAAGATTACAAAAAAAAAAGGGACCTGAAGGAATGGGCTGGAGGAGGTGGGGGTGGAGGAGGAGCAACCTACATCTTTAGAGTAAGTATTTCCTCTTTGCATCCTGCCTGAGCAGTGTCCAGAAGAGCAACTAGCTCTCACTGTCAATCATGGCATATGATAAACAGTTCTTTTAAAAAGGATTATGAAAAATGAATCTTTCTCTTCTGCCTTTTTCTCCCTCTCCTCTTTCTGTCTCTCTATGGGTTTTGTCTTTTTAGTTGTTGATCTCTTTTTTATATACTTGTTTGTATTTATCACCTTCATTAGGCTAGCTGAACTGTTCCTCAGTCCTTAACAGCTCAGATGTGGGAATTACACCAGGATCCTGCTTTAATACTGGCAGCAGTCTTTAAAAAATGTATCACAAAACCTTGACTTTCAGTTAAACAGTTACTTTTGTACTCAGGAACATGATGTGAAATATTTTTGTAATGATTCTATGAGACAAGTAGTAGCATTGTCCTGGCCTTAGGCCACTCTTCTTTGGGATGCTTTCACCATCTTTGATAAGTTTGTATGAGTTGGCATATCCAAGGGATGTGAAGTTTTTCTGATATTTGCTGGGGGGTTTTCCAGCAGAAGGATGGGATTTTCGAACCTTTGCTCATCGCAGCAGGAGGAGGAGGAAAGGCCTACCTGAAGGCTCAGGACAATTCCCTGGATGATGTACCCCTGGAGCAATTTGAGAACAGCACCGCAGTACCTGGAGTCAGTGGGAGGACTGGGGCAGCAGGTGAGACACTAAAACCACACCAGGTCTGAGTCAGGTGGCTGAATACACCCATTGACTGGTAGGCATGAAGTGAAGGGCTTCTTTTTCAGTCTTTTGGTATTTTTCTGTGGCAGTAGTTTTTAGAAATACGCTGCTAGTCTGTAAGGGATATCTTCTTATATGTTGTGTCACCAGATAAAAAGAGAATGCACAGGACAGCTGATGAGTGCTCCAGTAGAGGCCATTCCATAGAAGAGAGGAGGACCCCTCTCTTCTATGAGCTGAATCGGGGAAAATGATGTTTGGGGGATGGAGCCTGCTCCTTCACACTGTAGCAATGGCCTTTGAAGAGAAGACATTTTCCCCTTACTACCCTTAAACCCTAACAACAAAATTGTATTATGAGAATTATGCCAGAAATGGAACCTTATTTATAATCTTGTGATGGCTGTGCCTATAATCCATTACTAAGAGATTAAAAAAAATCTGGTGGTTATCCATCTCCTGCTGTAGTAGGCTTACAGAGAGGCGACTAAAGTGAGATATAGAAATCCAATTTATTTTTATTTCCCTGAGGAACTCAGCATATTACATGGCTGACTGCCCTAACCAGTTATCCTGAAGGGGAGTGGTAGGCTCCTTATTTTCTTAACACCACAAGAAATTGGTGCTGAGGTGTTGGTTTATTCTGCACATACCACAGGCTGTGCATTAGATTTCCTGTTTGTTATTGCCCATGACAGCAAGGAGCTTGTCTGTATATTCTTTTAAACTTAAAGAAAGATTTACCTTGAACTAGGAACTTAAGAAATTAATATGGACTCATCTCCATCTCTCTGCAAAGCATCTCTCCTTGTGCTTCTCTCACCTGTTCTTGTTTTCTTTTCCCACTCTCTGACTGAAGGTGGAGGTGGTGGCTGGCAAGATGAGAGTCTGTTTCCTCAGGCTGGGAAGTCCCTTCTGGAAGGTGGAGAAGGAGGTCAAGCTTGTCCCCAAGCACTAGCCAAGCTCCAGTGGACCACCTCTGGTGGTTTTGGTGGAGGAGGAGGAGCTTGTACTTCGGGGGGAGGAGGCGGAGGGTACAGAGGTAAGCCTTCTGGGGCAATAGTCATGGTGATTAATTTTGTGCCCTTCAGAGCCCCTGCTCTAAAGAGACCCCCCCTTAGAGACCTCTCTAAGGTCTCTTAGTGCAGAGGTGCACGACCACAGGAGGTGAGGCACAGATACTTCAAGTTGAACAGTATGAAACCCACCCTCTCTCCACCATCTCTCCATAACTGGAGAAATCAAGGATAAAAGTGTTCTTATGTGATTTTATATTTGGAAGGTGTGATGAATCACCCCTTCACCCATTTCCAAGTTACCCATGGAAAATGTTCCATTTCTTTTTTCTGTTCAAAACAAATACATTTTTACCTTGCTGAACTGAGAAACCTGCATCAGATGAAGTCACTTCACTAACCTTGATACTGGCTGGGTCAAGTGAGGGTTTGACATTATACCATCCAATATCACTGGAAGGTTGCAGAGTGACCCCAGGTGATAATGGGAATGAATGCAACCTTTCAGAGACATCATATTCTTTGCAGCATGCAGCACTGATCAGCTAGCCATACTCTTCTCTCCCCAGGGGGACATGCCTCTGCTAGTGATGATATCACAGCTGATGGGCAGGATGGCATCTCTTTTGTGAACCCCATAGGAGAGATCTTCTTGCATCCCTTGGCAGGTACAATATGGTTCTTACTTTCATTTCTTTTCTTCCTCCTTTTTCCTTCTTCCTCTCTATTTCCTCTTTCCTCCTCCCTCTTCTCCTGTCTTTGTTTTTCTGTTCATTCCATTAAAGCTTATTTCATGCTGCAGGTCAGATCTTTAGCTGTGGTCATTTCTTTACGTATTTTCATGGTGCTCTGGGACCTTTTTTCTCTCAATCTCTAAGCCAGAAGAGACACCAGGTTCAACCACACATCCTCAGTCCCTGACTTTTCCAGGTCAATTCACTTCAAGGCCTTTCTGTTTGCTCAAGAGACCAAATATCTTCTTCCCTACTGATCACCATCAGGCTTCTGACATGTCCACATTGTGTTGGACTATCTGCTCTCCTGCAGAGAAGGAGAGAAGTTGTAGGTACCTGCTGGGTTTTGTTCTGTTGGCTTTTTTACCTTATTGGAACAAGATAGGAAAAACTGAACTAAGTCCATCTGTTGTGTCTGATTCCTTGTTCAGCCATGGAGAGTCATGGTGAGGTGGAGGTTCAGATCTATCTTAACTGCAGCCACTGCCACTCAGACAACTGCAAGAGGGACCCTGACACCAACCTGCCAGTGTGCCAGTGTGAGATGGGGGCTGTGCTGGCCAACGACAATGTCACCTGCACTGGTAAGTTTTAGGCTCACTGGATAATATCTCTATTCTTTATATCATATCTCCTCCTGGCTTTTTTGATGTTCAGTTCCTGAGTTAGAACTAGTGGATCCAGTGGACAAGGTGGTGTGAGAAATGTCAGTCAAACATTGGACTGAAATTCCTGCTGACCTTTGCTTACATGCTGAGCTGCATCTATGCCACCATCTCCAACATTCACATTTGGATTAGGCAGGAGGTAAAATATCTGTAAAGAGACATGGTGTGAATTTCCTGAATGGGCTCAGTGTATCAGATATTTAAGCATAAATACCTCTCCAGGATAACGTACCACCTACTGCTGAGTTATTTAAGCCACAAATTGCTTCCTTCCACAGCAGTTTCCCACTGTGCCTGTCAGCTGATGCCTTGTACTCACAGTAATTTCCTTTCACAGTATCTTGGAGCTCCAAAACATCAAGGCTGTAGACATTTTCAACTTATGAGTAGTGATGTTACCCATTTATAGAAAACTGAAGAATGGATAAGAAATCTGTGTTTTATCAGTTTGTGTTCTATCTTCACAATGATTTAAAAATTGTTTAAGTACTTTTTCAACCTTCAGGATTATAGAGGGATTTGCTGTAATTTTTATAAAATGCTCTGACCATGATCTCTATACTGTTTTCTGGAATATAAGCAACCTTCAGAGGGATGCTTTTACAGTAGCTCTTGTTGTTTTCTGATTCATGCAGCTGTTTTTATTCTTCCAGTGCCCCAGGGTCCTATACCAGAGGGACAGCTGTCTCTCCCCCTCCTCTTAGCTGTGGTGTCTGTGATTGTGGTGCTCGGAATGATCCTCACCTGTGGCAGCCTGTCCATCAGTAAGATACACTTACTTCTTATCACACTTTGATCTGGCTTTTTCCAGCTAAATTAGACAAAAGGAGACCACCTGGCCATGTGCCACTGCTTTGAGTACTTGGAGCCAAAGCGTTGCAGTCTCCCAAGTGGATTGGAGGAACAGGGAAAAAGAAGTGATAGGAAACATCACCACCCACAGTTAGGCACAAGCATAGTCCAAAGGGCAAGGACTGGTCTTCCCCACTAATTGCCACAGAACAAAAGAGCTAGGGAAGCCTTCTTAGCAGGTGTTTCTGTAGCAGCCACTGCAATACTAGATGAAATCACAATCTGTAATTAAATATATAATTCATTCAAGGAGATGGTTTGCTTTTTTGGATTTGATGTCAGCAAGATGTCTTGTGGAGCACTCTTCCTCAGTCAATGCACAAAGCAGCATAGGAAACCTAAGTTGTTCCCAGGTGATTAGGTGTTTGCAGGAATAACACTTTTTACATATCCGATACTAAATCACTGAAGACTGTGAAGAAGAGCAGGATACAGCAAGCCAGAGATGTTTTTGGACCATTTATAATTCTGGGATTGGTATCATTCTGTTCTGTGTGGCCAGCATTATCTCTTCTGTCCAGTTGTAGATCTTGTTTATGCATTTTTATTAATCTCTCCACCCACAGTTTATCACCTGAAGAAGCAGCAGCTGGAGGGATCCAGATCACGACTGCAGAGCCCAGAGTATAAACTGAGCAAAATCCGCACATCTGTCATCATGACCGATTACAACCCCAACTACTGCTTTGCAGGGAAGGCTGCCACTCTGAGCGAGCTGAAGGAGATCCCACGGAAGAACATCTCTCTGCTTCGGTGAGAAAACAAGGCCCACCTCTCTTGCTAACTGCAAAGCACCCAGTCCAAGTCAGCCAAAATACAACAGATGTGATACTAGCTATGTTCTCTAAGATAATTTGATTCCATGAAGTTCTCAGGCAGAAGTGTAAGATTGTGAGTCTCCTGTTCCATGTTCCCACCCATAGGTATTTCATCTCTACTGTGATTGTGCTTTTATTGCACTTGCCTCCTGGCAGCAGCTCCCTTTCAAATCTATAGCAGTATGTCTACTTCAGCATTTCCTATCACAAGGAAATTTCCTGTCACAAAGAGATACATGCTAAGTTGCTCTTCATCATCCAGATGATACTGATCAAAGTTATATAAGCTTTAGAAGGAACAATTTGATCATTCTTATGTCTTATACAATCTCCTGAAGACATCAGTCTGCAGCCACCTTATTCCATTGCTCTCCCTTTTTCTTGTCTTTCTTTTGCCACAGTTGGTGATAGACCCTAGGATTGAGCAGGCCTATTTTTTGTTCAGAACCATCAAGGATCCAACCTCCCTTTTTTAGTGATAGTGACAGAGAATACTGATAAGCTATTTTCAGAAGTTTTGAGTTGAAATCAAACTCTCTTTTTGATTTGTATTGGACTGGATGAAAAGAAGAGCTTGGCCAGCTCTTGGATCCAAGGACATATAACATCTGTTACCCCTCTTCTTTTCTTGCAGAGCACTAGGACATGGTGCATTTGGTGAGGTTTATGAGGGAACTGTGGTAGGCATTGCAGGGGACCCCAACCCTCTACAAGTGGCTATCAAGGTCAGTACCCACAAATTTCTTCTACAAATTTCTTCTTTCTATTCCCAATAATTACTCATAAGAGCCATGTTATCCCTATTCCAGCTGGAAATGTATGTGTATCACATGTATAATGGCATATGCATATGTGTGATGCAGGCTTGGACGCATTGCTGCATCCAGGCATTATCAGCTTTGATGAGCACTTTCTCACAAGTTTTTCCACATGATGTATTTAAAAATCTGTGTTGTTTCTCAATTACTTCCCTTAATATTGAGAGTAGTGCTTTTCTACTGTATGTGAAATTTTCAGGTAGTTTTTTGATATTGCACAGTGTTAAGGATGCTGTTGTGAATATATATTGCAATTTCACAATAATTCCTCTGTCATTAATGGCAAGAGACAATAGGCTGGTTTTCTTGAAATGACTGCTGTTGCATCGGGATTTGTCAATTACTCAGCCCTGAAGTTAATGATGCTCATATTCTGCTTCTGTTATTTCATAAGCCTGTGACTCAGAGAAATAAATCTACTTCTATGAGTTCAGCTCAAGAACATAGCCTTCATTAATTAAAGAAAGTTCTACTGTTATTCATCCTGTCTTTTATGTCATGAACTTCCCTGTGTCACTGTACAAATGTGGGTGAAAACCCAGGACACTAATAAGCAGTTGGAACTGCCCAACTCAGTTTCACTGGAAGAAGCACCAGAGCACAGTGGAAGAAGCAGAAGGAGATCAACATATCATTCATTTGTGGTAATCCAGTTCATCTGTATCAGCAGAAGATGTCCAAATCTGCTGGCAGGAAAGAAAGTTACAGGGGCATGTGACACAAGTATTTAAATCAAGTGGCTGTGTGTGTCATATGGCATGCAAGCATGTGCTGCAATGTGGACACAAAGAAAGGGGAGAATAAATAATAGCTGTCATTTAAAAAACCTTCCTAAGTCTGTATGTCCCCATCTAATATTTTTCTTGATGTGTACCTGAATATATTTTTGTTCCAGAGTTGTGCATAGAGTTCAATTCACACACACACACAAAAAATTTTCAAGTAGGTCATTGTTTCCTATCGTGACTTATCTAACATATAGGTCACATGCAGTGAAGTAAACTCATCACCAAAAGGATGGGCCCCTGCTCTTAGGTGCCTGAGGTGATTTATATGTTACATGCTCATTCTTTTATTTTCTTTTTTTTCCTTTTATCTCTGGTGGTCACACAAATATTCTCAATTCTTTGGTGGGATGGCCCTCACTGCCTCAACAGACCCTGCCAGAAGTCTGCTCTGAGCAGGATGAGATGGATTTCCTGATGGAAGCATTGATTATCAGGTATTGTTTAAGGGGCTTTTTTACTGATAGTGGGCAGGGGGAAAAAGAGTAATGCAGGTAATCATAGAATCCTTTATTCCCTTGCCTGTGTTCAGAAAATAAATTCAGTCTTATTTTTCACCAGATGGCATTTTAGTAGCATATAAGGTACTACTTGTTTATCTCAAACAAGATAACTGAGGTTCTTTTGTTGCCTGTTTCTGGTGCTTTAATGCCAGTAGGCAACTTGGCTGCACAGAGCAGAGGGATGGAGAAGAGAATCAGAAGGACAAGAAAGCTCATGGATGAGATAAAAACAGTTTAATAGGTAAAGCAAAACCTGTGTGAGCAAGCTAAGCAGCGCTGAAAAATTCCTTCCCTACTTCCCGTGAGCAGGCATGTGTTCAGCCATCCCAGGAAAGCAGGACTCCATCATGCACACCAGCTACTTGGGAAGATAAATGCCAAACTTTGATTAACCTTCCTCCTCCTTTCCTCCATCATGCACACCAGCTACTTGGGAAGACAAATGCCAAACTCTGATTGCCCCTTTCCCCTCCTCCTCCTTTCTTCAGCTTTTATAGCTGAGCATGACACCATACAGAATGGGATGTCCCTTTGGTCAGTTGGAGCCAGCTGTCCTGGCTGTGTCCTCTCACAACCTCTTGTCCTCACAGCCTTCTCGCTGTGGGGGAGGTGTGTGTGTGTGAAAAACCTTAATGCTGGGTAAGCACTGCTCAGCAGTAGCTAAAATATCAATCTGTTATCAGCACTGTTTTGATCACAAATACAAAATTTAGCACCATATGAGCTACTGTGAGGAAAATTAACTCTATCCCACCCAAAAATCATTACAATTTAACAAAAACTTTGGTTGATTGGTTCTGCTGATCCTGTTCAAAAGAGTAAGAAAGCGCAACATTTTTGTACAAGCATGTTCTGCATTTGATTTGATGTCTTTGCAAGCTTGACAGAACCTTTATAAGGTCCTATGTGCATGACCCTCTGACAGTGAATTATAAGATCTATAAAATCTTCTTGGAAAATATAACAGGCAGCCATTCCTCTTATCTCCTTTACTTTAGGTATTCCAGCCTTAGAATTTACTTCATTAACAGAAATCCATAATCTGAAAACAATAGTAGGATCATGGATGACTTTAAAATAGTAGCATAGTCAAGGTTAATTTTAAGTACCTGGAATTTATATATTTTGAATTTGTGCAATGTGAAGTTCCTCTTCTCATTGTCTGGCCCAGCTTATACTTAGATGCTGGTTTTCTGCTATTAAAGCATGAATCTCATGAAATAGTGCCACTCCCTACAGTCTGCAAGAAATGTGGTAGCTGAACAGGAGGTAACACTGATGTATGTTTTTTTAAAGAGCAATTTTAATCAATTAAGGAGTGCCTTGATTCACTTAGCATGACTCTTTCTCTTCACCAACTTCCTTTCTATTTTTAGTTCCTTTATTATCCAGGTAATTATTATCTAAGGGAAGATGCTGCTGTCTAATGACTGAGTCTTACTGTGCTTCGTGACAAACTCAGCTTCCTTTTATAAAAAGCAGAATCACATAAGCAGCTGCTGCAGTAGGTATTAGCTGAGTCCCTCTGGCAGACTAAACACTGAGTCTCTAGTCCCAAACTAGACAGCACTATGTCTAAAATAACCAACACTGAATTAAAATTCCTACTAGCCAGGACATTGTATCACAAATGCCAATGAAATTTGCATGCTTAACTTTCTTATCCCTCTCATGTCACTCTCATCTTTCAGTCAGTGTGTCCATTAAATTCTGTCTTCACAGACAGAAGACTCTGCTTTGCTTTTAGCTTTTCATACCTTCTGTTGAAGACTTTTCTTGGGCAAAGCCAGGCATAACCCTGTTCTTGGGGCTGTCATAACCAGAGAGGTATTTTGATATGGCTGAAGATTTTTTTTGTAACCACATCAGGATTTGCTTCAGTCCAGATTGTCAAATATCAAGACAGAATGAGAATGGATGGATGTTGGCCAGGTACTAATGCTGTGTTTCTCTTCCATGTACTGTGACCTTGGCTTTCAGTAAGTTCAATCACCAAAATATTGTGCAGTGCATCGGTGTCAGCCTACAGACATTGCCTCGCTTCATTCTGCTGGAGCTCATGGCTGGAGGAGACATGAAGAGCTTCCTTCGGCAGAACCGACCCAGGATGGTGAGAGAGCTTCCATGTGAGGCTGTGGTTGATTTTAGTATGACTGCTTTTATGTTTTTATCAACTGGATAAAGGCACTGAAGCCAAGCTAGGCTGTGTGTGTGTCCCAGCTCCCACAGACTTCCGGATACTTGTGTTGGTTTGCTTGATGCAAGCAGGTGTCAGTGAGACAAAAACCAAGCAGGGCAAGAAACTCTAATAATTGAGGAGGTAAAATCCGGTCCTGCCGTTGCAGACTTCACTGACAATTAGACCAATTATAAATAATTGGTCTTCTTTTTTTCAATACCTGCTTTGTTTTCCATGTACTGTGATGGCACGTGAGGAGCTGAAGTTATAATCAGAATTCATAGCACTAAGTCCTCAGCAGGTGTGCGTCGGCACCATATGGAGAGGTACAAATTTATACCAGTTGAAGAGCTGAGCCTAATTTATTTGATATATCTCAGACTTCCATTAGCAGTGTAGTAATTTCTCTTCACCCTTCCTGAGAACAATAAAGAAGTTCCTAGAGAAAAACTGACAAAAATTTCCCTATGGAGAATGATGTAAAGGGGGTGAAAATAAGCAGGGCTCCTGGAAAAAGTTTTCTTTATTGTTCTTAGGGAAGTGAAGATGGTGAAGGGTTAGTACCAGTCCTGGAGTCCTGTAGTAAAGCATTCCTTTTTTGCATACTGCTTCTGAGGGTAATCACTGTTCTTCTACCAGGTACAGATAAGCTGATGAACGCTGATGATGGTGTAAAGATGTGCACTTGTGCATTTTTACTCTCTCTCGCTCTCTCTTGTTCATGCACTAATTTCTCTTGATAATTTATTGACTCACCCTTTAAAAGTGGGTGCTTTTACATTCTCTTCTGTCTCACCTTTTAAACCTGCTTGTCTTTTGACTTCACATAACACAGCAGGGAGTAGTTCTCTCCCACCCCCTTTAACTGGCCATTCACACCAGGCCATAAGTCTCTTGCCAGATTGCACTCATGTACAGTGCTCAAGAGAGGTGAAATCTCCTGAAAGTTTTTGGGATTAAACAAGAGTTTACTCATTTTCTAATTCTTTGCTTTGACCTGTTTTATGTCCCTCTTTGCTCCTGACTCATTTAACCCTTCCCCCATCCTGTATGTATATCTCTCCCTTTCCCTTCTTCTGTCCTTCTCTGACTATACCCTGCCTGAATGATATTCTTCTGCTTCCCTTTCCTTCCCTTACCATTTCGTGTCCTTTTCCAGAATCAGCCATCCACACTAACAATGCAGGACCTGCTGAATATAGCCAGGGATATTGCCTGCGGCTGTAAATATCTGGAAGAGAATCATTTCATCCACAGGTGAGGAGAAACAGTCTCTTCTGATCTGTCTCAAGGTGCATCAGGCTCATACACTTTCTCTTTGCAATGGATTAGACAGGACTAATCTCCTCAGGGGAGACAGATTATTTCCTCTACCAATGCAGGCTTGTGCTTAGATGACCAAGTGGATCTCCCTGGGTTTTTTTGGGAGTTAGGCTCTGCACTGCTCTTTGCAGTCCTAGAGGGAGGGCAGTGGTCTGTTCCAAGTGAGAGGCCTTAAGTACTAGTTTGTGGGTGTCTGCAACGTCGAGACAGTTGAAATTAGCCCTGCAGTCCACTAGATGGTAGTGTCACTCTGTGTTGGCTGATAAGACAATAAGGTATTTATTTCCTTTCTCATCTCCCTATCTTGACTTAAATGCTTTCCCTATCCCACCAGCACAGGACAGTCCATAATATTTGATCCAAAGGCTAGAGAAGGGTAGAGCAAGGGTGACAGGAGATAAAAACACATCTCAGGCTTTCTTCCCAGCTCAGTGTCTGACCTGCTTCCATGGTTTTAGGAAGCCCATATTTGTTTCTTCAAATTCCTTTTTGCTCATTTGTTGAGCAAAAAATGTTGATATAGCATGCTTCAAATAAGACAAAATTATTATAGAAGGGATAAAGGTTATAGTTACCCTTTTAAAAATTCTGGTTGGGTACTGAAATCCTTCATTTTTTATTTAGAATTATTTCAGCTCATAATGTTCCTAGGCATAGTGGGCAACTGGCTTCCTTACTGTGAATTGCATGTGGTGTTCAGTGCTTGTTTGTAAAGGAGAGGAGAGCCCTTGCACACCAGAGGGTCACAGAGGCTCTAACCAAACCAAGGTGCAGCCTGGAGATGTGCAGGCAGGCAATTGGGCTCACCCACATGTGCAGCACATGTGGGGCTGCACAGCACAGAGATAGGAAACAGTAGGCAGGGGCTGGAGAAATCCAGGGAAACAATGGCAAGCAGCCGTTGGAGCAAAAAGCCAGGAGGTTGAGATATGGAAATATGTTATATGGCTTTATTATTAGAACATCTGAAACAGATTTCTACTGTTTATATTGCAACAATAAGCAAGTTCTGGTGGAAAAGGGTTAGAGATTTCTGTCATTAAAAAAGAGCAGTAAGAACGTGCAACAGGTTGTGGCTCTTAGATCTCTTAGATCAGTATTCTAATTGGAAACCTCTGAGTTAATCACTAGAGCATTCTATTTTAGAATCCTTACTGTAATAGTAACAGCAGTGTGTGACTTTAAAAAACCAAACCTCTGAGTCAATCTTTGCACTGTTAGATGTCTAATATAAGCAACCTGGGAATGGATTCATTTTGTCTTAGCCAACAATCCAATAAATCTGAGCACAAGGAATTTCCCTCAGGTTTTGTATTAGTATTTGTTAGTGATGTCAGCATTGCTTAGAGTGGGTAGGGAAATGAAGAAGGCTTTCATTACAGATATTAGGAATCCTAGGGGTAGTATAGTGGGGTTGTAGAGAGGCTTCTACCGAGCAGGAATTGTCATCTAGGAGTCACAGATGATAACAGAAGAGAAAGTTGAACCTGACCTCCAAATCCTCAGAGATTTTTCAAGGTTGGCAATGGAAATAAACATATGAGTTGTTCAAGGAGCTTATTTTTCTTGGCAGTTAACAGAACCCCCACAGTGCTATGATTCTAATGACTTTCTTTTCAGAATGCATATTTAAAATGAACAGAAATATTTTAGCCTTGGCCATGAAGGCATCACTTCCATTTCTCACAAGCTAAACTTGCACCCAGCTAACAGCTGCTTCCACGTGGAGCTTTTACTGATTCCATGGGAGATATCCAGAAGTAACAAAGCAACAGATAACCAAATCTGGTTCTACATAACTTTTCAAGCAGTTTACTAAGACTGTCTAATGGCATCACATCCGTAACTGATGAGGACACTGCTGAGATGTCCCTCTTTAAATAAAAATAGAGCAAGAAAGAAATCTGTCATAATGTGGTTGAAGCAAAAGAGGTTATGTCTGTGCTGTTTTCTGCCTTAGTGAAAGAAGGTGTGAATGGGGAAAGCTTGGCAGATGCTGGGTAGAAGATATAATTCAAATGCAGTTTAAGAATTGTGGTTAACAAAAACGATAATATAACTGGAATTCTTTCATATTTTAACAGGGCTCTTTACATTTGTTTAAAGATTACTCAAGTAATATTTGTAGGACTGGGTCTAATACTTTTTTTTTTATTCCTTTAACTACTTGAGAATTTAGAATGATAATTAATTTTAAATTTTTTTAAGAGATATAGCTGCAAGGAATTGCCTTTTGACCTGTACTGGAGCAGGACGAATAGCCAAAATTGGTGACTTTGGAATGGCCAGGGATATTTACAGGTAAGTGAAGGGCAATTTCAGTTCTGTGAGTAACTCAGTAATCTGCATAATTTTGACAGGTTTGAATTGTTTTGTTATATGTGAAGCAGTGGATTCATCCATTAGAGGTCTGAATTTGATGAGCAGTTAACTAATTTGTGTTAACACACTGTAAAATAACAGATCTACGCTTATGAGCCAATCCACTTCAACTGTGGTCCCAGAAAACTACAAACACTTGTGGACACTAAACCAAGCATAGGCAAATTTATTAGCTGTTTGATCATAAATAATCTTAAATTAAAATTAAAAACCCCCAGCAACCATACTTATTACTTCATGATGTCAAGAAGACTTGCTGCACCAACACCCTGTGCAAAGCATTGGCAAGTTTGATGCCTTCAGCTGTGCACAAGAACATCCTCTGTTTCCATCTCAGTTGCAAAGAGGATATAAAATCCTGCTTCAATGCACTGTTGTGTTGATGACTTTTCCTTTTTCTCACTTGGCCCCCACTGTTACTTGCAATCCCCAGCTGCTGTTACTGTGGTGATAAGATCTTTTCTGTACCAAAGCCCATTCAGGCTGCGTGACATTCTCTGTGTATTTCATCTTTCCCAGAGCAAGTTACTACCGCAAGGGAGGAAGAGCCATGCTTCCTGTCAAGTGGATGCCACCAGAAGCTTTTCTAGAGGGCATTTTCACCTCCAAGACTGATACCTGGTAATAAATGTCTTTTAATCACTTCTGCTACTCACTGAAAAGCATCAAGAAATGTACTGCTCAAGGAACAAAAGTGTGCTCAGCAGTAACCTTAAAGTCAGAATTTCCCAGAAAAATATGAGAAGTCTTCCCACTGCATTCAGTAGAAGTATGGCTAAAGAATGCAGAATAAGAATTTAAATGTTGAATGTAAATAGAGGTCATAAAAATTTGCTGTTCATAAAAGTAGAATATTACAAAAAGCCAATCAAGAAGTAAAAGGCAAAGCAGATTAGATTCTCAGGAAGTCTCAGTTAAACATCCAGACAAATATCATCAAATGCTTCCCTCAGCCTTCAGAAACTTCCAGTTTCCATCAGTGACAGGATCTGCTTATATCTCTTGTAAATTACTCTCTCTGTACCACCCAGGATTACTTTTTTGTATATTTTTTCTTGTTGGCTATAAAATGACAGCAGGTTTAATTAGAAGTCCTTGCTGGTTGCTGAGGAAACAATATTTATATACTGATTTCTCATACAACTTGGTCTTTCTTTAAAATAAGCACCCCCTCAACAGTAGCGCATTCATGCACAGGTGCTGGGGTATGGAAGCTTTCCAGTTGCTTAAGAACACTTCTTTCTCTGTACAGCAGATCCTTCAATATGCTGTACTGAGGCATTCCCTCAAATGCCACACTGACCCAGTTTCCTGAAGTTGTTAGCGATGCCGGAAGACAAGGATTGCTTATCAGTGCCTAGTTGTGAGCAGCCAGCACTAAATATTTTGAAGGAAAGTGCTACAGTTCCTGTAATAGGCTATTATAAGTAACATGCATATACTGGAAATTTGACCTTTGTAGCAAAAAGTGACTGAAAATTCTGACCCTGCTGAAGTCCTGGCAGAATTCTCTTGACTTCAATGAGTCTAAGTCATACATAATTCCTAGTGGCACTATCTGACCTGTGGATGTAGAAAAAAGCACAACCATATCAGAAATGCTCCTACCTTTCAGTTTCACTGGATGTCTCTCCCTTGATTTTATACTTGAGCAACTTGTTCTGAAACACTGATTCAGATATTTAGGAAACATTTGAAGGTCCCTGTCTGACCATCTAGGAGCCATTCCAGAAGTCACACTTGAACCTCTTGAGCTGAGTAGAGGCTCCTTCACAGCTACAGCCCCCCACACTCACAGTCAGACCAGGTTTCCTTACCAGCTTGGCCCCAGCTTTCCCATAGCAGGGCCTCAGAGGTCGGGATACTTAAAATAATTTAATCAAGACGCAGTAACAAAAGAACGACTTGAGCTCCTTCCTCTGAGGAGGGGCCCCAAACAAAGGAAGCTCTGGGCTTTTATACCCTCACAGGCTAAATGTGCCAAAGTCTGGAGTCATTGGCTCCTGCTGTGTCTCTGAGTGTCCGGTCACCTGGCAATGCCACAGGTCCTCGTCCCTTGTTTTGCAGTGGGTCGGTGCCAGGTCACAGCCTCTTGCCTTGGGCTTCTGCCACCCAGAGCTCAACCTGCAGCCAAATTACCAGCACCAAATGTATTCCTCAACACAAAAATCTCAAGTTTTCCCAACTAAGGCAAGAAATATCCATGCCAGATCTAACAGTTCTTTTTGGTTAGACCATACACAGCCAAGGGTGCTTTGGCATTTCCTGCTCAACTAATAATGAATGCAGCAGAAAGAAAGCCTTCAGAGTTACTAAATATTTTGAAACCTCTGCAAAACTTGTTTTGGAGCTTGAGCAAAGATTTTGATTGATTGGGGTGTCTTCTTATGTAAACATTGACTCATTATCACACTAATTGCATATTACTGTAATTGGACTGCAGCTTTGAAAGGTCATTGCTGTGGTGTTGCCTACACAGCTACAAGCTAGGTTTGTGGAGCACAAATGAAATCTGACTGGTATTTTTGGCTGGTTTCTGACACAGGTCCTTTGGAGTGCTGCTTTGGGAGATTTTCTCTCTAGGCTACATGCCCTACCCTTGCAAAACCAATCAGGAAGTGCTGGAATTTGTTACGAGTGGAGGAAGAATGGATCCACCAAAAAACTGTCCGGGGCCAGTGTAAGTATTTCCTTACTCTCACAAGCCAAGGTGTAGTACATGTCAAAAATGTGGACAAAGACACCTCTACTAAGGGAATGGTGATTGCCCTCTGTGTTAGGTGGGTACTGCTAAATATGTCTTGAGCTACTGCCTCTTGTATACAGGTTAGAGCAATACAGGATTTGCTTTAAATAGCAGCTCCCCAGTCAGGCAGGATCCAGGGATATAGAAATGATAGATCCACTTTTGCACTCCTCCTTTGAGCCATGTACCAAGTGTGATCCCTTGGACCCTTGATCACTTTATACTGAATAATCTTGATTAATTTCCTTTTTTTTTTTTTAACTTTAAGGTACCGGATCATGACACAATGCTGGCAGCACAGTCCAGAGTATCGGCCAAACTTCTCAACCATCCTGGAAAGGATCAAGTACTGCACCCAGGTACTGGTCTTTGGTATCCAGGTGGACGATAATCCATTGAATGCCAACTATTCAAAGACATTAGCTTTAAACCCTAAGGCAAGTGAAGGGTCCTGGCAGACTGACATAATTTCTTTACTAGTAACGTAATGAGTAACGTGGTGGTGCTGTTGGCTCTTTTCCAGTGTTCATCCTCACTCTCCCATCTTCTGCCCAGCCATAATGAGCATATACTGTGCAAATGGATGCTTTTAGCTCTCAGCTTGTTCAATTGCAAAAAGTCCTTCATTTTGTGATGGAAAGGTATTTAGATCTCTCTCAAGGTCCATATTCTGACCTTGCCTAATGTTGCTCAAAAGCCACAGCTGAATAGTTATGGAGTGGAGAGGGGGAATGAAATGGTACAGTGAGTTCACTATCCAGTAACATTTAACAGCTCCAGGTCTGGATCCAACCTCTCAAAAGAGAAATTTTATACTACAGCTTAGTCACTGATTTCAACGAAGCACAGTCTCTTCTCAAAGGAGACATGTAAATCTCAACAGCATGTGATGTCCAGATGGACCATAGCACCTTGTTTGATGTGCAGGAGTATTGCCCAAACCTGTGACAGTCACCCTGAAGATGTAACAGACTCTTGTCTCTCTTTTTCAGGACCCTGATGTGATCAACACTGAGCTGCCCATGGAGTGTAGCCCTGCACCAGAGGATGAAGGGAGTATGATCATGCGCCCAAACATTTCCAGTGGGATAGTGCCACTTCTGGTAAGCCCTTCTCTCACCCCTCAGACAACACCTAAGACACTGGAATCCCACCATGCTGGGCACAAACTTGTACAATGTCCACAAGAGCTACTGGTGGAGAACCTGAACAACCGGACTGCCCGAGGGCCCAGCTTGCCATGCCTCAGTGATTTCAACAGTGGGTCGTGGTTCCAGCAGACCTCAAACCAGAAGCTGGAGCCCAGCAACTCATCTGCCCACAGACTTAAAAACAAAACAAAAAATCTTTGGAATCCAACATATGGATCATGGGTGCTAGAGAATATCTGTCACTTCAGCCCCAGCTCCAAGCTCAAAGCAAATCCAGAGCGGGAAGATTCAGGCTTTGATGGGAATTGCAGTTCTCCTAGCTCTCGGGCATCTCCAGCATCTCCAAGTCAAAGTAATTGCCCTCACCTGGATATCAGTGGGATTGAACTGGTGAAACTCCAGACTTTCCCCTGTGGCAATGTAAATTATGCTTATGATGACCTATGTTATAGTGCCGAGCACCAGCCATCAGCCTTGGCAGAGGTCAGAGCAGCTGTGCTAAGGAGCTCCAGTCTTCACAGAGATGAAAAGCCTTTTTGTAAAAAAGAGAAAACATCAAGAGAGAGAGACTCTGGTCTGTCTTTGTCAGATGACCTGAGTGTTACTCCAGTATAGTAGAAATGGTTCTTCCAAAGATCAGGGAATGTGTGTGTCTGGAAGGACTGCTTCCTGTTTCACTAACTTCCTCCACTTTAGCTCAATCAGATGGGTGAACTTTCAACATCAGCAATGTTCTGCTTCCTCTGTCTACCTGCTGGATCCCACATTGTTAAAGGCACTTGCATTTCTATCTCTGTCCTTCAAATGCATTCCACTGAACCAGCTTAGAAGTGGAGAACAATGGCATTGTTTGTCTGATTCAGAATACGGTTCCTAAGGAAAGAACTCCTTTTCAATCTGCTCAGGTGAAAAGAAATGGACCTGCCATCCAGCTGCAGTATTTGGCTGGAAATAATGGCCAACACAGGTTGTGCTTCTTTCTGAACCAAGAATCTAAAAACATGTGCTGTGCCAGCAGCAACCAACTTGCAAAGGCTACTACATTCCTGAGAGCTTTTTACAGTCCTGGTGAATTACTAATGCTTATGCACTATAAGGGAAGTAAAAAAAAGTAGCAGCCACATTTGCATCTGTTTTATTAGTAGACCTTGTGGAAGCTATTGCTCAAACTGGAAGCAGTAGGAAGAATGAAAAAAAAATCAGGCTCCTCTGAGCATGTGCTTTGTAAACAAGCAATGAAGAGGAAAACATTTACCATTAAAAAAGCAGTAGCTGGTGGAGCTGATAATATTCCTTTGAGTAGTGAAGGAAATGTGCTGCTTGCCTCATGGTGTTGCTTTCCTCACAGCTCTTGTCATCGAAGGGGCAGGTGGTTTTTCAGAGAAGGGTGAGCTGCATGGTGTGATGAGAAATGGACTTATCTTTTAATGGACTTTACTTAAAATGAACTTCATTTTTGTAAGTACTTTGATATTCAGCATTAATTCTCTATGCTGTGTTGGTAAGAACTTAGCTGAGGTTCTTGGGTAACTATCAAGCATATGGTGTGATGGAGTTCTTGGTTTTAATACTCTGAGGTAGAAAGTAATGCAAAGGAGAAGAATAGTGAAGGGAAATCTAATGCAAACCCCACTTACAGGAAAGTAGAATAGCTCAACCATTTGAGAAAGGTAAAGCCATGACTTGGCTTCACACAGCTGAGCAGGTAGCAATTGTTCCTTGCCTTGCAAGTGCAGACTTGTTTATAAAGGTAGTCATTTGTTTCCAAGACAGCTCATTTCTAAGGCTTTCTTCAGTTATTTAGGATCTAAATTCATGTTTACAGATTAAAGCTGCAAAATAAGGAGACTGAAAAGGCAAATAATTTGGATTAAGTCTGAACAGTCTTGGAAGGATTCTGTTCTTGTACCACTCCTGAATGTCACACCTCCAATGGCAAATTACATGCTGTCTTTGTGTGTAATCAAGCTGTGTAGTGAGATGCCGGTTGTAGACTGCTCCAGTTCCTTTCTGAGGCAAGAGGTTCTCTGGTATATGCTTTATGCTTAGTGATCAGCTGCATGTCAGTCTGAAGGTGCAGGCTAGCAGGTGATGGCTTGCTTAGACCACAGACTTCCTCTCCTTTACATCAGTCAGGGTGGACATTACTGAGCTGTGGTAAAGAAAATCACAGGGTGAGGAGTCTGAATCCATCCTCAGTGAAAGGCATCTTCAGCACAGGTTTGTGCTTCATTGGTCTGACTTTTTATCTCTTCCACGCTTTGTGTAGTTTTAGGCCTTTGACTTTAGAATGGACAGTTTTAGACAATGTCAATTCAGAGCATACAAATACCTTAGGAGCAGGTGTCAAGAGGATGGGAGCAGACTCATTTCAGTGATACCCAGCAACAGGACAAGGGACAACAGGCACAAATTGAAACATAGGACATTCTTCCTGAGTATGAGAAAAAACATGTGTTTACTTTGAGGGTGACAGAGCACTGAAAGAGGTAGCCCAGAGAGACTGTGTAGTCTCCTGCTCTGGAGACACTCAAAACCCACCCAGACATGATCCTGTGCAACCTGCTATAGGAGAACCTACTTGAGCAGGGAGGTTGGACTAGATGATCTTTGGAGGTCCTGTTTCACACCAATCCTTCTATGATTCCCAGACATAAATGGTGATGATGGTCACCTTTCAGCAAAGACCCATATAGTGTGGAAATAATTCTAAATCTATGGTGTTGTAAAACGATTGATAGTCAGAAGAGAGGGGTCCCTCTGTGTGGGGCAAATTTCAGTACCAATGTGGGGACTGATGGGTTTAGTGACCAAGGGAGATGAATGACTTTGCCTATGCCCTTCTTCCCATTTCACCTTTGCTTTAGCTCTCTAGCTTCTCTCATATTTAGTTCATTCCCTGTCCTGCCTTATATCCAGGAGTTGTTACAGCCCAGTTGGATGAGGCAGAAGAGCCCATTTAGCAGGAAACTTTCTCATTCTCTCCTCTTGCAAAGGCTAACATTTTTGATCATATTTCAGACTGGCCGCCTCTGGACCATGCTAGTCAAAAATAAATGCATTTACTTTTAACTAATGGAATTTAATCAGTTTGTCCTTACCTTTCAGATTGTATTGCTTTTATGGTTCATACATTAGTAGGTTTTTTCCTCCCAAAAGATGACCTATCAAACTTTCCAGTAGTTGTGACTTGGTGCCAGCACCTTGGCCCCTTCCTCCCTGAATATGAGATAAGGCCACAGCAGAGTGCAGTGATCATGGTTCAGCTGCAGTGGAGGTGATGCCAGCTCACTCTTCAGCCCTTGTCTGTCCTGAGCAGAGCACTGGTGGTCAGGGCCATGCTTTTGCAGGCCCATTATGACTCTGCTTTTAATTCTCCTTAGCCATTAGCAGGGGCTGGAAACTGGTGGCAATAGGAGTGAAATACTGGCTGGTTCAGAAGCCATGGGAAGTTAACTCTACTACCTTCTCTTCCCAGAGACTTTTAATAGCAGAGAGAAGACAGTTCTTCACATTTTTAAATGACTATAAAATACCCCAAGATTCCAGTGAGAAGCAGGCATGATCTCTACTGTCCAGATAGTTACCCAGCTTTGAGCTACCACTGTTTTCCCCGTGAAGCCCTTGCCTCAACATAACTCACAGATATAGAAAGGCCAGTAGTGACAAAACCAGGGAAGCTATTGAAAAGTGAAGTGAGAGGAGAGCACAGTGCTATTAGGAGTGCCAGGGCAGTCTTGGCTGTAGCTATGCCTTCATTTTATAAATAAAGTGCAAGTCCAGCACATCGGACAAATACCTGATTTTACTGAATAGCTGCATCAAGGTACTCATTTACAGGAAGCACATAGACAAAGCTGCACTGAGACTGAGCAGAATTCTATCTTGACCAGGATCTTATCCCTAACAGTGATCAAGAGTGGGATGTTGAAGAGCAACTGTAAGAGTAGAGTAAGCATATATGGATTATTTATTTCCAAAACAGACTCTGATGGTTTACAACAGCATTTAGCTCAGGGCTGCATTGAGCCAGATGCAGTCTTTTCTAAAAAGACAAGACATGGAGATGCAGGTACCAAATGGGCACTAAAAGAAAGAGCTGGGAATTTTAAAAGAATCTGCATTAGCAGCCTCAATGCTCTTAACTCTCCCAAATGGAATGATCTTCTGTCAGCATATTGCCATGAATCTTTGACCTGTAACAATCTTTTTTTAGATGCTATTTAAAAACCCTCACAGATAATGAATTTTTAATTAACGTCCTGGAGGAAATATTGTTAATATTTTTTTCCTGTTGTGAAGTTGAATGCCACATGCTGTACAAACCATTTTATCTCAAAAAAAAAAAACCCAAAACAATTGCAGTTATACATGCTACAACCTTCAGTTCTTCAATTCTGAGACTGAAACTTATTGTTTGTACAATCAGAGATTTCATAGTGCTCAACTGCTAGCATTGCAAAACGTAACTTTTGTGAAACTGCTTTTTATTAAGGAGACATTTTTAGGGCATCACCAATGAGTTAAACCCATACTGTCAAAATTTGATTAATTTGGAAACTGGAAGCCAAAACCCAATTCTGTTTCCTAGAGGAATGACATGAGCTGGAGACTGGGGATTAATTTAGTCTATAATCCATGTGAAATCTTCCACTACTTCCCTACTGCAGAATCAGTCATTTATAGGGTTGTTATAAATTGCTCTTCCTGATAGGTGTCTGTTTTTTAACATTACCAAATTGGTTTTGTAATTGTATGTATATAGTTGGTTTTTGACTGTGTTTAGCATTAATACTTTATGTTGCTTCACACAACCTCATACTTACATTTTAAAGAAGGGACTGATTAACAGGAGATGAAACAATAATGGAAATTTCAATTTGTCTTTCTCTGTTTTTTCACATTTGTTGCTAGTCCTGCTTCTCATTTCTTTGTAATCCTTGCTTCTCATTTCTTTGTAATCCGTGCTCTCCTAAACAAACAGAATTTTTAATTGCACAGATCTAAGGTGTCCCCCTTCATATCAACCCTTTTCCTGAGCTAAGTTCTCATTTAATTTGCCCATGGGCTGGTGTGCACTAAGAAAGCTTTCCAAGGGTGCTAAAATAGATATGGGCTTTTGCAAGTGTAACTTCACCTCCAAGACACTCTCCCTACTTTCCTGAAAGAGAAGAAATTGCTGCTACTGGGAATACTTTTCCCCCCACTGTATTTGCATCTCCACAGCAGTGTCAGAAAGGGACCAGACTTCCTTAGAACCTTGAGCTGTGTGAGACAGTTTCTCCTGTAGGCATGGCTGTGCTCTCTCCTCCTGGCTGTCCACCCTTCTCAATCCCATGCAGAGACCTTAGTGATGCCATGCCTCACATCTTCCCATCACAGCACACAAATGGAAAAGTCACGTGAACAGGTTTTGATTTGTCATCGCCTCCGACCAAGGCAGCACTTCTGCCAACGTTCCTTTCTGAGTGACTACTGTACATAAGTAGATGACACACCTGCTTCTATGCAATTTAAAGCTAGACAAGTGTATACTTCTATATTTGCAACACAAAATAAAGAGACACTAATGGTGGATATTTCTTTCCCTCTCTTATAAGTACTTTTTGCACACTCTCTATGATAAGAATACACTCTCTCTTGCTGAGAAGTGCTGCCAGTCCTAGAGAGTTGAGTGCTTTTTCCCTGCCCAGGGGAACAGTTTAGTGCTCTGAGTCTGACAAGTGCCTCTTGATGCACTTTTTTTTAATAGGCTGTAGACCATTCACTGAGATTTCTGAGACAGAGCTTACCTTGAAGGAAGCTGACAAGCTTTGGGTGAATCAGGTTCTAAAAGTAACACCAATAGGTTTTGGAACCAAGCTCCACCATTTGGCTTCTGGTTTTGCTTTAGGAAGTACCATATGGTAAAGACTAAAAGCAGTGAAACATACTGTTTTTCTCCCTTCCCTAAAGAAATTCTTGAAGAAAAGATATTATTCTCACATGACCAAATCACAGTAGATGTCTTTTTTTCCTTCAGTCTGATTTATTTAGTAGCATACACACTTCAGAGTAACAAACACTCATCCAATACAGTCAATGTCAGCATCGCATTGTAGTGTTCAGAACAGATGCATGTGGATGATACAGGCCATTTGATCTCAGTACCTTAAGAATAACAAATAATAACAACAGCAATAAAAAAGTAGCAAAAGCCCTCTGAGATACATTGAAATCTTTCCCTTTAACAAGAACTGGATCAGATGTTAAGTGAATTCCTCCCTGTACAAAATTTAGAGGGGTTAAGGTTTTACCACTTTGGTTAAATTTCAGCCAAATTTATATCTCTGTGGGGCCTCAACATCCATAATTTTTAAACTTATCTGATCTATCTCTGTGAATTTTTTTCTATATTGCACCTTCCTCCAAAGAATCTCACAGCAGCTTGCAGGCACTAATGAAGGAGAGCCTCACACCATTGCCACGAGGTAAGTAGGTCTGTTCCCATCTGTAAAATTGGAACAAAACAATGCCTAGGAGAGTTGTCCAAGGCCAAAAAAACCTAAGTCAATGATGAAGCTGAGGGAGAGAAGTCCTAGTCCTTCTTCTTGATTCACACAGGAATGCAGCAGTTACAGCACTGCTGCACCTAACTAGTGTGTTTAAGGACCTTGGAGCCTAAGTCAGAGGTCATGTGTTCCTAGCACCAAAGTGCCTCTAGGCCAGCATCTCTGACCCTGCTGTGGAACCACATGTACTCAGTGTCTCCAGAGTGAGGCACTCTCTCAGCAGATGCACTAATGAACGACATTCTGGACTTGCATGTGAACAAGTTCCTTGGTTACCAAGCATCAGCTCCCCCTGTGTTACGTGCCTGTGCACGTGCACCTTGTCGACCCTCTGGTAAATATAAGCTTATTCAACACAACTTACCCAACAGTGAAATAAGGCCATGCTGCTTCCTCACACTAGCAAGTGGGTGTCCATAGACAGGGGCTCTGGGCCACCTGATGAGAAACAAGGAATCTAAAACTTACCCTCAGTTTGCTCCTGAGCGCACAGCCTCAGGTCCTTAGAGCTCCAGTGCTCAGCTGCAGTCCTACACTTGCAGCTTGCTATGAAAAGCTGCCTCCTTCTCTCCTTCCCCATAACAGCAACAGGTGATTGTGATTTCTTTCTTTCTAATTCCCTAGCAAGACAAAGATCCATTTCAAAACTAACATCCTAGAATTTACATCATCTAGAATGAGTTTCCGGATCAGTGTCTGCTATAGCAGAGATTTTCCTTTTTCCCTGACCTTTCCAGCTACTGCAGTGGAACAAACCTTCTCCATGTTTTCTCCCAGGACCATGTACTGAAAAACCAGCCAGGTGCTACCAGGAGTTGTTTTCTTTGAAGCTACTGATAACACTTTGTTCCAGTTCTCCTTTAAAACTGACCAGTAATTCTAAAATTTTGTCTTAAACTCTCAACTGACATTTGAGCACCAACCTCTACTGTTTAGATCTCCTCTCCAGAAAATAGTTTACATTGGTGCAAAAGATCCACATATGTGGTAACAGAAGAAAGAAATTTAACTCTGAAGATTATTTAGGCAAACCATTAATTGACTTCTGTCTTTTTCTTATTTCTAACTTTAATAATTATTTTTAGTTATGGTAGGACAGCTTGCAATTGCAGTCTCATAAAAAAGGCAATGTCATTGAAATCCTGCCTATGAGACCTATTTACATGCTATTGTCCTTAGGCATTGCTATTTTCCTTAGGCACTGCTATCCATGGCTTACCTGCTGGCTGCAGAAAAGGGGAAATACTTTTTTTTTTTTTTAACTGTATGGAATTCACTACAGATTCATCTGTCATCTCACAGCAGTTCAAATGTTAGGAGGCATCTGGAATGATTTCATCTGTGCTGTCACTTCTAAAAACCTAATGTAAACACTCTGAAACTTCTAAGTGAAGAATTCATTAACATACTACCATAAATATAAAACAGAGAAACTCTGGGAGGCCACAGAAGTTGTCTGAATTTGCAGCAAACTGCAAAAATAATTACCAGTTTCAGACAACTTCTGGTTTAAGATGAAATATTTCCACATGTCATTACTTACTGCAGAATACCTACTCTATGTCATCTAACTTTTACATCACAACTGAGCTTCAATTTTCAATACTCCTGTTTTAAGTTTATGAAAAAGTAATTAAATCTGACTGATCTTTTAGTATGCAACCGACTTTAGTGTGTTACACAAAGTAACTCCTTTTAGAAATTAAGTCTGTCCAACTTTAACTACAAATATTGCAGATTTCATTCCAGATCTGCACTCTATAGGGTTTTTTTTTGCTTATGATTTCAACTATTATTGAAACAGCAGTTTCCCAAAAGTGCAGTCACCTTCATCCAAAGTTCTCAGACTCTTTCCTGAGCACAGGAAACCAACAAAAGACAGGAATTTCTGATCAATGTGCATTACTACCTCTAGATGTTGAAAGGGCTCTAGCCATCAACTGGCAATGTAACTCTTACCTGCATTGTGAAAACTACATCACCACATTATTCACATTAAAACCTGGCATGTGAGTCAACATGTGACTAATGATAATATTTATACTGCCAGCATGTAAAAAATTGTTCCAGAGACTAGAGGCAACCACCAGAGAAGGTATGTGAAGCCATTGCAAGAAAACAATTCAATCTTTCTTGATTTTAACCTAGAAGCTGAATTTTCTGTGGCTGTGCTTAGGTCACAGTAAAATAATGAAGACCAGATCACCCTGTGATGCCAGATAGGGACTATAGGATGTAATATATTGACATTCCTCCACCCTTGGAGGAAGGATGCCTGGGAATTATCTCATTCTTGTGTAATGCTGTGAATGCAGAAACACGACCTCCCTGATTGCTGTGCCACTTTATATGCCTAAGTGGCAGCATCATATTTGAGAAGAGGGACATGGCCAAGAAGTCACGTGCATTTAGAGACAGTCAAATCATGATCTTAAGAGATCACACTGGTTGCTGACTGCTAGTGTGTGCATGTGTATAGGGGTTTTATCTTCAAAAATAAACAAGCCTTGGGAAAAAAAAAACTTAGTTCCCTGTCGAGTTTGTGAAAGATCATTAGTGATTTTCAGAGCTGCAGTTCAGCTGCAAGAGGCCTAAGTCTCCAACTTAGCAACATATCTAACAGCCCACCCAGCTGGAATGTTTTTGGAGACAATAGGCTGCTATTCTCTCCCTAGAGTGTTTGTAATCTCCTGAGCAGCTACAGAAAAAGCCAAGGCCTTTCTTGGATAGAGGCAAGGCTAGGGTAGGGTAGGGGAGAAATGGTCCACAGCAGTTAGCCACATCAAGCCACTATAAACTGCTGTCTCTCTTTGCTCCCAGTTTCTTGTGATTAACACCCATTTGCACCTTGCTCACTCTGTAACATAATGTAGCAGAAGTTGCTGGTCCAACCTATAGTGTACACAAGAGGACTTGGTATTAGAGAGGAAAAAACACAATCTGGTTTCAAAACTATGCAGTTCCCTGAAAAATCATTTTTCCTGCCCTGAGTTCCCAAGCATTTGTCCTGGTTCTCTAAGAAGTAATTTGTAGTCTCATTTTGCCAGAAATCATAATCATTCTGGCTTACCACACAGACCTCTTGACTCATGCTGGTGTGATTCCCAAGTATGGAGATCTTCATTCTCTGAGGACCAGTCTCAAGTTCATCTGGTGCAATACAGACCAATCTGGAATGATTCATTTAGGTTCATAGAGGGCTGATGCAAAGTAACTTTGATCACTGACTGCTGGGTTCTGGATGCAGCTCCCTCTGCACTGAAAACCTCAGGAGTTTGGAGTTAAAGGTTTCCTTCTAACTGAGTTTCCTTCTACTTCAGTAAAGCAGAAAGTTACAGAGAAGCCCTGCAAGTTTTGTGCCTTTCTCAACTCATCTTTCAGTGATTCTTTCCAAGATGCCAATCAAATTGTCCAATCCCAACAAGTACCCATCCTCCCTGTTGCCTTCCTGCCATGGGATCCGGTGATCCAGTGTCTGCCCATCAGGAAGAAGGGTGGTCTTTCCAAAATCGATCAGCCACACATTGGCATTCCCACTGCCATCATGTACAAAAAGTAGTGAACTTCCTACAACCTGGAAGACAGATTGAGACAGTCTAGTTAAAAATACATCTTCAGCCCTCCCCCACCAATTAACACTTCCTGCTAAGAAGATGATCTCCTCATCCCACCTGTGACCCAAAAGACTTTTGGGCTGCACTTATAAATTGATGATTTAGATGCCCCAGTAAGGTACAAATGGGAGGGTAGATAATAAATGGGACTCAGCAGAAAACAGGAAGAAAAGCAATTCTTCATCTTAGCATCAGGTCTCAATTTGAGCAATTCAGCAAAGGCCAATAACTCCTTTCAAAGACACATCATGACCCATGATTAACAAAAATATCTCTAGTGATAAGAGAGCATCAACAAGATAAAATAAAATATCTAATCTCAAAATCTTGAGCTGTTAACAAGCAGAAAATACAATGCTAATGATGCCTTCTGCACAGCAAAGCACACTGAGAACATAGACATCAGAATTAAATGGTATTTCAACATAAATCCATTATAAGAAATACAGCCTTCATTGTCAATCTATAACTGAATGCTACTGTACCAAATGCAAACTTCCATGATGCCATTCCCCTGTAAATTTCACTGGAGCACATCCAGGTTAGAAAAACCATATGAAACTGGTACTAATAAACTATTCCATGCAGTGGTCCACAGCTATAAGTGCTGGGATGTCATAAAGACAGGAGGATTTATTATTGCTCAACTAGTTTAATCTCCTGTACCATCGTGGTGGAGGCTTTGTGGTATCTGTGTTGTAAACATGTATTAGCTTTCTTCTACAAAACCCCTTATACAGCAGGCTGTTCTGAAGTACACCGGAATGACAAAGAAGCAATGCACCTCCAGAGCTTTGCAGTCACTGCTCACCTCATGTCGCTTGAAGAAGTCTGAGGATTCCAGAATGACATTGATTTCCTGCAGACGTTTGAGGTATTTTTTCTGGAAGAAGAGAAAAAAAGCCCAAAACAACCCATAAACATTTCATTGAAAACTGAATAATCTGTTTATGAGAGTCAATATAATTAGGAGATCATATTCATTTTAGGCTAGAGGTCCTTCAAAACTACAGGTTCATCACTTGAAAGTCAATCTGAAAATACATTTCAAGCTTTCATAGTGAATTAAAAGACTGGAGTTCATCTGCTGCATGTGTTACACCAGGCATACTTATCTCCCTTGATATGGATGTCATCAGGCTTTCTGCAATTGTTTTGTTTGTTTGTTTGTTTGTTTTTAATAAAGAGAAAAGGTTTTTAAGGAATTAAAAATCTTCCAGTTCCCCAAAGTGAAAAGAAAGAAATTGTGTTAGAGAAACAAGGAGCTCCAACTGTGGTGAGGGCAGAGGGGGGATAAAAAGAATCAAGGCCTAATATACAAAGTTCTAGTGCAGATTTTTAAGGCTGCCCTGAGCTACCAAGCACACTCCTCCTGCACAGCTACTCTGCCTTCATAATGGCTTCCACACTGCAGCAAAACATTACAGCATCCTTTGAAGTTCCAAAGACAAGAGATGTGTTATGCCATCTACCACATGCCTGTTGTGCTACCCATGGATTAGCACACAGGAATTCCTCTTTGAGATGAGTTTCACACATGGGAACACAGCTAGTCACCAATCTCACTTCCTGCCTCCACACTCTGGTTTTATCTTCTCCAGACCGAATTCCCAAATCACAAGTTTTCCTGCCAACACAATCCTTGCTTAGATATCACCCATCTAATGCATCTAACACCCATGACTGTAGCTGATGGCAAGCCACAAGTTAGTTAGTTTGAATGACATTTTGATAGCATGAAGCATTTGGGGTCAACTCATGGCAAGAGCTGATAAAACTTGTCTCAGTCAACTTCTCACAACCCACCAAATCCCCATGTCCACCCCATCTCCTGAGAGCAACTGGAAGTCAAAACCACTTACCCCCTTGGTATTCTAATTCCTATTTCCTGTACCAAAGAAAGCATGGCCCTGGAGCAAGAGCATTGGTCCAAGATCAGTGCACCTGAAGAGCTCAGACTCACCAGAATAGTTGTGTTGCCCTCAATGAATTCCGCAAAAACCTGTAGAACTTGCTCCTGTGTCTTCGTTGTTTTGAAGTTTGTGTTACATGTTCCATCCGCCTTCTGCACAGAACCCACACAGAGAGAGATTATTTATACTGCACTCATATCATTCCCCTCATCACTCAATCCTCTTGAACCAGCAACAGCTCAGCCCTTGCTAACCAGATGAAAGTAAGCAGCTGAACAGGAAGAGAAACCAAGCAAGAAGAAGAGAAGAGATACAAAAGCTGATTGGATAGCTTTAAATGGCACTGGCAGTTCATTTCCTGTTGAGTACAAACAACAAAAAAAGAAACAATTCATGATATTACCAGCTTGCAGGAGGGTTTTCTCACATCAGTGCTAGCAGTGCAAAGTTCAGTGGGGAAACCACAGAGACCTCTTTGGTTGTACTCTTGTCTGGCTAGTGAAACCCTGGCTGAGGGTGTGAGGGAACATTTCCAAAACCAATTTTACTAGTCCTTTAGTTTGGGGGTTTCTTTTGGGTTTTGGTGTGGATTTTTCTGTTGTTATTTGGGTTTTCTGTTGGTGGTGGTGGTAGTTTTTGTTGTTGTTTCTGTTTTTCACTGGGAAATCAAAGAATCGCAGTTAGGATTCAGTTCCAAATATAGCTTTGAATATATAATGTGACCCAGAAGTCACAGAACAGAAATCTGTTGCAGATAGGAACAACCTGGGATTCGCAATGCTAGCAGTGACAAAGCAGGTGAATGAATTTTGGCAAAGGACAGTGGAGGCATGGTTGTTCCAAGTGTGTCCTGGAGAAATTCAGAGTATTTTTGTGCTAGCAGTAAGATTCAGTACAGAAGCATCCTGCTACTGAAAAAGACAAGTATTTTTATGTGCTTCTGGAGCTACAAGCAAATAAGAGCAGTGCATGAATTGGAGGTATTTGTAAACACAGAATATATGAATATGCATGTCCCCAAGAGCATCCCTGTTGCTTCAAGAGACACGAATAGGAGATTTTAGGATATGGGTGTAAAATACAGCAATTATTACAATTGGCAACAAAAATCCACTAAAAACCTGCAGGATTATCAAACTGTTTTCCTCTCCATTGTTTCAGTCCAATCCCTCCTTTTTATTGTGAGTAAATCAGCAGGTCAATACAATATGTTGTCTCCTACATGTTAAGTCACTACACCAAAACGCCAAATTCACTTAGCAGGTGAAACACCATTTATTCCACAGCTGAACTTTGTTTCTAATGCATACATGAAAAACATTCAATAATGCTAAAACTCCAGATCTCTCATGCAAGAGAATTTTATTCCAAGGCTGTTGGACAGACACAAGTGCCACATGTCAGCCTGATGAGATGTGCAAGTTATGCCAGAGCAGTTCAGCAGGTAGGCAGTGAAAGTCAGAAGCCATGTGATCTGATGTATGATAATACTCAAGAGCACATAGATATTTGAAACTTCATCTCATACCTCTTCACTGGAGAAAGGCTGTTTTAAAAATAATTTCTCCCTATGCTGCAGATTGTAGAGCAATGTCTAGAATAGCTGCTTGGTGTTTGCTCCCTTTCTAACCTTTCGTGTCTGGACAAACTAGTTGCTTGCTTCCCTTTTTAGCACTTTTATGATTTTGCTCCTTTCCAGTGGTTGGCAGGAAACATGATTACTGTCTGTCTTTACTTGCTGTAAAGAACATCCAGAGTTTGAATGGCACCACCCCAGTATTCTAAACCATGCTGGCTCTGCATGTACCTGATCCTCAGGAGGCACTTGCCTGACTCACTCCTTGAAGTCATACCTTTGCTAAGGACTCCACATACACCCCTGCACAGCAGAGTAGTCTGTCACACAGTGCAGCTCGTGGGCCAGTTCTTATTAGATGTGACAGTGACATGGCTCACCAGAGGGCAAGTGTCACAGCTCCATAAAACAGTGCTATTCATCTTAAATCATGGGGTCTTGCTCAGAGCCCTCTGCAGACTTCCCTTAAAGGGCTCTGGGTTAACTTAATGGATTCACAAAGATTTATGAATCAAATCTGATATCCTCCTGGGAAAATG
Organism: Agelaius phoeniceus; assembly: GCF_051311805.1. Classification (NCBI taxonomy): domain Eukaryota; kingdom Metazoa; phylum Chordata; class Aves; order Passeriformes; family Icteridae; genus Agelaius; species Agelaius phoeniceus. The sequence goes on along the minus strand of NC_135270.1, from coordinate 26,656,472 downwards.
GCTATCCCTGATCTACAGCTAAAGGAATGGTACCAAAGGAAGAAGTCACTTTTCAAACTGCACAGATATTCACTGACAGAACGGGAAGACAGAAATCCCAACTCTCAGCCGCAGGCATTAGCTTAGTATTATAGAGAAAATGTTTGCAACGCCTGGTCTTCAGACAGCCTCTGCCAGAGAGGAAATGTGCATTTGGAATGAGGCAGGCACAAGATACTGAGCAACAGGTTCCAACTGTAGGGAAACCAAATGGTTCAGATTATTTTTGATAGGAGGAAAAGTGACAAATCCCATAAATGAACTTGACTTGATTTCAGAGATCCAGAAGCAAGGCAAGGATAAGAAATGGATCAACCCAAAAAGATACCCCATTACTGCAGGAGTGCATATGGTGAATCAGATCTCATTTATCAGCAGCCAGTTCACAGAAAGGTTTATGATTTCACTTTCTTTGCTTTTGCTTCTTATTCAGGCAGCCACAGGGCAGGAATAACCAAACCCAACATACCTCATCAGCTAACTCCAGGAGTTACCAGTCCAGTCAGGGAGAGCATCCCCTTGTTCCCATCAACCACTAGCTGGCACCACTGACTTTTACAGGCTTTCTTACCAAAATGGGGATCCCTGCAGAATGGCTTTGCTTTTCTGCAAAAATACAGAACTGGATGTACAGTTCAGCTTCAGTGGAACAGTGCAGGCAGTACTGACTACCTGTATTGCCTGAACAATTTAGTTTCTGCCACCTTTTCTCCTACATTCCTCATAACAGCACAGGGAGATAGAGAGAAAGGGAATGTGCTCTAAAGTATTTCCTATACTTAGTAAAGGATTAAGTATTCTTTCTGTGCACAGTTACAGCAGTGTCTCCACAGAGGGAAACACTACACAGTCTGTGTGTCATACTGCTCCTACTTCTGACAAGAAACAAATCCACAAAGAAAAGCCAGGAGGTTTGTCTGAAGCACCCATGTTCTCCTTTAGCTCAGTTACTCTCTGGGACTATACATCTTCACTCACCAACTATCTTTCCAAGAACACACATGAAAACTCTCAAGATCATCTGGGTTACTGATTCCGTTACACAGAGGAGCATACAAAGACATAAGTTGTACAGGAATAAAACAGGTATCTTCATAACATCATTAGCTGGCTAAAGGGCAAGGCAGGATCCTGTGTTCTGGCTGGACTGGAGCCAGACCACCTACTCAACTACCACCCAGACAGTTCTTGCATGAGGATGCCTGTGTCTAACAGCCAGGAGTGGGTGGACAGCACACAAGGGGCCAGCACTGCATGAGCTTGGAGCCCCAGTTCCAGTATCACAGCAGGAGAATCTGTGAATAAGGAAGGGAGAAGACACAAAGCAAAGAGAAGAAAGAGGTATTTAAAGAGCCTCTGTTCATCAGCATCACTGTCTTTTATACCTTGTTTCTAAGTGCTTGAATTGTGAAATGGAAACAAAACTAATCCAGGTTCTGGAGTGGTGCAGTTGACACACCTGAAGGATGGGATGCCATCCAGAGGGACACAGGCAGGCTCAAAGGTGGGCCCATGGGAACCCTGTGCAGTTCGAGTGCTGCACGTGGGTCAGGGCAGCCCCAGTATCTATCCAAGCTGGGGGATGAACAGATCAAGAGCAGCCCTGCTGAGAAGGACCTGGGAGAGCTGGTGAATAGGAGGTTGGACATGACCCAGCAATGTGTGCTCACAGCCCAGAAAGCCAGCTGTGTCCAGGGTTGCATACAAAGCAGCATGGCCAGCAGGGCAAGGAGGGGATCCTACCCATCTCTTCCTCTCTCATGGGACCCCACCGGCAATGCTGCATTCAGCTCTGGGGTCCCCAACTTAGGACAGACATGGACCTGGACGTTGGAGCAAGTGCAGAGGAGGCCACCAAATTGATTAAACGGATGGAAAACCTCTCCTATGAGGAAAGACTGAGCAAACTGGGTTTTTTCAGCCTGGGAAAGAAAAGGCTTTGGGGTGACCAAACCATGGTTTTCCAGTACCTAAAGGGAGCCTACAAGAAAAATGGAGAGTGTTTTTTTACAAGAGCAGGCAGTAACAGGACAAGGGATCCTTTAAAAGGGGGAGTAGGTTTAGAATAGCTATTAAAAAAAAGATTTTTCACTGCAAGTGGGGTAAGGCATTAGAACAGGCTGCCCAGACAAGTTGTGGGTGCCTCATCCCTGGAATTTTTCAAGACCAGGTTGGGTTGGAGCTCTGAGTAACCTGGTCTAGTGCAGCATGGGGGTTGGAACTACATGATCTTTAAGGTCCATTCCAATCCAGTCCATTCTATGATTCTATGAAAGATAAGTAAGTAACAGGTAGGAAAGCACCCATGTTGCAAGAAAATTGCCAAGGTTCTACTGCGGCTGTAAGGTAGTATCCTAGGAATGGTACAGGGACACAAATTTATCCATCAAGAACAGCAGATAAACTTGGCTGATGGAGAAATTTCATTTTGGATTGCTCTGGCTTTATTCCAGCTCCATCTAAACTGGATCTCATCATGTATTTAAAAGGAAAAGTGGTTTCCTTGATCCCAAGAGTATCTAAGCAAATGCTTTTAACATGCCTTGCCAATAAATGTAACTGCAACAAAACCCCTTTACTGTGATTCACTTGGAATAAATATGTATAGTTCCTGGATAAAAAAAGTAATTGCATGCAGAGAGGGAGTTAATACTTCTGTTCTGAATTCCTCCTTACAAACAGTCTCATTTTCATTCTATCTGCACTGCATACCTCCTTGTGTCCTTCCTGTAAGGTCTCTGTAGTTGATTCAAACATGGCTGATGTGTATCTGAAGCTTAAATTCATTGACACTCTCTGTTGCAATTAGAATGAATGCTTTAGAACTGCAATAGAGTGAACTCTGTGGTTTCAGCAAGTGCATTTTCACATGATTCTTTGGAAAAGCTGGCTACTGATGTGCACAAGCTTGTTTGATAAATCAAAAAAGTTCAGTCTTGAGGAACAGGCAGAGGTGAAACATTTACCTTAATTCCTTCAATCCTGAAGCCCAGGTTGGCACTGGAGCTGATGGTTTCTCTCCACTGCATGTACCGGGGTTTGGTGACAGCATGCTGGGCGTTCTCTTCTGCCGTGGGAGCAAGAGGATCCACTTCAATCATTTTCTTGTACATGTCCTTACGCAGCTTTGGTTTCTCTCGGGCCTTAGTCAGCTCTTCCTCCAGGTATGTTCTGCAAACATCACATCCCAACACATCCTTAAGGACTTCCTCAACATTTCTTTTTACAGCTCACAAACTGGCCTCAAGAAACAACAACCAGGAAAATAAGCCTTATCATTGCCCCAGTTCTGCATACGGGGAAACCAAAGTACACAGAGCAATGACTGGCATATTTAGTGTACACAGTACACAGGCATATTTAGTGAAACAGTCCCAGGAATCAGGAATTCTAATTCACTTCTTGTTCTAACTATATCTTTACTTGCTGTTATAAGTTATGATTATTTCCTGGTTACAGAATAGGAGGAAGCTGAATTCCCACTTTGCCATAAAATAGAACTGCATTTTCAAAGGACAGGTAAGAGAGATCACTTATAATGAAATTTAAAAAAAAATAGGGCTATTGAAGACTTACTGCATTCTCTCTCCTCAAAAAACTTTAAAACAGTCATGGGTAATTTTTTTAGGCCTCAGTTTAAGTTTTACTTAATGCATCTCAGTGAAAGACAGCATCACTCTTCACATAGAAAAAACTAGAGTAAAGCAGATTATCAGAGTAGTTCCAAACCAGAAGAGGTAACTAAGAACAGGGAGGTGAAGAGACACAAAACATTTTGCTCTTATCCTCAATCTGCTAATCTGGTAGCCATTTTAGAAAGGCACTATCCATGTTTTCTACATTCCACTGGATTCCTAAAGCTTGCACTTTGTCAAGTGCCTGAAGTTTACTTTCTTCATCACAGCGTAACAAACCAGGATGGCATTTAGGAGATGATGTCACTCACTGCCAGAATGTCACCTATTTTCAACAAAATGTGTATGTATTGTTGCAAATCCATCTCCTATTTCTTCTGAACGTACCAGTTCAGAAGAACTGCTACATCTAAGTAATTTAAAATTTTGCATCTATTTGAAAAGGCATATCTGCACTCCTGTAAGTAGAGTACCTAATTTATGACAATAACTCTTGAGCATCTGAGCTGACATCCCAGCTGAAAGATTACTGACAGCTCATACTTCTCTGTACTGTTACCTTACTCCAGGATCTCAACAAATCTCTATCTCTTTGTTATGCTCTTATGCTACAAAAATATGAAAGCATATTTTTGATGCTTTCATCTTAATCACAGACAATGAATGGAAAAGAAAGTGAGAACCTGGAGAACAAAGAGATGGCAACACCTCAAGATGTCAGAGTAGGGAAAAACACAGGTCAGTCCTGAGCAAATGGTCAACTCTTTAAAGAAAAGATCAATACCAGCAAAGACTCATTCAAGCATTGGAAATGGGCTTTCACACTGGTATTCCATCATTTGCATTGGGAGATGGAAATTTTACTTTGTGAGGCTTTCTGAATCACTGCATACACAAAGATTCAATGAACTGGCAGTGAATAAATCATGTCATTTTTTCCCATGTATTATCAGGCCATCGCAGAGAAACTTTGTCTTAAATCCCCCCTGAACATTTCTTGATGTGGATAGTTTTTGAGGATAAAGATCAGCTAGTTTCCAGAATCCATGTACAAACTGGCAATAATGGGACATATTGTCCTCAAGTTGTCCAAGGTGACTGTGAACATGACCACATCTCCCCCTTCCTTCAAATGCAGAGAAAGTACATTCTCTTTCATTCACCCCACCTGATCCCCATCTTGCAGTCCATCACACTTGGCCCTTCAAAATCAGTGAGCAAGTCATCCAGCTGGATGTAGCTCTCGCCATCTCTCTCCACCACGCCATGGAAGCAAGGGACGCAGGAGCGTAATGGATCCTTCATCAATCGCTCAAAACACTCCTTTTCATTCTCTGAGAAGCGTTTCAGAATCTTCCCACTATCAGCTGCCTTGAAATTCCCTGAAAAAGAAAATCAAACACTTGCTGACAAGATTGACAAGCAAAAAAAAAAAACCCTTCCCCCACCATTCCAGTTTCATCTATCTCAGTCTCATAGCAGCAGTTAAAGATTTCCCCTGAAGAGAAGAGATAAGATGCTTTCCATAAAAAATAAAACACACAGGACGAACAATTGTTAGCAGTGAAAGTCCGTTTGGATACATTCCCATGTCAGAATTTATGGCTTTAAGGAGTGCAGTTCCTTCAGGCCTTTGGGCTGTTTGGATTTTTTTCTGTGCTAATCTTTGCTAGGTTATTAAACAGTACTATACTTGCTAAAATGCACAGGAAGAAGCCACGAGCCAGAATTCATCATTAATCCTCTGACAGGCTATTTTAAAGCTGCATAACACTGCCAGCACTGGCTTTGTCCTTAATCCTCACACAGGGTACATACACCTGCTGAGCGTGTCCAGACAGAGGCAGCGCATCAATCAGTGATACTTAAAGAGCCAGAACCAGGCAGAAGCCAAGCACTGCCCTTTCCACACACACACACACACACACACACACACACACACACTCTGTGACTACACCTGTGCCTGCCTGCAGGTATTTCCTCTCCTCTGGAAACCTGCTTATCTGCTAATGCCCTGCAGGTACAGCCTGGAGGGCGAAGTGCTTTTTACAGCCCTGTGTCTGAATACTATCCAGGACAAATGACATCTGCAGAGGCCACAATTAGCAGTAATCAGCCTCCACCTGTCCGGAGTTTCCAAATGCTCTCCTATCCTTGCAACCTGCCAACAGTGTCTGAGGAAAGTGCACCTTTCATTCAGAGGCACCCTTTAATTGAGATAAAATCAAGTGAGCACCAAAGTAAGAGCCTCACTAACCCTGGGGATAACACTCAACCTTTACCACAGCGGGATCCTTCAGCCATTGCAAACTGGTTCTTCTCTGACAAATCCCAGAACAGGCACTGCCTTGGCAAAAGGACAAGGCTGGTAACAGCTCAGGTTCTAATTCAGAAAAAAACTGTCATATCAGAGAAGAACAGCTGCAGAAAGGATGGAGTAAACCCAACCACAGAACACTGCTAAAAGGAAACTGGAACAGTATCTCTCCTAATCAGCTTCTATTAAACTCTTAACTCTCCTCTTCCACCCTACTATGTGAGTCTCCAGAAGGGTGATGATTACATGACCAGTGCCTCACTCCACACAGATGAAGCCAACTCCACACTTCTGTGACAAAAACTGCATTAAGACTGGGTCATCTTTGCCCTTTGTGTGATACAAATCAGACACAAGAACAACACTGTGCAAAATACAGTTACTCAATTTCTAGGGCTCAGTAAATTTCTCAGCACAGCTTTGAAGTGCACCATATTAGGGCATCAGCATACACAGAGGTGGTTCACGTACTGCATTACAGCACGATGCAGCGTGGGTGCCTGCCCACATGTGTACTAATAAACCCCCACCAGCACTGCACAGGAATTATATGAAGCACGAGAGACACAAACCCATTGACTTCTCTTTGTTGTTTTTTTGCCTTACAAATGAAACTAAGCCTCCATCAGGAGGACACCTACCAATTTTTACCGATACAAAACTAGAACCAACCAACTGAGCTGCTTCTTGCACTCGTACAGTGAACAATGACAGACTCACAATGCAAAAACATGGTCAACAAGGCAATTTTCCCATTTGTTTTCCACCCAAGGACCTACATTCAGATGAGGCGTTTGGAGTGGTGTTAGAAACACTGTCCTTTCCAGGGCTGAAGCACATACAGGCATGGACAGGAATCCTTCCACCTAGAAAACTAACTACTGGCTACTCAGCCAGGAAAAATGATCCCATACTGCAACCAACAGCACCAGACAGATTAGGTCTTTAGCTCTCCAACCTCTTGTTTCCCTCTAAGAAGTATTTTACACATATCACCTTACAAGCCTGGCCCTTCTCCAGAGTCTGACCATTGCTTCCCTGCTGATCTCCTTATTCAGGTATATCACTCCCACTTCCCTATCCACACCACAACTGAAATATGTTTTAGGTCACAGATTTGTGTGATATTGCCTGCTTCCTTTTTACCTGAAGGAAGGAAGTAAACAGAGAAAGACTGTTCTCCATGCCGCAGTCATCCTCACTCCAGAGACAAACACACTGAAGATACCCCTCTCACCTGTATGCCCAGCCAGCTGCACCCATGAGTAGCGTTTCTTGAAGGGGCTGATGACTGGTAAGTTAACCATGGTTTTAATTGTATGCCATGCTTTTTTCTGGAAAAGAAAAGAAATCTTAAGTTGGGCAAAAGCTGAAATCCTGACACGCCACAAATGCATTACATAGCTTCATGCACATTGAATTGTTCCTCACTAATGTGTAAGTGCTCCAAGGTGGAACCACAAAACAAACACTATCATCATTGTTGGAAAAATATGCACACAACCCAAGAATGGACAAATAAAGATAACGTCCTGCCATGCACAAGAAAGCTGCCTATAAGGAGGGGGAAAAAAAAAGTCATAGTGCACGTCACAGGCCTGTTCTTAGCCACACCTTGCCCTCCGTGTGTGAGTCACAGAGTATGCGGACAGCAGATGCTGAACGAACACACACATGCACACATACGCACGTTTAAGTTTCCATGAGACATGCACATAAGCTGCTTGTTACTGTCAGCAACACTTCCTTTCCCAGAGAACTTCGGCCTCACCTCATGATTAGCAGCTTTCCCCAAGTCAGCAGGTAAATCCTACTGGGACACCTGCACAGAAAGTGCATCTCCAGCTGGACACAGAGCTCGCCCAGGTCCCTCAGCACCCACTGACAGAGTGCTGTAGAATCTACTCCAGGTCATGAATTTTCCTGCTCCCTCCCCTCTTTCCCAATCCTGTTACTTTTTAACAAAGCTGGGCATTGCTCTGGCAACATTTGGCTGCAGCTGTCTGGGTACCGCTGCAGGCAGACAGGGAAACAGAACAGCTGCTCACAAAGAGCAGCTGAGTGCTCTGTCACAAAGGCAGGAAAAAAAAAAGTAGAAAGTGAAAAAGTCTCATGCTCTGGAACTGAAACCCAGATGGGAGAGAACTACAGCCCACCAGCATTCATGTTACAGTTGGAAGGATCCCAAAGTGCTTTACAAACAAGGAGAGCAGGCTCAGTTCTTCTATCACTAGAACAGAACACCCTGCTGGAGAAGAAAAATGGAGCTGCATTATACTTATGGCATGACAGTTTAGTGCTGAGGAGGTTTTGTTGAGATCAGGTGTAGGTGGGGATTTGGCAGCACTTACAGAAGTGTCTATCAATGGCTCAATTGGAAATCACCAAAATCAATGTGAGGTATTAATGACACTGAAAACAAGTTTAGGTGCTTGCTCATCAACTGGAAAATACACATTCAAAACAACTGTCTTCTCTAGCATGGATATTGATCTGGAGATTTAGATGCTTAGGATAAGTAATTTTTATTGTCTTCTACACTCTAAGTGTAAAACAGAAAATGTGAAATTGCAGGAAATGATACACAGGCAAAATGTTGCTCTCCAGATCACTCTCTGACCTAGCCATGCTTCCCCAAACTTATTAACTTACACAACATTTCTTATAAGGTACCCTCCAGCAACACTGGTCACCATGTGAGGGCAAAAACCTGCAGTTATCTTAGAATATATCAAGAACATATATGAACCACAGACACAAGTGATTTTTTTTAAGGATTTGCCTTCACAAGAAAGTTTTAAGTAATGCTTCAAATAAACTGACATAACAACATAATTGCCATATGAGCATACTTACACTGAAATGAGATTGCTTCTATCTATTAAACTATGGGTTTTAATGGAGTTTAAGCTGAAATTAATCCACTCTTAGTCAGATATGTGCCCCATGCAGCAATGATACTTTTGAAAACATACTGTGCCAGTGAGAGGAAGCGTCCAGAGAAAATCCTGGATGTTTGAGAATTATGAAGACTCAGTTGCACTTATTAAAACTCCACAGACATTACTAGCTCTAGCTAAATTCCAATTGCATAAATAACTTCTGCAGGTTCATATGCTATATTATTTGGATTTAATATTTGTTAAAATTTGCCTTAAGCTGCTCTTAAGCAGCCTTGCAGTGTTGAACAGTGCTTGTGTCTATTGCAGACCCAGCTGCTGTTCTGTGAGGATGAGCAAGACTCTTGAACACCACTTAAATATGTCCATAGCCTCCTTCTGGAGGAAAGTGCAATGTAAATACTGCTTTTCAAGTAGCAAAGAAATTATTTTTGTCTAGTTTATTTGTGAGATTTCACTGATAGCAGAAGCTCTTCAGGCTACTGTGCTGTTTCTACTTCAGAAGGACAGAATCCCAAGTTATTTAAACAACAGTTGAAAAAACTATTATTATGAATTAAAATGACCTCTTTGAATGTAGCCCCTGCCAAAGATTTAGTTTTTTAAGATTCCATACCAGTTTTCAGGGCAACACTGGTTTTTCCCCATCCCTTAATCAGAAATCAACATTGCTCCATAACTGCCATAAAGACCCCCCACACATCATAAAGTTCCACTCCTAACAAACTGCATCCTGTCTCCCAGTGACTTGTCATGCTGCTGCACGCACCAGTAACGAGAGGCACAGATTCTCAACGAATGCACATCAACTGTCAATGCAACATCACACTCCAGTGGCTCTCCTGCCTCCTCCCTCCCACCAAATGCTAAGAAGCTGAAGCTTTTATTTGTACTGTGGGCGTGAAGGAGAGACAATGGGCCAAATTCAGCCCCAGCTCAAATGGACTTTGGCTGCTTAGGTTATGGCTGCCTTGGATAAGGATGTTTAAGCTACTCATCCAGTAAACAGACACTGACAATTTTTATTTACCATTTTAAATTTTAAATAATCTCTTCACAAACCTCTCCTCCCCCTCAAGATAAGGAAAGCAGAAGGCTCAAGCTAGGAGGGAAAGGATTGCCTTCAGACCTGTCCTGTGGGGAGTGTTGCCATCAGCAGGGGTTCAGCAGTTTCACTTTCCTCTACCTCAATTTCTAGTCTCCCAGCTCACTCAACCCAGGGTACAAATTGCCAGGATGCAAGCAGGGCTGCATGCTGGTAGAGCAGTGGTGTGAGTGGGAAGATGAAAACTTTGTGTGCTTGCTGTAGGAGGAATCATTCTCACTTCTATTTCTAAAGCAAGATCTCTTCTTCTTTGTTAGCAATGGCATTATGTGCTTTTCAAATCACTGCTTTATGCTGCAATGGCAAAGAGGGCTTCTACCACTGCCCATCTGTATTTGCAGCCTTATCTCCCTCTGCTCCTGTTTCTTCTGCTAGTCTTCCTTGATTTTTTTCTCTGCCTGGGTTTCTCTAAGACCTCACTTCTTCTAGATTCCCAGGAGAAACTCAGGTATCTCTGCATTCAGGATTTTCTGAATTGACATCACTGATGCTGTTTTATATGCCTCAACATGCTCAAGAGTTTTCCAACAGTAAAAAGAAAGGCATTCCAAAAGAGTCAAGAAGCAAACCCGAAAAATATTAACATTCTTAGACTCAGCACGTAAGTTACTCGATGTGAACTTTAACTGACACATGATATAAACACCCCTGAGCAACACACAAAAGGTGTGGGGCACTAAGGAGGGAAAAGCAAGTTTTCTGCCAATGGGGCACACTATGTGACAGTCTGTGCCATGGCATGTGTGCCCCTGGCAGCAAATGGACAAAATTTCAGGGAAGAGAAGGGGAGAAGCAATTAATGCAATGCAGCCACAGTGCATGCAAAGGAACTGTGGTTTGGTATCTGATCTGCTACCTGGATTACTCTCTTGACTCGCTTTCCTAAATTTGAAGCACAGCTCTGAAGAGAAGCACACATCCATGCAGCAGATGTGGAGACCTGCTCAGTGCATATGCAGACAAGATGCTGGCTGGGTGAGGTATTCCCCACCTGTTCTACCCTGGATAAAGGCGGCTGCTGCCATCCTGTCTATCCTTTAAGGGAGAGCAAAGGGCAGCAGTAACCAAGCACCACTGGTTTGTGTGAGCCCACATTTCTCCAGGCCTTTTCTCATGATAAGCATGCAACTTCACACACAACCAGTGTGCAGACACACAGCCATGATGAGCCTGCACAAATACACCAGAGGATGTATGCCTTGCCTGATGAAAATCCATTGAACTCTCTGGGAGGTATTTCATCCATTTGAAGGAGTTTGGCCTCAGACCCCACTGTCCCCAAGAATAAATCTCCAGGAACTGCCAGGCTTTCCTGAAACCCTCCCATCACTGCAGGACAAGAGCTGTAACATCCTAACAAGCAAGCTCACTGAAGAGATTAGTGCAAACTCCCTGAATTGGATGGGGCTTTTTTAGTTGCTACTGTTGTTTTACAGACAGTACAGAACAACTAGCATGTCTCTGAGCATATGCTGAATTCCTCAGGAACAGGAGAACCACTCTAATTCCTAAAGACAACAGTGCATAGAGACCTGAACACTCCTCTCCTGTTCTATGGAAAAATAAATAAAATCTCTCACTTATTTAAGGGTAAAAATAAAACAATAATATCTCAGTTCTGTGAATGTCTGAAACACATGTAACTACCCTCAAACAAGAAATAACAAACAGGTAACCTACATAAGAATTTGTTTCACTTAGGAATTTCAGCAATGACAATAATTAAAAACATCAGTCACATCTAAATTAGGAAGCGTTGGGGGAATAAGAAAAACCTTTTTTCAGAAAAATGAAGTAATTTAGCTTTCATAATTCTGGCATATTACTTGAAACTATAATGAGTTGAAGAACAAAAGAACACTAAAATTCAATATAAATCAACAGGGTCTCTTAAAATATCCATGATTCCATCAGCAGCAGAGTGGAGGTGTAGCTTCTTGCCTGAGCTGGTAAATCATCATGGAAATTCTGTTAGGCAAGTGTAAACAATGGCCACTGAATCATTTCACTGGGTAAATTTCAGCCATTTCTTTACCTAAGATCCTGTTGTCTTTTTTTGTCTTTGTTTTTGTGCATAATACAAAGCCTACATAAGAAAGCTATTATGACAGCAAGAAACAAAAGGATAATGAGAAATTTTTTTAGTAATCATTTTTTTCCTAGAAGGCTTTAAGAAAGAGTACTTAATCGTCAGTCATCATTACCTACTGTTCTCCTAAAGTCTTTACATCATTTAGGCTAAATTCTGCCACTCTGGGACATGGGGGCTGAAGTCTAATCTGTTATGCTGGTTGCCACTGCCTACTCAGTGTCTCACTAACTCCTAGAAGGAACAAAGTTCCTCCACAGGGACTTGTAAGGAGTACAGAAAACTATAATTATCAAAAAGTTACTATGTGCATTTCAGAACAATCCTGTAAGAGCCATGTGCACCAAAATGCAGCAGCAACCCCTTGCCAAGGGATCTTGGCCAACACAGTGAGCAGCGGGCACATGAGAAGGTGATGAGCGTTGGCCTCCTTTGGGGCACAGTAACAACAGCAACAGTGTCTGGAAACGTAAAAAGTGTCTGGGAACTTGTCAGACCAGTCAATGGCTGGAACTGCCTTCTATGAGGCCCAAAAATAATACCAAGAATTACTAAACTGGGTATCAGTTATGACTTATCCAGGCACAGAATTAGTCATTCTCCAGTGGCTCACCTTTCTGCTGGGTAGGCTTTTTTGCCCCTCTTCTCTTCCTTCCTGGTCACACATTAGCACCCTTATTACTCTGAGTGACACAACAAATCCTCAGGAGGTCCACAATATTACACACGATATTACTCACACAGGTGGCTTAAGTATCAGCGTGAGCAGCTGGTCACTCTCTGTTCATAACTGTTTCTTTTAAATTCTGTATCTTCTACAGTTTTATTATTGTTTCACAGAATGGGTCAGGTTGGAAGGGAGCACAGCGGGTCATCTGGTCCAACCTCTCTGCCCAAGCAGGGCCATTCTAGTGTAGGTGGCACAGGATTGCATCCAGATGGTTCTGGACTATCTCCAGTGAAGGAGGCTTCACAACCTTGCTGGGCAACCTGTTCCAGTGCTTGGCCACCTGCAGAAGTTCTGCCTCCTATTCAGGTGGAACTTCCTGTGCCTCAGTTTCTGCTCACTGTCTCTTGTCCTGTTGCTTGGCACCGCCTAGCAGAGCCTGGCTCCATTCTCTGACACCCTCCCTTCAGACACTGATAGACATTGATGAGGCCCCCTCTCATTTTTCTCTTTTTGAGGCTGAGCAGGCCCAGCTTCCTCAGCCTTTCCTTGTAAGAGTTGCTACAGTCTCCTAATCCTCTTCAAAGCCCTTCTCTGGACCTGCTCCAGGAGCTCCATGTCCCCCTTGTACTGAGGAGCACAGATGCAGCCTCACAAGGGCTAAGTAGAAGGGTCAAATCTCTTCCCTAGACCTGCTGGCAATGCTCTTCCTAATGCATTCCAGGATACCATTGGCCTTCTTGGCCTCCAGTTTTACTTTTTATATACACTTTTTTTGCTTTTATATACATTTACTTAAAATGTTTTATAAAACCTCTGAGTTAATTTTATTTACAAAACCATTTACTGCTTTATTTACCATAGTTTATTAAAACTGAAATCAGTTTGAAGGCTAATTTGTTTCCCTAATTATTTATGCCATTTTATTAAATTATTTAAATAATTTAGAAAATTAAAATATATTTGTTCTCTGCTTTCACTACTACTGTTTGCCACTTTATTTGAATTGGCTTTCACCTGACATATTGGACCTACACAGGTAAGGAACTTAAATGTAGGTCTAAAGCTATTAACCATATTATTTTAATGGACTAAACCTAGCTGAAACAAAACTTTCTTTTCATCTGTTTCTACACAGTCAATACCTGCCACTACTATAAAAAGCTTTCATGAGAAATAATTTTGAGCAAATCACAACCAAGAAAATTGGTGGCCTAATTTAATTACTGAGTAATTAGATCTGATTCTTTCTCTGTTTGAATGTAGTCAATAACAACAGTACTATAATTACAATCTACTAAAAAAAACCCAACACATAACACTTAAGCAAAATATCTAAAGTATCTACTGCTTTGTAAAATCACAATACCCTACCAAGACAAGTTGTTATCAGCACAGTTTCCCCAAACCAAAGACTGTTCCATAGGTGCAGCTTCCCAGCAGCCAGCTTCAATGGTTATTAGGGATTTCATTTTCTCAAGGAGTATAGCTCTGGGACAGTTCACCATATGGTTTCACCTCATGGAGAGAACTGAGGATCTGAGTCATGTCATATAAGGAAAAAAAAATTAAAAATATAGTGATAGTTGCTGAGCAACACAGTATCTTTCTGGTTACAGTCACAAAATCTGCCTATCAAGGGATTCTGGTTTTGAGTTCTTTCAGTTTGAGGCTTAGTGTAGTTGTCTTTGCAGATATGAAACAGGCAGGCAGTCATCTTGGTCAGATCCAGATCCTGAACCAGCTGACATTTTTATGCCAAATGTAAGCAAAACATAATTATCCTCAGTGTTTCTTCTAGTAATATATGAATACACATTCATGCATGCTTTTAAACACCTAAAGCAGATTGTAAAAGACTTTGATCGCAGATGATCAAAAATTCCATTACTTTTTTTTATAATTATCCAGACTGTAACAAGTCCTAGGCTTGAGATCATCTGGTATTTGAAGAAACTTAGAACACCTTACAAGACACAGAGCAAGTGAGGCATACATGACATTTTTACCGTATTTTTGGGAGAAATATAACTGAAATATCCACAAAGGCTCTGTGTAGGGAAGTAAGGTGCAAGATTTTCCCATAGCTAAAACAAAAATGCCCCAAACAACGACAGCAAATCCCTGAATTTATCATAGAAGGCACTTTATACTTTCAGCAGCCAGTTTCTGTGCTCTTGCCCCCTACTAAAGGTTCCTGGAATCCTCAAGCTCAGGAGATTCTTGCTGCCAAGTCTACTACCCACTTGGCTGAATCAGACATGAATCACAAATCGAGACAAAGATCTCAATGGGTGGGAGGTGAAAGAGCAAGTTAAGTAGGAGAATGCTCCCCAAACGTATGTGAGTGAACCCTCACACAAACCTTTATCACTGAGCTCCTGAGTGCAACACTTAATTCAGCTCCCAAGGTAGGGCAAGGCTTCTACAGCAACTCAGCCCCATTATTACCACATTTCACCTTCTCTTGGTCCTGGGCAGGAAACAGGTTCCTGAAGCACCAAGCACTGATCCACAGAGCAGTCAGTGTTTCTGACTAGACAAAAAACTGTTTGGGGCCAGAATGCTGCATTATGATAACTGCATTATGATCCTGGTCCAGAGTCCGGAGCTGCAAGCATGGGCTTTGGACAGTCTGTGCCCTGACAGGCAACAGCATCATTCTTCACACTGAGATCTATGCCAATCAATGCCAACTGATCATCTGGCCAAATCACAGCAAATGGCCTCCTGCCAGGGAAGCGGTGTCGCTTCAAATGCTGTCAGCTGTTGCTCAAGGAATACAGTGGAACCACATCCCTGGTCAAGGATATCCCTGAGTCCTCTCCACCTAAGGGATGCCTTGGCAGCCGTGACCATCCCTGCATCTAAGTTCCCAAGGGAACTTAACACTCCCTGCTTTGTCACACAGTTGATCTTCCCGTGATGTAGGAGTGCCAGCTGGAGCTGTAAGACTGATAATCGACAGCAAGGGAGAACATGCACTCCTAAAGAGCAGCAGTTTGCATGCTACACAAGCAGCCTCCTGATCAGCACCTCTCATCAGACTGCCAGGCAAACTGTGAACACACCTTCAACTCTCCCTCCCTCTCTTTCACCCTCCAGCCTCCAACCTTAGAGAAGAAACAGTGCTTAGACTGTTCTTAGCCTTGATGCTTCTGGCTTTGCACTCAGCCACGGGTGAGGGCCACAGCTGCTCAACCAGCATTTGGCAGGTGGATCCTCTGACTGCAGGGTTTCCATTTCCTGTTTGTGCTGCACTCAGGATGGGCTGGGCTAAATCTTCGGAGTCATGAGAAACATTTAATGCAATAAGCAGAAACAACACTGCAAGTCAGAAGCCTCAGGTTCCTGTGTTTTCTCCCCTGTGGTGCCTCACCATGCAGTGAGATGCACACATAATTTGGTTTTGCTACTCTTTAGGATACGTGGTAAGCCTGCTGGATGTTCATTATGTCTGGACTAAAGGAAGAAGTGAAGGTAAGAGAAATGGATGGTCAGTATCAGACTCAATTACTAGGAGCAGAGAATCTCATGTCCCACTCCATAGCTGGATTCTATTTGTACACTCCAGGATAAGTTCCCCTCTAAATCAGAGGAAAAATAACTACAAAGAAGCAAAAGCCTTGTTTGTCCTCCTGCAAAGAGCACCAAGAGCCACAATCTGCTGACTATTCTGCAGGGATCTATGTTGGCATTTTGTTTCTGGTTATTACCAGTTGAAATTTCTGCAACCTCTACATTATTCCCAGGCCAAAAGACAAAATAATAAAGTTAAATGGCTTCAAAGGTGCGTTGTCACAAGGTTTCCTTCATTTATCTCACAGATATGTTGTAAACACTGATACTGTTGACTGAAAGATAGATTTTAATTCAACAAGAATAAATGTTTTCTGTTCTAAGGGATACGAAACTGTCTGCCTTCCATAGCAGGTGTAGGTGTAGGTGTAATATGGCCATTACCCCTACTCTCACATCTTGTGGTCTGCTCTGAAAGACACTGGGTTTCTAACAGGATGGAGCTCTGCCACCTGTCCCTACCAAGCACAGGAAAGCTGAATCCACGACATTCTGCTCCTACCAGGTTTCTGCCAAAACATCAGTCTTGCTGGAAACTGAAATGTTACTATCCAAGAAGTAAATGGAAAGTTCCTCACTATAGGAAAGTTGACTCAGAGCCCAAACATTCAAGATTTATTCAGGCTGTCCATCACCCAGAACAGATATGTGGTAAATCAAACATCACTTTAACAGATGGTGTGGCATAAGGAAAGAAATCTTTCTTAACCTCCAAAACAACTGCAGTTTAAATATTCAGAAACAGTCTAGCAAATTGACAGTTCTCTGCCTGTCTTTCACATCTCATGGGTCACTGACTGACTTCTCCAGTCATGAGAAGGCGACATCTAGAAAGACAACACTCTTTACATGATAAAATAAGCCCAGCATCCTATCAGGTAGGACACAGAATTACCAGTTCCAAACAGGATGAATATTTGGTAATACTTAATATCCCAACAGATCCACATTTCTCTGTGCACAGACCAATAAATAGGTTTATCCTAAAACATAATCGCAACTTGTTAAGGCGCAAACTTGTCATTTGTGAACTATGCATGACCTCAAATCCAAATGTGCTACAAGTGCCAATCAGTTTAAATCAGGTGTGGTTTCTGTGTAACATCAAGGGAGACTGTGTTCTGGCAAGAAGCCAGGAAATAACTTCAACAAGCTAATCTCCCCTGAGTGAACTTGGGAAGGAAGCTGAGCATGTGCTGCATCTCATTTGCAATGGTGGTGCAGTCTGTTACCTGGAGACACAGCTCTATCCTGTCTGCCCAGCAGCTCAGGGCTAGGCACACCACCACTTCAACATCCCAGTGACTCAAGAGGCCACAGTGGAATCTCCAGTCTGAACAGACAAAGAGAAATAAAGAAAATTTTAATACTTATCCTTTCTTACACTTTCCTATTTGCCAGAAACCACTACTGTCCAACAGGAATTGCAAAACTGTTTTCTACTAGTTGGTCAAAGATCCCTGTCCTTCTATCCCCAGCAGTTTGGGTTAGGGGACACATGTTGAAAGCTGACCCTGCTTTCAGCACATCCTCATGTAACAGCCCCAGAAACTGCATCCCACACAACTTTGAGATTCTGCCTGAAAGAAATGTAACAGTGGAAGACTATTGTACTGTAAATATTTTTTTCTATAGGAAAGGATAGGAAGCACAAGGACAGAATTAAGGTTCCTGCATGTATATATCTACATACATATAGAGAGGTTACTGATAGATATTGATTTTTAAAATGTTTTCACTTAACTTTTCTTTCCTACCATGATAATTCAGCTTCTAACATCCTAAACTGTCAGACACTCACTTGCAAAAGATCTTAGCAAATTTCACTGCTTCAATATGGAATCTAGGTCCAGATATGTGCCCTTTCTCTGCTCCAGTTCCCACAACTGCAGGTTATAACAACTCTACCTCAGAACACTGTTGAATAATTTAGGTAATCAGTGCTTGTAAATTAAATTAGAGGCACTCAAATAAGACAGTCAAGTACTCAAATAAGCAGTAATTCAATGTTAAGTGAAAATGATTACGAGACTCTAAAAATACATAATGTAAAAACAGACCACACATATAATACTAGCAGTTTGCCAACTGCTCTTTCATCTATCACAAGACAAAGTCCAGTACTCCACCTCTCCTGCCTTGTCTCCTCTGAACTGCCTCTTCCATTATCCTCTAAGGAAGCATAAGGAGTTACTGCCTCACCTGCAGTGCACTGCACTGTTCAAACAGGGCCCACCCCTGGCAATGGAATGCAAGTGTCAACATGCAGCAGGCACTGCTACTGAGCGGGGTGTGGTGTTTACCTAGGGGAAAGCCACATCCTTCAACCACTTTAATAACTCCAAGCTTCAACACAGTATAACCCTGAGATTATTCCAAACCACTCTGTTGAAAGGATTTTGAAACAAACAAACAAAAAAAAAATAACAACCCCAACCAAACAAAAATCCACGCTCCTATTAATGGAATGTGGCAATGATTAAGAAACCTGTAATTCTATGGAAATTAGTACTCTTCACCTTATCCCATTGGAGCAAGAGACTTTCAAAGTTTGTTTTTGACACAAACCTGAGATTAGAGAAACTCTTCCTTCCCCAAGTCAGCCCTAAGAACTATGTAACGAATACAGAGAAAAGATGACATCTCCCTTGAGCAAAGACATCTCCCTTGAGCCAAACTACAGGATCAAAAGATAATTTCTGTCAACAGAAGGACGTAAGAGAAGTGAGTTGAATTCCTCCTCTGTATCAGTAGCAGCTAGCCCCAGAGACAAGGGGTTATTTAAGATTTGAATTTCCATAATGTAGCCTTAAGAAAGAGAATCAAATTCAAACCTTACATAAGCATGAGTGACTCAACTAAAGACTGAAACTGAAACAAGGCATCTGTCTTCCTGAAGAGTTGTGGGTGTTTGAACAATAGCAAATGTGTTTTATGGAGCATGCTTCCTCTGCCCGGAAGGTAAACCTGCGTTCACCATCAGGATGCTGGAGATCCCACCTTTGTAGAAGCATAAACATCAATTGCCGATTATTAAGATGTAAACTCACCTAAAAATAAAGTAAAATAAACAGGGTGTAGTTTATAAGGGCAATTTATCTACCAAAATTATTATCTCATGGTAAAAGAGATTTAAAAACCCCCATAAAACTTCAAAGAACTTCATACTGTTGGCTCCTAGCAACAGAACTGCAAGCCACACTCCCATATCTTGCACAACCACCTACACCAGCCTCCTGGTATATGGAGCAAGCAGCAGCTTCTGTGCCACATTGGGCATGGGTAGCAAAACCCAAGAGCAACCAATATCAATTTACCAGGGTTCAACAAAGAGAAGACAGACATTTGAAATGTCATCTGCAGATGGGTGATGACCTACACTGGACACAGAGGAACAGGTCATGCAGAGAAGTTACTTCACAAGACAAGACTGATTTTGCTGCCCATCTACTCTTTTTCTTAAAGAATGCAATGTAAAAAGAGTATTGGTGATTTGGCTACATTCATCCTATAGTCCCAGACAGGACTGTTTCCCGTAAAATCAGAGGATTGAAAAGGCAGACTAGGATCAAAGCACAGAACTATAGCAATGGAAGAAGACATATTTCTAGAGATGATGTGGAAAATCCCAATGAATAAATAGGGACAGAAGACAGATGATTAATTATGTGTCACTCCAGTTTTAATATTGGAATGAGAAATCATAATCAGGACATCAGCCAGTCCTATTACTGGAAAAAGACTTGGAGACTGTTGGCATAGTGATTAACTATCACTGGACTGTTACAGAGCTCAGGACTTGCTCCCTTTCTTGGCGTCTTTGCTGAAAGCAATAATTTTCTGTGTTCTTGCTATAAATTTTGAGAAAACAACTCATGAAACTCTTATAGGGGCCTGATTAGTGCCCAAACCCAAGCACCTGAAAGTCAGGAGTCTCCACTTTAATATCCTTTTATAGGTTTTTCAACAGAATGGCAGGATCAGTCCTGAAATGAGTAACCTCAGGATAACCCTTCTGGGTTAGTACAAAGAAGGCAAAAAAGTTCCTTATTTAAATGCCACTGAGCAAGACAATACAAACTGTATCAAATTATCAGCTCAAAATTCTGATACTCAGCATTTTGCACTGTGAAAAGTGAGAGCTGAAGCATAGGAAGGTTTCTTAGTTTCTTCAGATTATATTTTCCCCCAAACAAAGCTGACCCTTTGTGGGGTCAGTGACGCCGTCCCTACAGACCATACATGGGTGGCAAAGGAGGGAGCCCACACCAAGCAGAGCTTGTCATTATTAGAATATTCAGGTCAAGTGCACTTAGCCAACTACCCACTCAAACCCCACACAAGATAACAGCTGATCTGCATGCAAAAACACTGTTCACACAGATTTTTATCCTTTCTGCTGCATCACATAAGCATACAATGAAGGAGAAGAGTCCAAAGGTGATACAGTCTTCTCTAGCTCTGCCTCCTTCAGAAGACCAGGGTCCCAAAACCCAGATTTCCTGCACAACCAGGAATGCACAACCACCAATGCACAAGAATTCTTTGTAGGTGTTTCATTCTCTGGTGATTTGCTCTAAGTTAACCACCTCAAAAAAGAGCTAAAACTCTGGTTTTTTCAGATTGAACAACTCTTAACAAAAACTTGAGGTGTTTCCAAGGCTAGAAAAAGACTCATATTGACCCCACTACAAAATTTCTAGTGAATCCTCTAGAAAGCTTTTTAACTTTGAATTTTGAGGAAGGAACCCGAAATCTAGGAAGAGGAGTGTTTTCAAAGCAGGAGTCAGCAATGTGAGGAACAGAAGTCAACCTGACAAAGCCTGGCAAATTGTAAGAACCTCAAATTAATTTGCAGTAGACTCTCATTAGTAGTTAATTACCTTCTGTGGTGACTGCTTGGCACAGCACAAACAAGGGATCAATGCAGCTCAGCTGTGAGGGATGTGTTCAGCCATACACAGGAGGGAATTTGAGGAGGCTCAGCTGTGCACCAGGGAGCTGTGAACTAGGTTTTCCCCACAACAGAGGGCACCTATGATGGTACCTGAAGAGCCTCTCCAAGTGCAGCCCTGC
This sequence comes from Agelaius phoeniceus, assembly GCF_051311805.1. Lineage (NCBI taxonomy): Eukaryota > Metazoa > Chordata > Aves > Passeriformes > Icteridae > Agelaius > Agelaius phoeniceus. The sequence goes on along the minus strand of NC_135270.1, from coordinate 26,635,065 downwards.
AGTGAGCTCCCTCTCTAGCATGGGCACCTCACCCGGGCCAGGCAGTGCTGCCTTGCTCCACAGGGCACACTTTGGGAATGGAGAGAGGATGAAACATCACTGCCAGATGTCAGCACCTTCTGCTCCTGGAACATGCTCAGATCCAGAATTACATTTGAGCTGGAACTTTAATAATGCCTTAAATGCAAAACTGAGTACTCAGAAGTTAGAAATTCAGAATTGAAGTTTTCGGTACAAACTTACAGACGACCGTTACAGCAGCAGTACACTGTTTTCCAAATGTTAGTGAATTTGTTTTCACAACCTGTTAAATGAAGGGGAAAATAGTGAAGGAAAGATAGGTTAATGTGAAAAGTACAACTAATTTTGAAAGCTTAAACTGAGGTGTCAACCTTTGCTTTTCCTAATAGCCAGTGTTATACAATACTGTAGGATACTGTTGTAGAACAGCTCCCATTAACTTTCGCTGCATGCACAAATGTTCAGTGTTTCTGCTAGTAAGGCTCACTCTCAAGTTAGTCAAAAGGAGAATGAAAAAAATACAGTTATTGGCCATGGTGAAAGTCTCCATAAATAACTTCCCTAGTCTCTTCCCAGGCAGAGAGGGACTGTGAAACTGTGAAAGGCAGCAGCTCTCCACATCAGCATTCAGCCGTGTTAAATTGGGAAGTCAGCCTTTCCCTTCTGTGATCCGCTGCAGAGCTATCTGTGAATAAACAGAGGTTCTGCAATACATTACATCAGTGACTGTGGAACTGTAACTTATCCTTTGAGTTGACTGAAAATATAGAACTGTGAAAGTCATGAATTCTGTGCATCAAGTGCTATGCCTACTTGTAATGAAAGACAGTAGAACATTAACATACCCACACTGCAGGCACGTGAGTTCTTTCATTACATATACTTTCAATGTTTGACTGATGATTTCTTAATATAGTTGTCACATGTTCTCCTGGGGTTTTTTTGAGAATGTATTTTCCTTGATTTTTAAAGCAATAATCTGCTTGCCTTTTAAGTTTTGCTCTTCCCCTTGCATTTCCAGTACCCTTCCCAATCCCTGTCGGTGACTCCCCTTCTGTCTGATGGTACATAACCTGAAGCTATTACCCTCTTACCTCCCTCATCTCCAAAGTTTTGCTCTTTACCTGCATTAGAACCTTGCAGCTGCCCTTTGCAATATGGGTACCCATAAGACTGGTCATTTGAAAGCACATGACAGTACCAATACCTGTGCCACATGCTCAGATCTGTGCCAGATGCTTCAAAATCTTTGAAGATTTTCAGCAGAAGTGGTGATTTCAGAGCATTTGAAGAGGTTCCAGTAGTGAAAGGTCTCAATATGCAGCAACAATGCTCTCTCCATTTCCAAAGTACGTGCTGCAGAGTGAGCCAGAGCTGGCTGGTTGGTGAGAGATGCCTTCTTGTATGGGAAAACCCAATTCACAGTTGCCTCGTGCACAGCTGAGCCTCCTCAAGCTCACCTCCTGTGCCTGGAGGGGGATGGCTGCACACATCCCTCACAGCTAGGCTCCCTCCATCTCTTGTGTGCCCACAACACACAGACTCTGACTAGCACCAGCACCTCAAAGGTGAGAAGTAGAAGCCTGCATTTGATTCAGCACTCCACCACAGGAAGCAAACGAAGTAGAGCACAGAAAATAGTTCTGCCTTGAGTGAACATCACTAGAAAGAACCACGGCAGTGTTCTCACTATATGGAGCTGCTTGAAAAGAGCTGAGACACAAAGAAAGCTGTGTTCTCTGTAGCAGCTCAGAGTAGTGAATGCAGCTGTAACTAAGACTGGATCACTTTATGTTGGGATGTGGTAGAGATCAGGAGACAAAATCAGTTATTTTGATAATTAATGATCATTTTCTACCATCACTGAAAACAAAGACCTTCTCTCTCTATGCAGTGTTCAATGCAATTTATCAAGAGACGTTATTCTTATCACATGAAAATTGTACAAAGTACACATGAAGTTGTATGAAGCAGTTTCTGCTGATACATCCCAAGTGAACTATGCCATTCCCACTAACTAACTCATACAACTTCTACAACATCCCAGCTTCCTGTTAATCCTCTGGATGAATCAGACTCATTTTCGTACCAATGACAGCCAGACTAAACAAGTTTCTATACATATTCTTTGTCACCTGTAACCACACCTCTGCTGGAATGTGGCTCACGTACAGATGAGGTCAGAAGGCTGAATAAAGCAGCAGACTGAAGCTGAATGTGAGTAAAATAAACGTGGTAATAGTGGGCTGAGGTAAACAGTGTAAAGTGTTTGCATCACTGCATCACCTTACTTGGATATTTCAGCCTGTAAATATGGAGTGCTCCTGGATTCTGGGTTAATGCTGAGCTCCCACAAAGCAGTGTCTGTGCTCTGCTTGCTATAGTCACCAACTGACTTGGAGAGTCTGTCCCAAGCTCTAAATCTGGATCATGTCAAGTCTATGATCACTGCTTCACATGAGCTGTCGATTTGTCTTTGGCTGACTTCTTCCCAAGCTTGCCAAGGAACAGAAGATTTGCTAACAAGCAACAATAGCCAGGCCTGATGGGTTCAGGGTAGGTTTCTGTAGAATCTGTCTCACACCTACATGTTTTGGAATGTAAAAGATTTCATCCCTTGTGAGAAGCTCATCATTCATCAGTATAAAAATCCACTCAAATGCTGCTGGTTATGTTATCCCAGAAAGCATTCTCCATTACTGACAGGAATGAATTACTTAAGCATTGGAAACAATACACCAATACACCACCATTGGAAACACCACCACTACCACACTGTTATCCAGTGCCAGGCTATTTGCTAGCCTGACTCTGGATGAACAGGTAGCCTCCCCCTGTTCCCTACACTTTTATTCAGAAGGAGTTGATGGACACTAACACCTGCTCCCACTCCCCTCCTTTTTTTATTATACTTTTCCCCAGGTATGCTATGCTTTGGACAGACAATGCCACCTTACCTAATTTGTGAGCTTTTGAGATGAAGCTCTGTTGGTAGAGAAGAGCACTTAAAAATTCCATTTAAACCTACACTATGCAAGATCCAAATTAACATGGACTGACAAGCCAATTTTCTCTGCCTCAAGCCCCCTTTCACTGCAAGAACTACCCTGACTGTGAAGGAAGAAGAGAGATAGACTTCACTGCTGCTGTACATAAGATCACCTTTTCCTTCCAAGATGTCTAAGGTTAACATTATTTTTTCTACCACCACATTTTATAGATAATCACTACAAAATGTCATATGATGATCCTTAGTTTTTCTCAGCCACTGCTAAACAAAACAGCTATTTACCACATAAATACAATGTGCATTCTCAGCTTCCAATATTAAATTGCATCACATTGTGAGCATTTAATCAAACCAATCCACTTTACCACATTCCATTTATAATAAACTTTAGATGTGAGTTGAGGTAATTTTTGAATATGTTAACGACCACACTAATTACACATGGTAATCAAATAAACCAGTTAAAAAATATTCACTCTAATCAAACTGGTCTAACAGGGTAATAGTGTCAGAACCCAAAAATACACAGACATGCAAAATTTCCAAACTATTGCTCCAACCACTACCCTTATTTCTTTTAAGACTGGCATGGGTTTTCACAAATAAATCTGCTGAGTCAATGACAGCGTGAGAAAAATACACTTAGGTATTACCTCTTTAAATATGCATCACCCAGTGATGAGGAGTTGCTGTTACTTTTTTCTCACCTTTCCAGTTGAAACAAGCATTATAAGGAGGTTTGAACTATAAAAGTGGACATACAAAGAAACTTCTACAATACACCCAACACAGCAGGTCCATAAGGAAAAAGTTATCACAGAGTTCTTTCAACTTTAGACTGTATGCCCAAACAACATGTCCTTTAACATATGAAAAATGAAAACTATCAGAGTGGAATTGATTCAGAAGAGAAGAATCTTGTAATGTCTAAGTCACCATTTCAGATATATCCATAATTAGAAACTCTTATCTGATAAGGCGTTTAATTGCCTCTCTCTCACCTGATTTGGGAACAGCTAAGTCAATTTCCTTACAGACAAGAATCCACACTACTAATAAAAAGTCACCATTAGACCTGATACTGCTGATGGTTTGATATACTCCACCACTGCAATGTACAGTGGTGAAGAATTCATCCTCAAACTGAGAGATGGCTCTCAGTTCAGAGTTTTGTTCCAAGTACTGTGCAAACATGGAACATTACCACTGTTTGCCTCAAACTTGTTCAGTATACAATAAGGAAGATTTCAGTATTTAGGACTGTCATTACAAATATGCATGTTTTTAGCAGCATGAAATGTATTCCATCAAAAGCAGCTCCCTGGTGAGCAGAACACTAGAGAGAGAAGCTTAGTTTCTACTTGACTGGTATCTACTGTCCTGCACCCTTATCAGAGTATCTACAGCTGGTCACTGTCCTCTATAAACTTGTTCCAAAAGCTCTCCTAGCTCCCTAACATTTCCACACCTCCTCATAACTTCCTCCCTTTCACCCCTGTGCCTCAACGAGCACCTTCCACATTGCCTAACCTCACCAGCCCACAGCAGTGTATGATCCCTCCCACACCTTCTGCTAATTACCCTCAGGAGAGGAGACACTACCTGCTGCAGCTGGATTCAGCATGGAAGCACCTATGGATGAGCCAGTGTGCACATGGCAACTTGCCAGTCAACATGCGAAACAGAAGACAGCTGTTTATCTCCTCTGGTACCTTCCCCCCAGAGAATAAAAAGTATGCACTTATTTTGGTTTCCTCTCTTCCACCCAGTCTGACCTTTCTGAAACTTTAAAGAGCTCTTGAAGAAACTTTGAGATGTCTATGCCGCTGCCAAATTTGGCTAAAACCTACTAAAGCAGTTGAAATTGAATTGATAGAGTGATTACACAAGCTTTCTTTCCTTTGGAGAGTAGGCTAAAATCCCATTAACAGTCTTACTTATGTCATCCCATCATTCCTATTCTTCATTTAAAAATAACAATTATATGCTACTGCATTAGCTTATGTAACCCACCCCTGAGCCAAAGTAGTTAAAACTTTCATCCTGTATTTATTAATTTATTTAGTTAGTTAGCTATTAAGTGTGTGTGCCTTTCTATATGCTTGTCCATTTTGAGGTACTTGATGTTATGAAAAATACAATTAAGAAGATCAGTGAAACCAAACCAAATGCACTTCACTAATAAATATCCCCCAAAGTTCCTGGTATCACTGTAGGCAAGAACTGAACTGCTTTTTCTCTAGCAAATTGTCAGCTGTTCTCATGGTTACAGTTCTAGGAATTTGGAATGACAGGTCACAGCTATGAAAATGAGTAGATTTATTTGGCATGTTTCTATCTAGTAAATAACATTCTCCTATAAGGAGGACAAAAGGCTGCTGTACATTATTGTGGTATTTATTCTCTGTGAAAACCACTCTTTAAAGTCCCTGTCCCAACAAAGAAGGTGGTAACCAGACTTCGTACTTCTTAAAACTGCTCATTCACAGAATTAAGATAAAAATAGATAAGTCTTGTATCTTCTCCATTGCTATAAAGGCACCACTGGTGTTTTCACTGCAAGATTCAGCTATGTATATACACCTCCCAATGGCATGAAGCAAGGCTACAAAAGTATGCTTCCCATTTAAATGCAGGAATGTTAGCTTTTGCCATAGGGTAAAATCTATTCTGTCAATTGGCTATTTAAAAAATAACCAATATTTCTTAAGTTACTGCCAAGAGTTACAAATATCCAAATATGGCATTATGCAGTTTTCATTATCACAGCTTTGCACCCTTGGCTTTCACAAACCCCAAGCTGAACCAACAGGACAGCAGCAAAATCGGCTTCTCTCATATTTCCATCCCTTCACTGTTGGAAGGGTCTTCTTTCAGGAAAGCCTGGATAGCCCCATTTCAAAGCCTCTGCTAATTACTGCAAAATGGCATGAATAACTTATGCAGAGAAAACTGGAACACCACCCACTGAGCTGCTCTCAGAGGTGGGCCTGCCCAGATGTGAACTGTCTCAGTGGAGCCAGGCTGGGACTACGCTGTCACCGTCATCAGCCCCAAAGTATTCACTGCCCCCAACACTCCAGGGACATGCCCACGTACTGTGCTCAAGAAGAAACAAAAATTTAACATCATCATGATATGTCAATCCATCCAACCCCAAATGCTCTGTGAAATACTTAACTGAATCACTCATCCTCTTGGAAAATTGTTTGCCAAGTGAATTACCAAGGAGAACTTTCCTCCAAGGAATACAGTCAGAGACAGCACTCCCAGGCATATCATCCTGGGGTTTAAGTCCTGAGAACTCCAGGGCAGCAAACCCTGGACACTGAGGCTCCTGAGCTTCCCATCTCACACACAGTCCTACACAGGTAGCTTAAGAGCCCACAATATTTCAGACTCAGCTGGGTCTTGATCTCCAACAGTAGAGAGGTCTGGGAGGGCCTTCTTCAGCTTAGGTCTCAAGTTCCTGGGTCTCCAGATGGAAGCCTTGAAGCTCTGATAACAGGAACATTATCAGAACTTCTACTCCCACAGTTGAAGACCTGGGCAAATTTCCAAGGTCCCTGGTAGGCACTGGGGAGCCTTGTAGGCTTGACAACCCAGCAGTTCTCTGAGCACTGGTCTGAGCTTAATCATAAGGCACCAGGCTCCAAATTAACTTCTAACATTTCCAGAGAAAAGTCTCAGGGAATTCCCCAATACAAAAGAAATTTTAAAATGTCAAAATTTCCCATGAATTAGGAAACAGAAAACTTTGGCCCACCTCTGATTCCAGTTTCCTTCAGAAAAGTTTCTATGCTTTGTGTTCCACTCTTAAAACAAGCCTTCACCTATTAAAATACACTGAAAACAATAAATACAAACAAAATGTTCCAAATTGCCTCTAAATAAAATCTTCAAAATATAAAACCATTCCACAGAGTATCCTAAAATTTGTAGTTATTTTCACTTGCATGTTTGTGCCTTGAACCCAAAGCCTTCCACTCTAAAATAAACATTCATACTGCCTCAAGATTTACAAGTTGAAAGGACACATCCTGTACAGTTGAACCTCCAGAGGTTCAAAGCATAGACTCCAACTTTGGCACAGTATGAGGTCACTGTTTTGCTGAAGAAATGACTGGACAGCATTGTCCAGTACCAAAAGACATCAATGACAAGAACTGTCCTGGATGCCTCCAGATATTGCCGAGCAAACAGTGCAGCCATCTGAGATGAAGGGCAGTGCACCTGAGCACAGGAGAAACAGCAGATTCCTGGGATTCCAGCTCTTGGTGGGTAATGCAGCAAGGAAGGGAAAGATGAGCCATGTAAGCAGTCACTGAGCAGGTGAGCCCATTTAATTTATTAGGTAGTGCCATGAAGTTCTGATGGTTTAGAGTCCTAGGTACCAGTCCCTGCTCTGGTTTGACAACTTGCCACAGAAGGGATAATGAGATGAAGAAAATCAGCCAGAATGCAAGCTCCTGGGTGCAGTTTGCCCCATCTTCCCCTACACTGCAGGTATGGAAACATAACTCAGCCTTTTAAAGCATCAAGTATTTCACTTGAGTTGAGGAAATACTTACTTTACAAGGAGGAATTAAACAGTCCTGCAGCTGTGCTAAACTTCGGAAAACTGCAAAAACTTTTTCAAAAACTGAATTATTATAATACTATCGAAGTTCTCATTTTCCCACACACCTAAGTGAACAGGATGGTCTCAGAGTTTAAAACATTTATAATATGGATATTTTTAGTTTGTCTATAAATCAGTGTTAGAGATCTTCTTCTTTTAATATTTTATTTTCTTGTAATTAAAAGGTGACTATAAAGACTTCCTAAAAGAAAGTAGTAGCACTCACATTATACATGCATTTCAGACTATAGGGAAGGATACAGCCCCAATCATTTAGGTCTCAATACTGTATTCAGTACCAATGACTTCAGAGAATCAGAAGCATAAGCTTTGACATAGCACAGCTTCTCATCTGAAGAATCAGTTGTGCTTCAGTCTATACTCACACAGTTTAACCAGATGCCACGATGCCATCTCAGAGTTCTCTTACCGCTGAAACATCATCACTTAATTCTTGCTGCACACATATTGCCACAGCAGGGATATTGAGTCAAATGATCCCATGGCCTTTTATTATCTTTAATTTCTGTTCTCCTGCTACTTTCACAAAATCACATAGCATGTCTTTTAGAAAAGAAAGCAAAACAAGTGATTTTTTTTTTTTGTGCAAACCAGATTCTATATCAGAATCAAAAGTACAAACTAAGACTTATAATTAGACGTTTCTTTATACTCAAAATGACAAAATACAAAACTCTTTTTTTTCTCTTCCAAAATCAGGCCACAAGTTGATGCAAACAAAACCAATATTGTGCACAGCATTTTAGTTCCTGGACTATGTGTCCTTTAAAGTAGTAAACCCACAATTACCATGAGAAAAGTCCAGCTGGAGGTATCACCTACAGGCTGCATTACTTCTTCTTTATACCTTTTTTATCAAAGCATATGTTGTGCTTGAAAACAATTCAGCACCAATGAGTTGGCAGTAGAACAACAATTTAAGCAGCAGTATCAATGAAGGTGGGAGGGGGAATTCACTAAAGCTACATTTTTCAAGTACAAAAGCATGAGAAGCACTCTGTATGGAGTCAGGGAAATATACATCAAAGACTATGAAAAAGCAACTAACTATATGCCTTTAAAAGTGCACTTCATGGATGAAAGCTGCCAAATTACAGAGGGGATTTACTGAGAAGAATGTGTTGCTGCCAGAATGGACAAAAGCATGCATTCTATCCATTCCAAGCTCCTCCCCATCTCCTGTCATGCTCACAGCAAGAAGTGGCTCAAAAATTGACAACCACAGACTCCAGGACCGAAAGAGACAAAAAATACCTGCTGGGAAATTTTATTTTGAGCATCTGACACAGGAGACTGGAAAAAAGAAAAAAAACAACCCACTTATGATCAAAAAATACCTCCCCGTATTCTTGGGACGTAAAGTACAACTCCACAGCAGAAAGAAACAGCGCACACCTGGCCGGGTTTTTGAGGAGCCCACGTGCAGAAGCGCTTTTCCAACAGGCACAGCAGCCTGTGCACCGCAGCGCACTGCTGCCGGCCCAGGACAGGAGCTTCGCGGAGCTTTCCTGGAGTTGGGTCACGGAAACCTCACTCCAAGCGGGAGCATCTGTTGGCCCCTGAGGAGCCCAGCGGGTGCCCAGCTGCCCGGCCAGGGGGCAGCGCGTCCCGGGCGAACCGCTTACCCCGCACCCCTACCTGGCCGGTGTCCTCGCCGTGCTCCAAGTGCACGATGCCCTGGCTCCTACACTCCGTGTCGCTCAGCACGTCGTCCTCCGAGTCCTCCAGGAGGGACGAGGAGCCGGTGGAGGAGATCGAGGAGTTGGACAGCCGGCGGGACTGCAGGTGCAGCGAGCTGCCCGTCCTCAGCCCGCCGCCCTCCGGCCGCGCCGGCCGCGCCTGGGGGCTGCCCTGCGCCTCCTCGCTCTCCTCGGCGGTCACGGTGAGCCGGGGGATGACGGGCGGCAGAACCCCGTTCGGGGGTCGGCAGCCCCTCTTCGGCCGGTCGGGCAGCTGACGGGCGGCGGCGGCGGCGACGGCGGCGCAGCGAGCCTCGAAGAGGGAGCAGAGCTCCCCCACGGTCAGCCGCTTGGCCCGGCTGAGCTCCGGGCTGCTGTGCAGCCCCGCGCGGGGCTCCATGGCGGGGTCGGCGCCGGGCGCCTGCCGAGCAGCGCTCCAGGAGCGGCGGCCGGAGGCACGCATGGGGGAACGCCGCGCCGCCGCCGCCGCCGGGGAAACTTCTTTGTGGATCAGTCAGTCTCCCGCGGCTGCCCGGAGCCCGGCGGAGAGGCGCATCGCCAGCCCCCCCTGCCCGGGCAGCTCTGAGTCACCCGCGGCGACAGCCGGAGGCTGCTACCGTGCCCGCTGACCCGGCGCCAGGGCCATGGGGGCGCGCTGAGCCCGCCCGACCGCCCGCCCGCCGCCACCGCCCCGCTCCGCCTCGGCGCTGAGGGGAGGAGCGATCGAATCGCATCGAGCCGAGCCGCGCCGCGGGAACCCCTTCCCGCCCCTTCCCGCCGCCACCACCATCACCGCCCTTTTGGTTTCGCTTTCCCTGCGGCGGTCCCCGGGGAGCGGCCTGGGGGTGTCCCGGTGCCCGTCCGAGTGTGCCGCCTTACCTCCGCGCCGCCGCTCCCGCCCGCCGCCCCTCGTCCGCCGGCCGCGGCTCCCCGGGCACGGCGGCTGCGCAGCGCGGCGAGCCCCGGCCGCCCGCGGGCCGGAGGGCGGCGCGGCCCCACAGCCCAGCCTCGGCTGGAGGCGGCCTTGGACCCTCCCTGGGGATTTCGGCCCCCTCAGGGCCGCGCGTGGCGGTCCGGGGTCCGTGTATGAGCATCCCCTCGGTGCGCGCTGACACCGGCGGCCACCTGCAGGCCGCCGCGGCTGCCGTGGTGGGACCGCGACATCCTGGGGTGGCTCAGCGCGCCCCGCGGGGGCGGGGATGTGACTGGGCTGTCCCCAGCCCGCGGGGACCGGGTGACGGTGCGTGAGTGACCGCGCGGTGCCGGCAGCTGAGGGCGCTGCCCCGGCCGCGCTGCGGGTCCCCACGCCCCGCTGCAATATCCCCGGCGGCTGCGAGCGGGACAGGGGCTTGGGGCAGCGCCGGCCTCCCGGGAAGCCCGAATTGCCTGTCAGTCAGCGCATTACTGCTGAGCAGTGCTCGACCAGGCTGCCTTCAGCCGCCGGTTGCTGCGATACCCAAGCCCCCTTGAACGAATTTCAGCGTTTGACACCCCCTGCCTTGGTACTTCTTGCCTGCTAACTCCCACTCTTTACCTAAAATGTAACCCGTGCTGGGTTGCCGCATGTGTTGTAATTGTAGCTATTAAGACCTTTGGAACGGGAAAGGCGTTCTACCATAGGGTTACATCAGCTGAAATGATTACTAAAATTAATAATTTTTGGAACCAAATAGTAAAGTCTTCAGCTGAGTTTTTGCTCATTTATCTCATTGTTTCCTTGTACTGTCCCATCTGTCTCTCACCATCTGCTCTCTCTTGCCTGGTGCTTGGGCTGGGAGCTCCACCGCACCCAGCGCAGTCCCAGCCACGGCTGGGACTCCTCCCTCCAGTGATGCTATAAATGATTTGTTAACCTGTCTTGTGATTCGGTCAGATTATCTGTAAAATAATCAGTTGATTATTTTACAGCTTGATCTTTCAGGTTATCTTTGAAAAAGCTTGTTCCAAAAGGCACCACACAATGTGCCTTCCCCTGAGGTGGCTGCTGTGCTTCTCACAGGGCCCACAGCTTGTGAATGCTAAGGAGCAGACAGAAAGGCAGCTGAGAAACTTAAAAAAAAAAAAAAAAAAAAAAAAAATCAGTCATCTTTGGACACTTTTCTGAAACTACATGCTGCCTAGGCAGGAATTTGGGAAGTCTGGATTTTCGGCTTAAACGGCCAAGCTTTGTGGTGGACTTAGTTTTGTGTAGAAGCTGTGGTGGGAGTTCTCCCAAGGTGTATGTGATGGGGGAGGCAGGGCTGACAGCAGCTGCCAAATTATGTGAAAACACAACCAGTAAAGTGCACAGTAAAGTGGTTGGCAGTGCAACTTTTCCCCAACAGTCCGTGAGAACACCAAAGCACCTGTAGGAGGATATTCCTTCACGGTAGACTGTAATAGATTTACGTTCTTTCTGAAAGAAGATAGTCACTGCTTTTATTACTAATTTTATGATCAGTTTCAAATTTCATGGAGCAGAAAGGCAGTCTCAAAACATGAAATTGATTAAACCTAATATATACCTAAAGTCATAACAGTTTAATCAAAAGCATGATTTTATAATTGATGGTTTTATAAGAATACTCACAGTAATAAATTTATAGATAGAGCAGAAAATGCAAAGGGCAGTTTTAAATGGGTATTCAAGATTATACACAAGGTTGGACCCATGTAACTCTTTTATGTCACTCTGGCAGCTTCTGTCTGTAGATAAGCAAGCTGGAAAAACATATTTATTCACAGGAGTGGGGTTACATGTGAGCTTTCACAGGGCAAACAGGAGCCCTTCAGGAGATGGCCTGCTGCATGTGGAAGGACATTTCAGTTTCCAGTCTCTTTTAGCCATTGCTCTGTCTGCTGATTCTGCAATTACAAGATTATGTGTGGTCTATGATTAGGAAATCTTATTTAGGAAACCTTAACCTTGGCAACAGTTCTGGGACTAGCAGCTCAGTTCAGTTATAAAATATCATTTAAAAGATTTTACTTTCAAGTAATGAAGATGAAAACAAAAACATGCAATACATTATCATTTTAATAAATACATGAATAAAAATTGCTATTTTATACTATTGATTAGTGGTGATTTCTTGGATAAGGTTAGATAGGTTTAATTGACCTCATTTATAGCATATCACTCCAGAGAGCTGAAGTTTGTGTAAAATTTAACTCAAAATCTTTCAAAGCTACCCGGGGAATAAAGAGATTTTTCAGTCAGTATCACCACATTTCCTCATAGGTGTACAGCTGTTTTAACAAATGGAATGGTACTCTGTGTCCTGACAAAGTGTTGGTGACTTGTACTTTTCACTTGTGAAATCCTGCATTTCTGATAGGACAGGGCTGCCCGCATCCACCCGTGGTGCTTGCCAAGAGCTGGCTCTGATAAGATGCAGATAAATATGTCCCTGTTGTACAGATGGGTGAACTGATAGACAGTACATGAGTTGACTACAGAAGCTGGGGGCAGGAGCAGGGAGCTTCAAATTTGCTCTGTGCTACTCTAACCGCCAGATCACATTCCCACCTCCAGGGGTGAAGCGTTTTGCTTATCACAGTCATTCTGGCTCACATCGGCACTGCTGCGCACTGCCAGGGTTTCACATTTCACACATGCCTGCTACAAAAACTGCTTTCTGCCTTTATTTGTATTGGCAAAAATAAAAGTCTATTTCGTTCCCATGAAATCCCTTTCTAAACATTGTTATCATTAACATATTGCTTATTTCTACTTCCTTCCAGTTTGTGTTCCCATAGGATGTCTAAGCCTTGACGATACAGAGACAAAGATGTGACAGACATTTCTAAATAGATTAGAAAGATTTCATTAAGACAACGGTTTAAATATGATCTAGAGAGGAGCCTTGGGTTTAACTTGGCCTGTGTAGTACATGCATATTGTTCACTGCCCACATGAGATTTCTCAGAGAATTTAGAGTATGATAGCTGAGAAACGCCACCTCTTTCAATTCCATGCTGAGCATGACCTCAGAACGCCTGAGAAGTACTTGAGTGCTGTGATTTGCAAGTCTCTCTTGGATGCAACAAACACAAGCATTTATTAGTAGTTACCATATCTCTTTCAGGATATAGCTAGGGAGGAAAGGAGTTGGGTGTGTTTTTATACAGAAAGGCCCTTTTTCCAGAACTGGAAGAAAGGCACATGGCCCAAGTGGTGGCCGTGCCTAAGGGAAGATCCCAACTCACCCACAGCCATTCATGCCTGAGGCAGAGCTTCCCCTCCGTGGCTGAGATGAAGAGCACATCCCTTCCTGGGAAGCCAAGTGGCAAGCAGTGGGTGGGCTGCCTGCCTCTCAGGAGTGGTGTCAGGAGCAGCTGTGCCAGGGGATGGTGCTTCTCTGCACAGAGGAGCTGGGAGCAGAGCAGGGGATGGTGTGACCAGTCTGGTGGAGCTGGCAGAGGAGCAGCAGCGGGGACAGCAGGCAGCCTCAGTGGCTCATCACCAGCTCCAAAGGGGCTGAGCACCCTGGCCATGTGTTTTAGTTATTCTGTCTTTGCTGCTCATTAGAAAAAGTGAGAAAGTTAGTGCATGTTACAGTCACATCCTCTTTTTGTCATACAAACACAACCAGATCAAATTATGCAAGTACACAGCTGCTGCATGCAAGAGGAGAATGAGACTCCAAACACAGGTCATATGATGTGAAAACAATTGCTGCACTGAGAGCTCTTTACTTTTGGGATTAATTTTTGTGGGCTATTTGCCAAATTTCTCTATGCAAGACATTTATATGGTTTTGATATAAACTCTGGACACCTAATAAATGAAAGCCATATTAAAAAGAAAAAGGAGGGAATGATTTTTTACCTAAGAAGAAGCAAAACTGTAACTGATCTAAGTGTATCGATCACACGAACCTGCAGGAAAGAGACAAAAAACTATGAAGGTCCCCTCGTGGCTGGAATTAAAATTGCATTTCCAAGTCACGCCTGCACAAAGTGTCTCCGGCTATTCAGCTACCTCGCATACCTAAACTGGAGAGAGGGAGACAACACACCTCGGGCACAGTCAAATGCCAATGTCCCCTTGGAAAAATGGGTGCTAGTGTTTGAGATCATGAGGTGATAGCTATGGCAGTGAGGAAGGACACAAAGGATAAGGCCACAGGGGAGGAAGGAGAGTGCACAGCACCCCTGCTAACAAAATGTCTGCTGGTGTATAGGGCATAGGGTTACTCTATAAGAAAGGGTAGGGAAATACTCTGGAAAGAAAGACCTACACAGAAGGCGAACATCACCAGTGAGAAAAAAAAACTGGGAGAAAAATAATTTTTCTCCCACATCTGCACCACATCATGCTGCAGGCAGTTGCTATTCTTCGTCATGAAAGAGGAAGAGAAATGCCTTTTCTTGTCACTTCCCTCTCACTACTTTTATCCCTCACATTCCTACTGCTGCCCTGGGGGCCAACATATCCAGGGAATAACATAAAATGGGGGAGGAGAAAGGGCCCTAGGTATAGTATTCCATGACAGGAAATGTGTGCTGAAAGGAGCAAGCAGGTAGCAGCATCACTGGCTGCAGGTTGTTGGTTTGGCATGTGGATTGTGCTCTCCCTCCTCAAATTTCCTGTAGCTCCACGGAAGAGCATCTGAGATACTGTCAGTTTCTGCTAATGTTTTTCCTGTTCTTGCCTTAAATAAAGGATTTATCTTCCACAGCTGGCATTTTAGCAGAAAAACACAAAAATTTTGTAATTAAGCATAGTTGTTATTTTTGACTAGCCATATGTAGCCCCTCAGAACACTGGGACGTATTTGCCTGTATTTATGGTGACACATCAAATTTTGTGGACTTACTCCTGGTTTATAATAGTGTAAAGAAGAGGGGGATGTGTCTCCTTGTGAATACAGACAGACTGTTTCAAGAAGTTTAATTTCACCTGTTCATCCTTTGAACTGTGGGTGTGCTTAAAGAACAAATCATGGTTCTATTGTTAAAAGACATCTTAAGCAAAAGACTATTTGACTTCTGAGACATTTAAAGGAATAAACTATTGTGGTGGTTTGGCCTTGGCTGGATGCCAGGTGCCCATCAAAGCCACTCTATCACCCTCCTCCTCAACTATACGGGGAAAAGAAGATATAATGAAAAGTCATGGGCTGAGGTAAGGCTTAGGAGAGATCACTCACTGATTACTATCACAAGCAAAACAGACTCAACATGGATAAATTAATTGCATTTATTATTAATCAATATTGGACTAAGACAATGACAAGTAAAACAAAACTTAAAAATCACCTTTCCCCATCCCTTCCTCTTCCTGGGCTTTATTTTATTCTCAATTTTCTACCTTCTTCCCCTTAGAGATGCAGGGAGGCAGGAATAGGGATTATGGTCAGTTCATCACGTGGTTCCTGCTGCTGTTTCCTCCTCAGGGGAAAGATGCTTCCCCTGCTCCAGTGTGAGGTCTCACCCACAGGAGACAGTCCTCCACAAACTTCTTCAACAGGAGTCCTTCCCACAAACCACAGTTCTTCACAAACTGCTCCAGTGTTGTCCCTCTCCACGAGTTGCAGTCCTTCAAGAACAGTGTCCAACCTGGATCTGCCACAGGGCCACAGGTCCAACCAGCAAACCTGCTCCAGCATGGGCTCCTCACTCCCTGTGTCCTCAAGTTCTGCCAGGAGCCTGTCTCAGCCTGGGCTTCCAGCAGATCACAGCCTCCTTTGGGCATCCACCTGCTGCAGCCTGGGGTCCTCTGGGGCTGCAGGAGGATCTCTGCACCCACTCCATGGGCTGCAGGGACACAGCTGCCCCACCAAGGTCTGCACCACGGACAGCAGGGGCATCTGGGCTTCGGTTCCTGGAGCACCTCCTGCCCCTCCTTCTGCACTGACCCTGGTGTCTGTGCAGTTGTTTCTCTCACATATTCACACTTCTCTCTCCTCTGTCTGCAAGTACTTTTGCACAATAACACTTTGTTCCTTCTCAAATGTTATCCCAGAAGCACTTCTACTGTCACTGCCTGGCCCAGCCCCAGCCAACAGCAGATCTGTCTTGGAGCTGGCTGGCATTAGTTCTGTCAGACACAGGGAAAGCTTCTGGCAGCTCCTCAAAGAAGCCACTCCTGTAGCCCCCATATATACAATCCAAATAAAATTATAAAAACCTCCGTAGATTATTGGAAAAAACCCCAATAAAACTGAAAGCCTAAAATAACTAGATTTTAATGGAGATTTAAGCTAAATATAATATTTTCCACAGAAACCATCACTACTATTATTTTCTACAACAATCTGGCATAGTAGCTGAATTGAAATAGTCTTTTTAATGCTGTTTCTACTCAAATGGGGCCAAAAATTTATATCTCAACAGTCACAGGCTTTTATTTCCCTTTGCAAGAGGGATATCTCTGAAAAACTCATAAAACTTCTTACTGAGCAATTGACTACCTGGATGCTGGAGGAAGAGGAGCTAAGTACACTAATGTTTCGTTGTCCTCACTGTTTGCTTTGCCAGTTCATTTGACAGTGCTGCATTAAGAATCAAACACATCTTGAAAGGTCATAGACACACCCTAGTGAGATGAATGACGCCACATGAGTGTATATTTAAGAAAAAAATCTAAGCAGGAGTAACTACTAAGCAACAAGCAAACAGCTTTATTTTAATGTAAGGGTCTGGTTTGTGCTTGTGCAAAAGAACTCCAAATGGTTTGTAGAGGGTTTTTTAGGATATAAAAGTGCTCTTTGGCATGACCATAACTCCAAATTGGTGCCGATATGTCTCTTACAAGGTCATTTTACCCTCTGTATTCCCAGCATTTGTTGGCACACACATTTGCCCAACTTTGTGGACTAGACCACAGTACGACACAGAACTTGACAGAGATTTTTATTCACAAGACTTGACAGTTTGTCTCTGGAATCAACTCAAATATAGAATAAAAACAGTAATGTAAGAGAGAATAAAAAGTAAAATAATTTGAGAACAATACCAAGAAAACTTTTTCTCTGGGGTTTTTGACATTTCTATTTCACAGAATCAAATAGTGTATGCTTTATGTTTATTTGCCTGGGAGAAGTACTTTCTTCACTTGAGGTCGTAGGAACCGATTTTGCACTAATATATGTCCACATTGCCACTGTCTTCAAGGAGTTTTTCACTACAGCTATTGGAATTTTTTCAGGCAGAGAGTGTTGCAAAGGAGTGCATTCCATTCCAGACGATCATAAACGTGTCAGGGAAATGAGTGGCCTATGAAACTCACCAAAAGCAGAGGAAATGAGGTATAGGCAGAGAGGCAGGCGCGCAGCCCCGCCGGTAACGCAGTGGCCGTGCCGGGCGCGTTCAGCACCGCGGACAGCTCAGGGCCGTGCCCGGGCCCCGGCCTCGGTACGGCCGGGCACTGTACCTGGGACACGGTAGGGCCATGGGTGCCGCAGCAGAGTTTAAAACCAGCACAAAACCTAATGTTTGTACTCAGTTATATCTGTAGTTCTGTCTTCGAAACAGGGAACCCATATTTTGTCATCATTTTGAAATCCCCAACACTACTGTCACTAGTAATGCCTTTACAAAATGTCTGATAAGGTTCTTAAACAGTGTCCTGGTTTGGGCTCGAATAGAGTTCTTCTTCCTAGTAACTGGTACAGTGCTGAGTTTTGGATTCAGTATGAAATTAATGTTGACAGCCCACTGTTGTTTTGGCTGTTGCTGAGTAGTGCTTACCCTAAGTCAAGAGTTTCTCAGTTTCCAGGCTCTCCAGTGAGGATGTGCACAAACAGCCCAGGCAGGGGGGGAAACAAAACCAGGACAGCTGACCTGAAAGGGCCAAAGGGATATTCCATCCCATAGAACATCATACCCTGTATATAAACTGGGAGGAGCTGGCCAAGAGGTGTCTTCCACCATTGCTAAGAGCACACAGAGTTCTCTTCAGTAACTAAACTGGGATTGTAGATCATTAGATTGGGTTTCCATCTGTTTCTCTTTCCATGTGAGCAGATTGCTAGAAAAAAGACACGGAAAACAAGACAAATAAACCAACCATTCTTCCTTGTAAGGAGCTGCATAACCATGAGTCAGGGGTAGCCAATATTTCACCAAATTCTTCTAATTCCTCAGAGAGAGTAAGTGGCACAGCAACCAAGCATTTCTCCAGGCTCCTGAACTCTAGGTGTTTTCCACTGTTTTGTCTTTTCCATGGGACTAGTAGCACAATTTGTCAACAGTGATAAACAAAGTAGCCCTGCAAAAGTAACAGGGGGGAAATATTCCATGCTTTTTCTGGCATAAAAGATATTAATGTAGCATTTAACATCAAGGAAAAAATACAGCAAAATGAAGAAAATTGTCAGAGGTGTTTTATTCATGCATCCAATGTATCATTACCTCAGGTAAGTACAATTTTGCAAGGCTGCCCGATGACTAGACAGGAAGCAAAGAGAAACACACCTCCTCTTCAAAAATGCAAGGAGAAAACCTCTGCTTCCCTAATGGGGTTGTTATCAAGCTGAAGAAATGATTTTTGGGTTTTGCTTTACAAAGCTGATAAGTATGGCTATTAGTTAGTTATGATATTTACTAACTGGAAGATAATATTTTTGTAGCGAGTTTTTTTCCGTATATCAGATGGAGTAATAATGAATTCTATTTCTCTTATAACGTTATCAAGGTTCTTGCCAAAGAGCTTAAGAAATTTGCCTCTGAGAGTATAAGCACCTTCAGAAATGGAAAGACTAGGCTGAGATGATATAGGGACACTGACTGCAGTTTGCTGGATTTCATTTTTATTCCAGAAATTGCATTTCTCTCATAGGCAGCTGTCTGTAATTGTCATGAAAACATTTTCACTTTGATATAAATGCATATGGATTCCTGGAAAACAATGTTATTTCAGCTTTCATCATGTTCAGCAGAACTTTGGCTGAAATTAATAATGGAGGTATTGAGTTGCACTTTATACAGAAAATGCCTAATGAAAGGTTACATATTCATATATCCAAGTACCATACTTGTTTTTCAGGTCGTCAAATGAGAATAAAACTCATAAAGAGGTATTCAGAGAGACTGAATGGAAAAATGTCTTCCTGAAAAAATTACAGGTTTGAATCACAGCACACAAAAGAAAATGCCTTTCCAAATATAATTAAGTGAATATTAACTGTCTTCATAAATAATTTTATATAAAATGGAACCATAAAGTTCAGTTAGAGCTTAGTTATAAATCAAATCCATAATGCCGTATTTTCCTGCCCAGTTACAGGCCAGAAAAAATGTTTACGAAGGTAGGCTTTCACCATGGAAGAAGTTAAAAAGATCTTGCTGGGACAGCAGAGTGTAACTTCCAGTGTCAGCAGCTGCTGAGTCCTCATCACCAGGCAAGTTAGGTAGGAAAGCTTGTAGTGAACCTGTAAAAAAACTACTGGGACAAGAAAGCTTGACTAGTGGTCAAGTTGAAACTGAATTCTTGTCCAAGGAAAGAGGAAGATAATCAGAGGGAGAAGGGGAGAGAAGAAGAGGGAGAGTAAGAATAGGCATGAGAGTCTTGAGATGCAAGGCTTCAGGAAAAAAAAAAATAGTAGAATTGAAACATAGCACCCATCAAGGACCTCTGCCCAGGAGAGCCTCCCTTGCCGAGCCCTTTCGCCACCAGATGGCCCCATATGGACGCGGATGGTAATTGGATGCCTGCTCCAAAGACTTCGGGCCTAGGTTTCAGTGCCTAAATTCCAAGGATCCTAGCTGCCAACAGGGAAACAAAACGAAACAGAAACAAACCCCAACGTCCAAAACTCAGGCTGGAGAGTTTGAACAGTCCAGGTTCAAGAGCTTGGATTAGAATACACGTCTCAAGTCCTGGGATGTTTTTCATGGAGTATCATGGTTCAATTTTTAAATCACAATAAGTGATTTGTTCCTACGAGGGTTGGCATTGAATTAACACTGAACTGAGAGTATAAACGGGAACTTAATAATATGTGACGTACCTGGGTTCATGCTTTCAATCTATGTGGCATCTGTAAAGTCACGGGTTTGCATCCAGCTTGGGTGCTCCAGGAGAGCTGGAAAACATCTGGAACTGTAGAGAATTCAAAGGAGAGCAGCACAGATGAACAGAAATGAAACACTGCCAGCATGCAAAGCCTAAAAATTGGCTTGCTAAGCTGTTTGACAAAGAGCTTTGTTGGCCAGTTGCAGGCAGCAGCTGGCATTGTGGGCAGGGTCCTGAGTTAAAGTTCCCAGCCAGAAGTTATCATTAGGATAATAATCTGCTTATATTAATTTGTTTGGTTTTCCCCTGTGTTTGTTTCTTGCCTGTGCTGTCTTTCTGAGATAGACTGGACCTAAAATCAATTGTTTAATGTCAGGTGTATTCTCTCTTAAATTTGTCACTCTACTTTTCCATGCTTATTTCAAGCTAAAAATCTTAAGGGGCTCTTTTGCCATGCAGGCATCCCTAAGGACCAATCTTTACAGATCTCTGAGGGTAAACAAAACTTATCCCTGCAGAGAATGATGGCCCCTCATGAAAGAAAGTGTCCTGGAACTTTTGGTTTATGATTAACAGAGGCCTCTGAAACCTGATGTAAATCCCCAAAAAAGCTTTCTTCCTTGACCACTAAACCTATCTGAATAGAAGATGAACTTATTTTTAAGGGGGTGGATTGCTTTCAAAACATCCTTCACTTTATATTTACATCTCAGCTTGTAGTAGCTAATATCTCGCTGGTGGAGCAGGTGCTTGAAGAACTTTCTGACATAAAAAGCCTTCTGAAAATAGTTGTAATAATGCAAATTCACCTGACAACAATCTGTGCCTGAGTAAGTTAGCAGCTGTAGCACCTGTTTGGAGGCTCCCAGCTGTAGGAATTCAGCAGGAGTCCCTACATGAAGCTCAGGGGAATACTGAAGAAGGGATCCGGGAAAAAATGGAGGACAATACAATCAAGTGAGGTAAGAGTCAGGATATAGTCATAGATTTGTACATAAAGAGCTTTCCCCCTAGTTCTGCTACAGAACAGAAATATAAACTGGAGTATGCCTACCTGGATTTGGGTACTCATGCTAAGTTCTGCTATGAGCCCTACTTATGGCTGGATTGTTGCTCCTTTGATGGGACTCCACAAATGCTGCATAGTCTTGTTAACAATGGCTTTACAGGGTTATGGGAAATGGGACTTTTTGAGAAAACCTTTTCATCTTGCTGATCTTTGGTACATCTCCAAAAGAAGCTATAATCAGGGTCCTGAAGATGTAAAGGAAGCGATTTTGTTGTGGTGAACAAAGGTGAGGTGTACATGGGTAGTGCTGAAACAGTGTGGAGCCATTTCCTTTTCACAAACCTGATGCTGTTATACATCACTCATTTTTGCTCTGCTGATTCATTTGGAATATCAGCCTCAGTATACTGACTGAGATTTGTGATCACTTGAGCTTTTTCTATAAAAATAGTTCTTACTAGAAGCATCATTGCAACTGCCTCACTGTGTACATTTGATACCTGTTCAGAACTTGCAAGAGGAAGCTCCTGAAATTTCAGACATTTCTATCAGGTAAATTCTCTGCCTGTGTTTATTTTATTTGGTTTACATTGATTCATGTCTGTCACCCAATTCAATAACTTTTTGTTTTATACTAAATCATGTCCTAAATTATAAT
This sequence comes from Agelaius phoeniceus, assembly GCF_051311805.1. Taxonomy (NCBI): domain Eukaryota; kingdom Metazoa; phylum Chordata; class Aves; order Passeriformes; family Icteridae; genus Agelaius; species Agelaius phoeniceus. Next base: position 26,613,104 of record NC_135270.1, on the reverse strand, counting down.
TCTGGAAGGAAGGGAGGTAAGAACTGCTGTGACAGAGAGAAATCATGTCAGGCCAAAGGCAGGGTCATGGAGTGTTGGTGCCTTTTTCTTTTCCTGTTTAATTTTCTTTTTCTACTTCTATGACAGACAAGCCAAAAAAACCCCTGGCTATCATCAAGGTAAAAGCTTTTGACTTTTTAACACTCTAAACACAGAAATGGAATCACCTTGTAGCTGTGAGTTGTGCAGTTTGTCTGATGTGTAATGTCTTGCATGGGTGCTGTTTCCTCTTCTTCCCACTAGTCAGAGACACTTCTGTGGAACACCAGACATTTGACGTTTCACCGCTCACACCTTTTATTCTGTTCACAGCTGTCCTGCTCTTTGAACTTCTCTGAGCAAGAAACCACTAATCACAGTTTATCTGTTAAGACTCAGGATCAAAACTGTGTGAAAAATTAGGACTGCTTGCAGGCAGAATAATTGTTTTTAAAGTGGAGGAAACATCTTCTTCAAGGAACACCTGGTGACATGGTCTCCATTGCTGACAAACATGGATCATCTGTTAGATCTGTTATACTTCCATGAAGAAAGTGGGATGTCAGGTTTGTGGACACCTAGCCTGAAAGCATGTGTGAGGATTTCTATGAGAGTGGAAAAAGTCTCTGCAAGATTTTTTCTTTCTCTTTCTTTTTTTCTACTTATTTGCATTTTTTCTCCAAACTGAGCATGCATTAGTATTTGCTAATTCTTTCAATTCTTTAAAATTTTTGTGAGTCAGACATATTAATGTAGCAAAGCAGAGGCAAGCAGCTTTGTGTTGATTGTTGCCTAATAGTGTGCAGCCTTTGTTTTGATTTGATAGAACAACTTTGAGGTAGGTTTGTTTTTCAAGCAGATGTTATTGAGAAGGATGAACAAATAGATTAATGTGTTAACTCTCTACAGTTTATTAAAGTAATCAGAAACGAACATTGCAATGATTGTATAGCAGGTATATAACAATCAGAAGATTAATTATGGCACTCCCTCCCCATTCAGATCCTCCCCAGGGCCAGAGCTCACCACATTGCCTCCACCTTTGCTCCCAACTGCAAGAATCCATTTTCCTCCCTGGAACACACCACCAAGGGTTAGCATCCAAAGGAAAGAAGCTCCACTGAGGGTTATTCTCTGGGCAAAAGTCAGGAGGGAGCCTAGCTCAGCTTAGAGCCTTATTCTGGACAGTGCACTTGTAGGAAAGACAGTACACCTTGTTATATGGGCACACATGCACACATATGTCCTCTGCTGCTTTTTTTTTTTTTTGTTCAGACCCACAGCAGCTAAACAGCATTGCAGCAGCCAGTGAGCTGAGGCAATGTGCTACTTACAGTTCACTGTAGGCAAATGGCAAAACTCAAAGCCTGCTGTGAATAGTTACAGAGATTTTTCTGCTTTAATAGATACCCTTCTGCTACTGACTAATGCTTGTGATGAATGAATTAGCCATCATTTTTCTGCAACCACTGTGGGAACAATATTTGAACCTGTGAAAGAGGAAATAAGAATAGAAAGCCACTCACATCTAACAGCAAGAAGCTGGAGGGGGGTGTTAACACTGAGTGCTGATAGCAAAGACATCAATAAAACTCTGTCAGTAACATTTCTTCAGAGCTTTCCTAGGCTGGATGAGGGTGCCAGAGTACTCATGAATTTTTAGATCTTCTTACAGCTTCAGATATAGCTCTGGAGAGATCTCTCATGTAGAAGTGAGTTATGAGGCAAATCTTATTCCCCTCTACCTCTGCATGATCTGAAGCATGTAGCTGTGATTCAGGAAAGAGAGACTGCATCCTTCTGCATACCCTTAACTTTGATGGGAGTAATTTCCAGCTTGCTCTGACTAAACAAAACTAACAAGTAAAGAAAAAGAAAAACCTACATGAACTACAGAGTTGCCAGGGTGGCATGAACAATCCGATATCAAGGGATAGTAGGTTTATGGGGACACCAAATACGGTGATGGTGAGGGTAAGATCCAGAAATATGAATCATTCTGCATAAAATCATAAGCTTTTTTTTTTTTTCCCCAAATTGTTTTGCTATTCTTGCTTGGTCTTCTCACTTTGAATCTCTCCTTGTTCCAAAGGTGCCCCATTTAGGAAACAGTCAGCCAGGCAAGACCTGCCAGATGCACAGAATGCTAGTCCTGCTTGTGTGCAATCTGCTGTCAAGGGGGATAGAAAGCATTTCTTTCTGGGCCTCTCCTGTCACTGTGGCCTGATCACTGTCTTCAGCTGATGTTGTATATCACTGCACCTTCCCACTGGAGCAGATAATTCCTGCAACTCACTTCCTGCACTGGGGGGGCTCCTCCAAACCCTCCACTGTGTCAATTTTTCGGTCTCCTTTTCCCTCTCCCTTGCCCATGCTGCTGGCAGCAAAGGTTCTACGGATTGGTGACTCTGTGGTTAATTTATTTCGTATCTGTCCTTTTCTGTGTGATGAGAAGCTGAGAGCCAACTTTGGGTCCAAGACTAGTCTGCCAGCCTTTAAGCATCTGCAGATTTAGCTGAGAGGAACTAAGTGCATTTGAGAGATTTTCAAGTAAGCTGCTGAGAGACTGACATCCCCTAGAGGTGGTGCCAATAGTCACAATTAGTTGCTGAAACTTGTTACAATTAATATGGTCACAAATTAATAGTTGAACTTGACTGGACAAAAGATTTTTTTTAAAGGGGACAAATCTCATTCTTAATATAATAGCAGTTATAGACCCCTCAGTGATCTCAAACCAAAGTCACCTAGGAACATAAGAAGGGGGTAATGGTTTGAGTTGCTTCTCCCATGTTCCTTGTTCCCCTCACCATAACTCCACAATTTATTTGCAGTCATTCTCTTGTAATGTGAGAAAGCAACAAGTAGAACAAATGTATTGTCTAAGGTTACCCAGTTCCTCCCAAGCGCCATGCTCAGGTAAGTCCCAGGAGCTTGTGGATTCCAGCAGTACAAATGGGAAAGCCCAAACATTGTCCCCACTGCACTCACTGCCCTGTCCATTGTCTGGGTGTTAAGTGCTTTTGGAGAATAAATAAGAATCACCTTTCCACTGAGATTTTAGATCATGCACCACCCTGGTTGAACAGTTTAGAAGGTACCTCTAACTACTTCTCTAAACAAACTCCAATGCATTTTTAAAACCTTCTGCTGAAATGCTTACAAAACTGGTGAAAAGAGTTTGTAAGGTCACCATGAATGCCAGATCTGCTCATCAGAAGATTTTTAAGAGCTATAATGTTGACAACTATGCTGCTTGAAGGATGAGGCTGATGGGCTGTGATCAGAGCACTGCTATACAGGAAGATATCCTGGCATTAGGTTCTGTGTAATGCAGCTTCAAGCATCTGAAGTTATTTGCTTCTTTCCTACAGCATTTATGACCAAGGCTCTTGCAGACAGAGTGGTTTAACTATCAAGCAGATTATTTATTGCTTCTTATGCAATTTTCTAATTAAAAAAAAAAAAGTAAAAATGGTGTTCTAAAATATTCATTGTGAAATACAACATTTTTCATCCTTCCCATGTCTTTTACCAATGGACCAAAATCTATAATTTATGAACAGTTTTCATGAAACAAACATATGCTGTTAAAGATCAATAGGAAGACAATCATTTTAATAGGTAAAGGTCTGCATGGAACAAGAGATCATGGCAGGGATTTTATATAAGAGTGCTTAGAATGATAAACCATATCTACAAACTCCAGGATAACCTCAGCAGCAGCCACCAACCCACCGATCAAGCACCTGTGAGGACAAGTTCTGCCCATTTTGTACAAAGGAAACTATTCTTTGTTTAACCTGCATTAGTCATTCAGGGGAAAATAATCCTCATATTTCATAGTATAGTTGAACAAAAAAAAATCCATTTCATACAATTTTTTAATCTTCTCAATTTGTTCTGAGGTCAGCTGTCTGAGGTACTCTAAGGTGATATCACCATCTGTTCGTTTCTCTGAGCTGTATCTCTTCAAGCTGGGGTATTGCAGGTTCTCTGGTGCACCAATCACCTTCAGAACATGCTCAGAGTCCAAGCCAAGAGTTTCATACTTACCCACAATATCATAGTGAATGTTGCAAGGATCACAGAGCAGAAACATCGGTTTCCAGTGAATGTCAAGAGTATGTGGTGGTTTTGCTATAATGAAGTTGACAAACTCCTGAAAACTCACTTTTTCAGGAGAATTTTTATTTTTCCTGAACATTGCCCTAATCTCATTGGCAATAGTGGTACTGTAGAATGGTTCAGAGTGCAGGAGTTTGTCTCTGTAAGCTGAAACCAGCCGTTCCAAGGGATGTCTGGTGAACATAATTTTGGTGTAATTGCTTAGAAATTCCTTTTGTAAGGCAGGTGGGTAAGACACCAGCCTTTTAATTAGTGAGGTATGGTGGATGTTGTCATGCTCAATTTCAGAAGCTTCTGCATTCAAGTCTGACTGAAGAAGAAAAATAATTCTCTTCCAGTTGGAGCAGCCTACCTTAGGCACCTCACAGTAGATAAATTTATGCTTGTGCTCCACAAAGAGTTGATTTGCAACATGAGAATCCAATTTACTTCTTGGTTTATTGAGGTTATTCTTCAGGCAGACAGAAGCCAGTGTGTTTTTCCGACCGTTTTGAATTGCCAGCCAATTTTCAGTGGGATTGGAAAAAGCATCTGTAACCAAGGAAGAAATTGAAACCATTTCAGTGAAATAGGCTTGTATGAATCTCTTTATCTGTGACAATCATAGCACTCTATCACCCTGCATACAAAATCTAACGAGGATGCTAAAATATTATTTTTTTTACTGTAACTGGACTAGACCATGGCAAACATGCAATAAACTATCCTCCCTAGTGAAACATTTATTAAAATGAAAACTTTCAATATGTTAGCAGTACTAGTCTAAGCAAGTTTGGTGTTCCAATATCATGCTTTTGTAGTGCTCTCCTCTCATATATTGCTGAGATAACTACCATAGTGATAAGTGACTAGGCCTTGAATATTTTCATAGTATTGTTTATATCTTGGGCTTTATAGTTACTTTCTAACACATTTGGAAAAGGTGTCTCTCTTTCTAAAAAACATTAAATTTTTTTGGTAATTTCTTTACTCACCTGTTAGGTTTTTTTGTCTCCTAGAGAAAAACCCAAAAAGAAATATTCCAAATACAAAATTTGGGAGAAGGAAAACTAACACCTTCTGGTTCATGTTATTCTCACACGAAGGAAAATGATGTGGTGTCTAAAGTGGAAATCTGTCTTTCTGTCAACAAGGAAAGATGATTCAGGTTAGATTTTGTATGACTGATATAACAAAGATAACATGTATATCTCCTACAGAATTTAAGGCAGCAGAAAGACTTTTCAAGCCCTATAAAAATAGATTTTGCTAATAAGAAAAAATTCTCTCGCAGAAAAGACTCATCACAATTATATTGTTAAACCAAATAGATAAGTAATATGTTCATTTTGAAGTCTTACAAAATTCTTCCTTTTTTCAGAACAGTGAACTGCTTATAAGCAAATACTACTCCCTTGTCTTTTAAAGCTGTTGGGGAACAATAACTTCATTTAGAATTACAAAGTTGTATTTTTTTATCATCTTTGGAATCTGGGAACACAAAGATCTCTATAAAATGTAACAGGTGTATCCACAAAGACCAGGACATATTCAGGATGAATTTATTTCCATTTATTGCCCTGAAGCTTTGTACTTTGGACAAATACATCATTGTAGGAGAAACTCTTTCCTATTCCTGCAGAGAATCCACACCACTAACTTGAATTCTCCCATTTTCCCTCTCCAAAGACCCTGCATGGCATATATGTTTGTTGCCATTGCTGCTGCAGCAGGAGAGCCCCAAAATGGCTCAGTATGATAGGAAATGCAGAAAGTGGTAAACAACAGAAAAGGAGCTGTTCCATGTTCCCAGACAGAAGGAAAGAAGGCAGTCCAACACAACATATATTCTCTCTTGTGCTCACTCATTTTCTCCTGGCACTTCATGGAGAGAGACCTATCTAAATCCTCTGTGCAATCTTACTCTGTTTCCCCCAGTAGAGAGGTCTTCATAAGCATGCTTTTATTGGAATTTGCAAAATTAGGTGCAAAACAATAACTACTGGCAAACATATCATTGCCTTTCTGTTCCATAAAGTCTGCACAATCAAAAAGTCAAAGAGCACTGTCTTCCTTTCCTATCTCTCAAGTTTTCACCCTGAACCTGCTGGCAACAAACACATCATTGTCTAGATTCCTCTAGGACATAATTTATTTTTTTCCCAATTTTTCTTATTTTATTTTGTTTTTGCAAGATATGATAGGAGCACTTCTGGTTTCTGGTGTGTTCTGAGACAGCAGTGGAGGCAGTACAGTTACACTGCTGAAACTGTACTTGAGCCCAAGTGTTCCTCCTTTCAGGGCTGATATGTGATTTTGATATCACACACTTTTACCAGAATATCTGCAGACTCATAGAGTTAGCAGCATTATGGACAATTAAATCTCTCTTAGAGTAGGTATGACCTAGGGAATGGAGAGGGACACTGTTCACTATCTCTGTATTAAAAATTTACTCATATTTACAATAAAATGTTACAATAGTAATACAAATTAATGCAGCATTCTTAGACACAATGGCATTTAGCCTTTATTTTTTTTTCATTTTCTTGGCTGTATAAGATCATTGTAAGGGCTACAGGAAAGGTCATGGGAAGATTGCCTTTAACCTTTCTTTCACTGTACATCAATTCTCATTTCACGATGTAATCTTTGAGTCCTAATGCACCAGAGGCCATTTTCAAGGCCAGCTAAAGTCAGTCAGGCTGTTCATTGATCTCATAAGGGCCAAGATTGAGTGTTCCCTTTTTTTTCTCTTTCAGAAGCAGTTTGAAGAGATAACTTTACACTGTGTAGCAATTAAAATCAATATGAGTCTAAACAATTCTATACAAGGACTCCCTGTTAGAGTATGCCTAGGAGAAAGATGTTGGGCTTCATTCATTTTAACTGCTGTCACTTCAGAAAAGAAATGTTATCATACCTGTCTCAGGAATCAGAAAATGAACTAGATTAATTTTACCCTATTATTATACTTCTATCATGCATATTTAATAATTACACTACCAGTAGAGACTATAAGGTCTGCTATAAGACATATTTCATATGGAAACATGTCAATGACTCATCACAGGGAAACAGAAGAAATTTGCTTCCTTGGGGGAAAGAAGATGTTTAAGAGCTAGTTACACACAGAAGACAACTCAACTCCTCTTCAAAGACTTATGCATAATTGTGGAAACAAAAGAATCTTTAATTAAATTCATGAGAACAATCAGACCATAAGAAGGGATAGAACAAGCTCCAAGCTGACAGGTGAAATCTTTCTGGACTCCTTAGAAAACTTCACAGAGCAGACTGGCAGTAAGAGTTAGCATTGCCCTCAAGTAATGAGGACAACATGACATGAAGCTACCTTAAGGTGAAGTCCAAAGCCTTCTTCAGAAGATGTTTTCAGATGTGAGACCCCAGTATGGACTTCTGTGTAATGTAAAGTTTCCACTGATGAAAATCACCTAAGGGAAACCTGAGGAAGAGGAGGAAAGAAAATTCTGAGAGCCATTTTGTCAAAGAGGGACAAGTCACCTGGAAATTAAAAAGGAGGGGAAAAATCCAAAATGGAAAGCACCTTTGCCCGTAGGTGTCAGTGTCAGTAAATCAGATGAACTTTTCCTTATTTTTTTTATGGCTTTCCCATGTAATTGTGTTTGCTGTTTAAGATATAATGAGTTAATACTTCTCTTGCATTTTCCCTCATCCTACCTTGAATTAAGTGTGATTTTAGGTAACTTCAAGGCATTCACCAGTAAAGGAATGGTGAGTCTATTAACACAACAAGTTCATATTGAATAGAGTATTTCTGCTGTAATTAAAGGGCAGCAGTATGGGCTCCCCCAGGCAAGAAGGAAAGACAGCATCATAAGACTTATGAAACAAAAAAAGCAGAAACCTCTTCTACTGAAAAGTAACAAAACAGGAGACAGGGAGACAGGGATCTAAATATCTCTTTGAATCTTACATATTTCCAGAAAAGAAGATCCTAAAAATTAAATATAAGTCATTAATCTGCACTGTTCTTGTTGTACATAGTGGAGGGAAGCAGAGAGGGAGATGGATTTTTTTTAAATTTTTTAAAAAAAATTTTAATTAAGCATAAAATCTTCCAGATAAGAGCCTTATGCTGCACTGTGGTTTTTTCCTTGTTCTTCAGATCACATAGTTATAAATCAACTATACAGAGCTATGGCTTGATATTTTTAATATCTGCATGTCTTACTGGATTCTGCAAATTGCATCAAAAATAATTTTCAGACTTGTTTTTGGTCATTACTAAAGAGTAAGCCAGGCCAGGGAGCAAGAATTATCCTTGCAGTATTCTTTCAGAAGGCTTGCTATCAGGAGATTTTTGAATCTTTCTTGCAGGAGTCTTTCAGAAGGATTGCTATCAGGAGATTTTTTGAGGCCTGTCAGTTAATTAGTGTTTAATTTCTTCATTATGTGTCCAGCTGTTTTGATGTCTTTCTAGCTCCTAGGCCAGAACATGCTGTCATGTCAAATGCTTTATACAGCTCTAAATCCACTACATCAGTGCTATTGCCTTAATCAACCAAAGCCAAGCAAAAATAGTAAGTCAGTCTGGTGACATCTGTTTTCTGTAACATAATCTAAAGTTTCTATATGAGAACAGCCAGAGCAATTGTTCAAGCAAAGAGTGGTAACAAATGGGGAATATATTACTGGAGAAAGCAATGCCAATCATCTCATGTGCATACAAAATGGCAAAAAGGCTTGAAGTCCCCATAAAATTAAAAATATTTACTGAATTCAAGCCTTCTTTGCACTGCTGATAATTCCACCAAGGCCCTCTGTAATTCCATTTCAAAGATTCTTTTCTTCCTGATAAACACACTGCAAGTAATGAAGCCAAAAACATTGTATCCTGTTGTTCATATCTTTGTTGTCAAGTTTGCTGACCATAAAATATTCTTCCCATCCTGTTTACTTCAAGAAATTTCTGACAAATTTATGCTTTTAATTACTTTAACATCTCCCTCTTCTACATGGTACACTGGGTATGGAGGTGGCTGGCAACCTACTTGCACATCCCGTGCATGGCAGGTGAGACTCACTCTATCTCTGAGACTGCTCTCTATCTCTGTATTGTACTTTTCCAGGGATATCAAAAAATTGTCATATGATGACGTTATTGACGTTATTTTATTTATTTATTAATAAATAAAATAACGTTATTTATTTATTATTAATATTTTTTCTGTTAAATTGCTTTTTATTGGTTCATTTGTCTCATTCTTGCTTTACATTTTGTGATACTAGACCTTCCGCAACCTTCCTCTCTATGTCTGTTAGTGGTCTGTACTTTAACTGAGCGTGTGTAGCTACACCACAACCAGTAACACTTGTCCAACCACCAGCTTTGGATTTATAATGAGTTCCTTTCCCCCTGACCAAAACAAGGTCTGATAGAAAATCTCTAGTATTCTTTCAATTGGGAAATACTCAGTCAAATATGTTTTAATAATAGTCACGATACATGAGTACATGACCCAACACATCCACACTCAGACTGAAGTTCTTCCTCCTGCTATGCAGATTTATTTCCAGAACAAGCACCAAAGGAATAGGTTACACTGCCTTGCATAGGTAGCACTTGTACACTGCTCTGTCCTTGAACTGCTGAAATAATGATTCATAATATGGCATTCCCTAATCCTTCTCCTGGAGCTTCTGAACCATTGCAATTGCAAAATCTTCAGTATTCAAAGAAATTTAGCAAAAAAAAAAAAAAAACTTTAAATATTTTTATACTTTCATAAACAATAAGAAGTACTATAGCTGGAAATGTTGAATAATGTTAAGTTTTTTTGTGTGGCACCTATTACCCAAGTAGAAAAACACATGTACACACACATGTGTACATATATATACACACACGAATAGTTCCAAAACACATTAATATCAGTTACACTGGCATATTATTTGCTCCAAGTAAACTAACTAAGCAGGCTGATAATGATTTAAAGTATTCTGATAAACTTACAAAGGTGTGTCTCAAGCTGGTTTTTCACAGACATACCTTGGTCAGAGCTGAGCATGTGGGGCAATTCTCTGCACCCATTTGATAAGTGGAACTTTCCAGACTAAAAGAATGAAATTACAACAATACTTATTTGTGTTCCTGATACATTTGAAGCCAGAAGAAAAAGAAAGTACCAGTACAGCAGCTCAGTGGAAGGTAGGGGAAAATCTCTGAAAACAGATAACATTCTCAGTTGCTGAACCCCATTCTGTACTTAAGCCCTTTCAAAAAGACAACTGCAAATACATGCATACTGATATGTGCATGGGTACATAGAAGGTGAGGAGGGGATGATGGGTAGAAAGCTCCCAAGAACAGCCTGAACAGGAAAACCAAGCTCTGGGTGCAGTTCTGCATGTGCTGTTCTATCAGAGTGAATTGCAAGGGCAAGACTCTTGTTTGACCAAATCTGCAGCACCCTTGCTTCTGTACAGTTTGTAATGGGTGGACAGGAGGGAGAAGGACCCCAGAAAGTGGAGCTTTTGCAGCCAGGCTGGCCTGTCCATGAAGTGGAAAATCAGTAATGGGTTAGGAAACTCACGCAAGTTACAGACAGCCAAGGGCTAGAATAAGTGTCTTATCTGGGTCATTTTGCCAATAAGAGACAGCATTTGACATCATCTCATTTCAGCAAGGGTTGAATGGTGTCAGGTGAGAACAGGTAGAAGCTCAGTGGGGAGACAACATATGGGCTAGGCTGGGAGCTCCTGAGGAAAAGGCTGACAAGGGCAGCCTACAGACCAACACAGCCCTGAGGTGGGTATGAAGCAACAATTTCCATTACAAGCACAATCTAAAACTCTTGTTCTGTGGTCACCTCAGCCCTCCATTATTGCATCAGACTTCCTTCTGGTCTCAGCAACTGTAGTGATACCTTCCTTGATGCCATCATTAATCTGCTTATTATTCTCATTATACCACTTCTTATGCCTGCCTTTTAGCTTTTCCTTTTCTACTTAATTCCATGTAATCTCCTTGTCTTACCTTCCAAGCTTTTTTGTTATCTATACTTTCTCATGCAGTATTAAAAGCTCAGCTTTACTTTCTGATATATCATATTGGTAGCCCCTCTTGTCATTAGCCCTTGATAACAAAGGAATAGTTTCTGCTTTCTCCTCTGCTGCCCCTGCTTTTGGATTAAGTTTATGAAACACCTACAGAGCCATTACATTTTTCACCTAAAATCACTCATAAAGTTTTCCCTTTCAGGGATGCCAACACCAGTTATGATGCCAGTGTGTTAAAACTGTTACCAACCAGTCCAAAAGAGCAAGTGAAAGAAGGAGCCAGTTTGGGGATGAAAAGGACCAAAGTGAAAAGGAAAAAAAAGAGTTCATGGGGAAAGGCAGCAGCAAGTCTGACAGAAAAGCTCCCAGAGAGAGGCAGGAAACAGAAACCCAAGGAAAAATGGTAGAGCTGGGGCCCAAGGGAAATAGAAAGTTTCTGTAGCCTGCTCTAGGTTGTGCAAAAGGGAGGTTGAGAAGTGGACTGAAAAAGACACAAAGTACAATTCAGTGAAGAAGAAAAACAAATTCAAAGAAATGAGTATAGAAAGCAGTATGCTAATTATCCAATAAACTACCAAAGATGTTTAAAAAGGAATGAGACCATATGCACTGCAGTCACTCTTGCACTGGAACCCAGCCCTTAGTATGTGATCAAAATTGTATTTCTTTTCCTTCCTGGAACTTCAGACAGAAAGGCCACAGACTTCTGATTTTCTTAGAAGAGATGTGTTCAGTGAGAAGACCCCGTTCGTGGGTGGGCCCAGCCTGGCTGGAACCTGGGAAGCTGGATGCCAGCTCTGCTGCAGCATCACTGGGGCAGGGACTGGTGGCCTCAGGAGGCTGACATGGAGTCCTGGACTGTGGGCAGGGGAAGCAGCCCCAGGGGACTGGGCAGTGCCCTGTTAGTGCTTTTGGTGCCTGACATCTGGTAATGGGCTGTGGGGCCTTTTTATCTAAACACTTAATTCAAAATTCTATGCACTTGTCAAGTGCCATTTAAATCTTGCAAAACCAATCACAGAACAAACTTCACTGCTTTCTTTTATGGAATCTAGATAAGTCTAAAAAACTTGGAAAGAAGGAAAAAGGAGAAAAAAGGAAGCACAGAAGAAAAGTTTAGAACAATGCATTCTGGCCAGGGTGGCAGTGAATGATCTCCCCCAAGCTTGTTTTGTAGCAGATGGGCCTCAAAATCCCTCTGCTTTGTCACATGTATGACTAATTCTCTGTCTTTGCATATGTCTCAGTGTCCCCTCCCATGTTTCTCTTCTCAGTTAATGTCAGTAACAGCAATGTTTCCCTTGCCATTCAGGTCTACCTGCCTTGTCTCAGCCCTAGATCCTCTTTGTCTCCTCCTGCTTTTCAGCTCCCTGTGCAAGCTTGATTCATTTATTCCTGCCATTGCACACCAAATAATACAGTCAAAACTGTTTGTAAAAGTCCTGTTTACTTAGCACACCACCCCCAGGCAAACTCCTGTTTACTGTTCACCTTGTTATTCCCTTGTGTCCCCACCCCTAGTACCCCTTAACCATAATTGATGACAGCTATGACCTCTCTTTCCCTCTTTACACTCCAGTGAATACAAAGCATTTCTGTTTAAATGGTTTTCCTTTTTGCTCCTATCTCTTCCAGCTTCTCCTGTCATTCTAGTCTAGATTTTGAACCTTATTTTCAGGATCCAAAACTAATTTTGTCTGAATCCATACCTCTACTCTCATTAGCCCCCACTCTTTCTTTTTTATACTCCTTCAAAGACTCCCTTACAGGAATCATGTGCAAGTCCTATCACCAGTGATTCGGTGTCTGCTCTATTACAGAAATAACCTCCTTGCCTGAAACATCCTGACACTTACTGACAAAATGTGTGTACACCTTTTTCTCTCTTCCTACATGAATCTAGGCTTATTCTTTCTTTCCCTTCTGCTCTCCTGTGTGTTGCAGGGCAAGCTGTTCAGCAGAAATATTATGTTTAAAGTCTGTTTCTATGAAACATGTTTTTATAGCATACTATGACACATGCAGTATCAAAAATTAAGAAGTTTGGAGACAGTAGAATTAAACTGATAATTTAAATCATAGAGAGTAAAAAATGAAGTGTCTGCTGGCTTTTGGCAGAACAGTCTTGAAACTAAAGACTTGACATTTCAGAGCATTTGATGTTACACTACACTCTAAGTTCAAAATAGTCTTTTGGATTCAGTTACAGATAGAAATGCTTGAAAAATCTGCAAATTTGGTTTCCAGACTCTGCTCAAGTATCCAGAAAATGGAGAATGGCCAGTCAATGAGTCTCTGAAAAGGTGGGTACCACACACCCCATGGGATTATCATAGCACACAAATACAAGCTCTCCTCCTAAAAACTCTTGCCTGATTCACTGCACACCTTCTTTCATTTGACACAGATAGTGGGGATCCTACTGGACAGCCCTTGAGTGTCTCAAGAATATGTTCATCCTCTGAACCAAACATGTCAAGTTGTGTAGAGTATTTTGTTTCTTTAAAAACTAAGTGTTGAAAAGGTACTCAAAAAAGTATTCATGAAGTATCACAACAACATGCACAAAAGTAATTTTCAGGGTTGAATCAGCTCCCCTGACCAGTCTTATGATACTCAGTCTAATGGAATAACCAATAGTGGCAGCAGATTGCTATCTTCTGAACAAACCCAGCATCAACAGTGACAAGTCCCAAACTCACCAGTTTTACCTGCTGGCAGCAACAAAACAGTGAGACTTGGTCATGTGGGATGCCATTCCAGGCACTGAAGGAAAGTGGTCCATAGCACAGCTTGTCCCTGCTTCCCCTGCTCCCAGCATTAGCATGGCCTGCCCAGACCCTTCCTTTCCTGGTACCCCCACCTCTTTGCACTCCACTGTCCAGCAGCACTCCCACACTCCTGCTCAACACATATTTATTTGCATGGGCACCAGAGCTTTTCCCTTAGTCCCCATCCCAGGTGTGACCCCATCTTTCCCAGTCCCTTCTTCTACTCCTCAGGCAAAACTTTAACCCAATCTCCAGCAAATTCTCACCTCCAAAAGCCTTCCTCATATCGTCCCCAGGCAGCTCGCCCAGCAAATCCTGTTTTCCAGCTTCCCAAACACCCATCAGATCTCACCCTGATTCTGCTTTCAGCCTTCCTCATGCACAAGCCAGCTCTTTGCTGGCTCCCCCTGCCAGACTCCTCCCTTTGTCTCCTCAGTCAGCCTCACAGCCCCCCCTCCAACAACCACACTTCCGAGCCCAGCTCATCAGAACTGTCTCTCCTTCTACTTCCAAGATTCCCACACAGCCCTACTGCTTCTCACTCTCAGTTCTGTTCTCAGCTAGTTCCAGGCTCTACACTTCAGCTTCTATAGTTATTTTAGTATCTGCCAAACTAAACTGATACATTTTCCTTTTCTTTCCTTCCCACATCAGTTTTCTCACTAGTCATCAAGGCACATTTTCCTGCTGATTTTGTTCCTTGAATCTATTTTGCCAGCAATCCCCAACAATTTCTCCCTAGAAATCTTGCTCATGCTTGTTCTTTAAAATTAATTGTTTATTCTCCTGTGCAGAAGAGGTTCCACTGATAATGTACAAGAGGAAACTCTTAACCTCATTTTTGAAATGCTTTTTTCAAAATCGGCAATGTACCTGAACTTCTTAGAGAAAAGGTCGCTGGAATAATTTAAGAGAAGAAAAAAGAACACAGATTTCCTGTACAAAAATCAATAAATTATTTTTATTCAAAGGGATTAAAAACTATCCTCAGGCAAATATCTGGCCTGAGGATAAAACTTCTGCTGAAATGTTTGAAATTTGACAAAAACCTATGTAGATGCAAACTGTATTGAAATTAGAAGAATCAAGATGCATACCACCCTTTAAAAAGTCAGAAAGTGAATGAAAGCCATTGTCATTTCATTTCAGGCACCAGAATCCCTGTAACATCAACTTCTTAACTAAGGAAAGCCATAGCAATGAATAATAGGCTGCCAAAAAAATCCTCTGTAGATTCATTTCATCACAGTGTGATTTGAAAAGCTAAATGATGTCTCAGTTTATGCTTCAAAATATTTGATGTCAATTTCTAAATATATAAACAAATAAAAAACCCAACCAACTCTGAAAAAGAAATCTCTTTTTGCAGAGATTTGCCTACACTTACAAAATCATGGTGACAGGAAAAGCTACTAACAATCCAATTTTACTCACCAATCAGACAGCCTCAGTGGAGACTTCCCATGCCTCTGAGTGATGCTAAACAAACAACAAAGATTCAGACAAAGAAATGTCAGTCCAGAGAAACATGTCATTTTAATTTTATGCCTAGGGATGGAAAGGAAAGAGGGGAAAGATTTTATGTTCTCCTTACCTGATCTTTAAGGCTGGGCAAAGTGCTTCTGTATCCACACAGATGCTTTCACAAGAGAGCATTTGAAACACTTTGTACACTTAATATTTGTCTCTGTTTTGATTAAAAGCCCCACTAAAAGTTGCCAGCATTTCCCTGAGAATCTTTAGGTGAGCATCTCCAGTTGCCCTTTCCAAAGCACTGTGCTGTGTCTGTCTCTAGGTATAAGGAGCAGCATTTAACCACTCCCCGCGCAGGGTCTACAGCAGCTGTTAGAGACTGCCAAGTGCTTCAAGAGCAGCCTGCCAAGAGGCTGCCTGCTAAGCAACCAAGAAAGGGGATGGTTGGGAATATGAGGGCAAAGGTAATTTGGTTGAGAGTAATTGTGTTGTGATAATATGCATTATTTTTAGATGGAGAACAAGAGGCAAGATCAATTCCAACCCAAAGAACTCTATACAAGAAGACTCCAATAAACTCTGGGAACTGGAAGGTAAGTTCTCATGAGAGACATGGCTAAAGCAGAAGGAATTCAGTAGAGTTGGCACTTCCTTAAAGAAATTATGTTTAGGGTACAAACACAAACAGTCCTACACAGTAGGAGGATAGGAAGTATAGTCAGAGACCAACTTGGCTACTTGGCTAAGCAGCACAGTCTTCAGTGACCTGAAACACAAGCAGGAAATGTACAGAAAGTGGAAACCAGGTCAAACTCCTAAGGACTAGTATGAAAGAATAGCAGTAGATGCTGAAACCAAATCATAAAGGATAAAGCACAAATTTAACTGCAAAAAGCAATGGATATAAGAGGTAGCAAGAAAACAAATCTGGAAGGAAAAGAAAAACCTAGTGATAGTTCACTTGCAGAAGGCTGATGTACATTTTCCATCATTCTTCATAAAAGGGTGAACTGTAATTACATGACTAATAACTAAACTCAGCAAGAAAGAATCTATCTAAAATAGGAAAAGAACAGGACCAAAAATAATTTGAATATACTGCAGTTCACATCATCCTCAATTATACCACTACAGCATGTCTCCAGGACAGCTCTCTAGTTGTGGTTGATGTACTAAGTGTCCCTGGACTGATATAGGAACCTACATCCCTGCACACATACAGGAGGCTCCTTCATTGCCTGCTGAAGAGGTGAAGTGAGTACTATACAGACTGGCATCTGAGCCTGAGGAATGTTAAGGTATCTAAGCCTAAGGCATGTTAAGGTACCTTGGCAATGGAGAGAAGAAAGGTCAGATCTGTTGGCTTTGTCTGAAAACCCTCAGAAGTTGTATGAGAAATGTGTGAAGTGGTGAACACAGTGCTACATTGCTTTATAAAGTCAAGAAATGAAGAAGAGATCAATTCTGGAAAAAATACTAGAAAAGATGAAAATATAGATTATTCATAAAAGGTTGGACATATTCAAGCTATGTTGCTTTGTATTTTTTGGCACGTTGGCCATTAATTTCTGTAACATGGCAAGTCTCACAAATACAGATGCAGTAGGTCACATAATAAGTTTTAATTTTAATAATGGTATTGACATTATAGCATTGGCTCATAACATTTTCAAAAGTATATTAAAGTGAAACTATTTCTAGAAGAGTGAAAAACTAGCTGGGCATAGGTAACAAACAAGGAAAACAAATCCAAGCAAAACCACAGACTAAGATTAGTTTTTCATCATTCACTATCTAACTTAAAAAATATAATAAGTAAGATTCTAGCTGGGTCCATTCTGGGCAGAGTAATGGTGCAGGTCATTAATGATTTGGATAAAGGAACAATCCTTCCACCTCACAGATAGCAGTAAGCCCATGTGAACACTAAACTCGTTGCATGATACATTAAACTCAGAATGCTTTTGACAAATAAGATAAATTATCTGTAGGAGAAAACACATTACAATGCAGTTGTGTTTACATGTGTTAGGTTCTAAGGGGGGATAATAGTTCATAAAAATGTGGCAGCCATTCTGCCAAAAAAGGGATAAGAGGGGTACCAGTCAGTCACAAGTTATTCACGAATAAGTAGCGTTTCATCGTATCAAGAATGCAAACTGCATATTAGGAAGAGAAGCTGCTTTGATTGTGTATTTGGTTGATACATTAAGGAATGCCTCCTATTATATTTCTGTCTAGCACAGCAACAAGTAGCACTGTGTCCTGTTCAAGCAAAACTGTTCCAAGAGAAGGCAGACCAACTGGAAAGAGTCCAGAGCAAAGCAGAGAAAATGGTCAGTTGTCTTGGGAAAAAAGAAAAGTCACAAGAAAGAGAGATTGAAAGAATTTGGGTTACTCAGTTTAAAGAACAGAAGGACAACTAAACACATGAGAACCATCATCTACAAAGGTACCTCTAGGGAGATAAGGAGGAATTATATTTTTTTTATCTGTAGTGGATAAAGTGATGGGTTCAAAGTACGACACTGAAGGTTATGCTAAATATTCAGCAAATCTTATTAACAGTAAAGACAATTAGATCCTTTTTCATTTCTGAGATACTGTTGATTCTCTTTTGGAGATTCAGAATGCACAAGATGAAGTCTTGAGGTCTTTCCCAGTCTCCTTTTCTTTAAGTCTGTGGTTCATCCTGTTGTATAATTTAGACACCCCATCATACCTCTTTACAAAAACTACATTTATCAAAATTTTCATGCTAAATTATACAAACCCAGACTGTTATTTCAATATAGTGACTCTGAACCAATGGAGCCACTCTGGGGCTTAACACGGCCCAGACTGGCATGTCACTTTTTTTTCCTACTGTAAATCCCATTAGCTCTCATAAAAAATGTGAAGAGTTTTGGCAAAAGGACTGCTATCTTCCAGAAAGTAATGTATCTGGTATTTGATGGTGGTACACTGCTATTTCAACTCCCATAAATTTGTTCTTTCCTCAGGATTCCAATGGAGTCTTCTAGAGAAGTCTTCTTATCTGCTGAAGCCTGCCCTTCTGGTAAGCTACTCCACCAACTGCTAACAAGACACAGAGCTCATTTGCCTCAGGGGCCACTTATTATGATCAGAGATGAAAGACACAGAACTGAGTGAAATGAGATGTGGGCAGAAAATATGGAGACACACCTTGTTAGAGGGCTGCAGAATCAGGTTACTTCATCTAACAATTCTTTCATGCGCTCATTCTTTGTATTAATCTTAATTCCAGATCACATGATTTTAATAAAGTATCCTCACTCGGCAGAAAAGATTGAATTCCTTTTGCCTGCCTTCCGCCAAAGATCCAATTCTATAAAAGTACAGACATTCTTGGCCAAAGAACTGTATCATATAGATGACCAGCTGTCCTGGTTTAGGGAAAATTTGGAAGGAAACTCAAAGAAAATCTCATAGAGGGATGTTGCATCTAGTGCATTACAGAAGCTCCAAGAACATGTGACTCCATTGCCAACAAATACCATTGTTGGTCATTACCTGTATTGCCTCTTCAATTTGCTTATAGACACATGTTCAGGTGATTTTGTACAGAAAAAATTCTCCTTGAAGCAGTTTTAATCTTGCAGAAAAAATACATTTCTCACATTTTACAAACTATTGGAACCAGGAAAAATCAATTTGATACTCCTTCCTGGTCTTCTGAATTTCTATTGAACTCTGTATTTGTCTAAAATATACAAGATAATCTGTTCTGTGAAACATACTTTTCAAATTCAGAGTAATACCCAGCATAGCATTAAATTCATGCTTACTCTGTAATAACATACTGGAGGAGTCATACAACAAATATTTTTTCCATAAATTCATTAGCCTACAATTTTTCTCTGGGTAAACCTTTCAGATTTTGCTGAAGTAAATTTTTGGTGAGGGCTAGGTATTTCACCTCAAATAAGGCTGAGAAGAAAAGAACAAATAAACTAAACCATTCATTTATACTATTAGAGTTTAAAAGCTTTATAAATCAGGGAAAAATTTTACATCTAAAAGCAATGTCTGTCCCTCTGTTTAAGCAACTGTTTTGGCCACATCCATCTAAACCCACAAGGCAACATTAGTGACTGAGTCCCAAAGGATCTGCCAATAACTGTGCTTCTGAGCCCATGTTCCACTGAAATTAAAATGTAATAAAAAGTTTAATAAACTTAAAAAACAGAGTTCCCAGGGCCAAGTTCCAGTACATGAAGCAATGGTTATCCTGAGAGAAAAATCCTGTTTCCTCAAAGATAAGAGATGTCAATGACATTTTTGGGTATGAGATAGATTTTTTTTTGACCATGTGGAATTGTTTTATAATATCAGTGTTCTTATAAGGCTTCAAAGATCAGAGATGTTGAACTATGTTAATCAGTAACAACACTATTTAGAATTAAGTAATAAGTCAGATAAACTTCAGTTTTCTCACAACTTCTACTCTTCCCAAAAGAAAAGTAGCACTAGCAGCATCCAGATTTCAGATAAATAATGCAGCCTCAGAAAAGCAGTTCTGAATGAAACCTTGCAATGGAACTGTATGGAAAGATCATAAATTTTTTAATTATTGACTCTTCACTGCATTCTCTTCCCCCTCAAATCCTACTTTAGCCTGAATGTAGTAAGACAAATAAAACATGGCTTTTTATGGCCCTTTTAACAGTTCTTTAAGAAACAGACCATGGTACCATGTTGTGCAACCATAGCATGGGTTATATAAATGTGGGTAACCATGCCTATGTCCAGCTGTGAGCCAGGGTTCACTTACCATGGAAGAGCAGAAGGAGGAATGTCTACAGGAAGATGGCAGGATGCCCTTTGTGCAGTCACAATTCAGTAGCACTGGTAGAGCTATCCCTTGCTTTGTCCATACAGGCATGATTAAATGTCTAAAGCAGGTCTCTGTTACACATTTACATGCTGACTCAGAAAATCTGCCAGTACTGTTCACTAGAATTTCTAACTAGTGAAGCACTTCTAGTATACGTGAAGCCCAAAGGGGAACAAACCCACAAGGTGGTCCTTCATTTCAGTTTTATTTGCTTCAAATTCAGAACTATTATTACCTTTTAAAAGGCCAAAATTAAAAAAAAAAAAAGCAGAGTGTGAAATAGAAGAAATAGAATAATCCATTAATTTGTATATTCAATTTGCAACCCCTATTCAAATGCTATAAGAGCTGAAAAAACCAGCAATTTGCTGCTTCCAAAATAATGTAGTAGAACCCATCCTACAAGTAAAAGTGCTCAGAAGTTTAGGATTTTTACTGGGGAAAGATTTACCAAGCAGCTTCAGATTTTGGCAAGTAAGAAACCAAAAGGAAAGAGTTTTCTAGAAATAATCTCAAAAATAAAATGTCAATAAAAGAAACTTGTGAGCACTTTTGTATTTTTTGTATGTTTTCATGAATAAGAGTCCTTGCACTACTAAAAAAATAGGTTCATATATCACCATATCTATCATATTGATAGATAAAAAAATTCAGAAATTTGAAGGGGCAAAATATCTCTTGCATTAAGAGGCTTTTCTAGGGTTTTGAGGCCAAGAGTTTGAGATATCAGTGAAGAAAGTGAAGAAGTTAAATAAGATTGTGTTCTGGTTTTTGATCAAAGCAGACAGAACAAAAATACAGAAAACATAGAATGTAACAACCCATGAAGTTCAAATGAGTCTGTAAACAATATCAACATTTCTTGTTTAAACTACTACTTTAAATCTATTATCTAAAAAACATTTAGCTTCTTATGTGATTTATGTGTCTCCTTTACACGGATAGTTACACATAATACTTCCCAGAAAATAGGAATTAATCCTGGATATCTGGCTTAAATTCTGCGCTCTTTTTTTCCTCCCTGAAATTAAGGCAACATAAGAAAAAAACTAGCAAACCACATGGAAATGTTAACAACTGCAAAATTATTAAAATTATTTGTGCATCTGAGGAGATCAGTTGAAAAGCCGATTGCCTGTGACATCACTAAACATAAATCAGAGCTCAGTGTCTTTTAAAACACAAACAGGAAACACAAAAGTTTTAATTTACTAAGAAAACACCTAGAAGATTAAAAAAAAATCCTACTACTCTTCTAAAAGGAATAGATAAAAAAATAAGTACCTCTACAACATTTTCTGTCTCTGGAGGTTCCTGCTGGATACGTCTTTGTGCATGTCTGGCTGAGTTTACTGCTTTCTGTTTACTTAATACCTTAGCTCAGATAAAAAAGAAGGTGTATCCTTGAATACTATACGTACAGCACAGCACAGTGTGGTCTTTCTTCAGCAAGCAAGTTCAAATTTTTTCTTAGCAATGTTTGACTTCTGAAAAAAGGGAAGAAAGTATTTACGCTGAGTGACCTTTACCTTAATTTTTAAAACTTCCTCGATTTTAAACAATTTCTTTCATCCATACCCTATCCCTGCACTATGTGACCTTTCAATTTCTACTTCAAAAAATGTCTGACTCAAAGCTCAGAGAAGTTCTTCTGAGACATTTCAGTCACTGATGTCAAATACATTGATTTCTACCTCTTCTGGTGTGGTATGCAATCATTTCACTTCTAGCCTGTCTGTGTGTCAAGATCTGTTTGGTGACATAAGGATGGATAAAAGCGCATATGTGAAGTACTCAAAGAGATGAAAGTGTATGCATTGGATTCACTCTGAGACTGACATTGATTGAGGGATTGAAGAAGATGGAAAAAGGAATGAAATACTTGAATAGAATGCATTTGTAAATATTTTTAAAATATCTGTCCTTAACTCTCTCACAGCTCACTGATGATACTATGAAATAACCCTTGTCAAGGGGATGCCTGAAGCCCCTCCATCCAAAGGGACATGACAGACTTGAAAAGTGGGCCTTTGAAAATGTCATGGGTTCACAAGACTGAATGCAAGGTCCTGCTCCTGGCTTGAGGCAATCCCAACCACAAAGGCAGCTGGACATGGAACAATTGAGAGCAGCCCAGAGGAGGGCTTGGGGGTGTTGGTGAATGTTAAGCTGGGCATGAGTTGGCAATGTGTGTTTGCAGCCCAGAAAGCCAATTTTACCCTGGGCTGCATCAAAAGCAGCGTGGCCAGAAGGGTGAGGGAGGGGATTCAGACCCTCTGCTCTACTCTGATGAAACCCCACCTGCAGTGCTGTATTCAATGCTGGAGACCCCAACACAGAAAGGACATGAACCTCTTGGACTGAGTCCACAGGAGGGCCACAAAAATGACCAGAGGGCTGGAGCATCTCTCCTGTGAAAACAGGTTGAAAGAGCTGGCATTATTCAGTGTGGAGAAGTGAAGACTCCATGAAGACCAAATTGCAGCCTCCCAATACTTAAAGGGGGCTTATAAGAAAGATGAAGACAAACTTTTCAATAGGGCCTGTAGTGATAAGACAAGGGGCAAAGTCCTTTAACTGAAAGCAAATATATTTATATTAGATATAAGGAAGGTGTTTTTTATTATGAGGGTGGTGAGACACTAGAACAGCATGCCCAGAAAAGCTGTGGATGCCCCATCCCTGGATGTGTTCAAGACCAGGTTGGATGAAGATTTGAACAACTTGATCTAGTGGAAGGTGTTCCTGCCCATAGCAGAGTGGTCATAACTAGATGATCTTTAATGTTCCTTCCAACCCAAATCATTCCATGACTCTATGAAAACAGTTGTTCAACTCTAACGAATACATAAATAGAACATGGGCCTGTCCTATGCACAGCAACCTGTGTATTGTGACTGCCCCTTTGTCATGGGCAGCAAGGGGATTGGAAGAGGAAAGCTGGACTTCAAGCCTAACTTAGTACCTACTGAAACTAACAGCAACTTGAGCTCATGAGTTTTAAGTCTAATATGAGTCACAGTAGTGCCCTGTAGTCATGCATCAGCAGCTTTGCCTAGGCTTATCTTTTAGTTCACTTCACACCCTCTTTGGACCTCAAAAGTGAGACTCTGCAGTCTGCAATAGAGTTAGATGTTCATTTTGGAAGAAGAAAATCAGACCACATCACTAGACCACAGTGACTGCCTAAAGACCTACATCACCAGTACTCACCTCTCCAAAGAGAAGATCAACACTCTAACCAAGTCCACGGCATGAACCTGATCCCTTCAATTTCTGTAAAGCCTAAAAGTGGTATAGTTGCAATTAAAAATGCAAAAGTGCAAGTGACTTTCTTGATAAATTTGCTGATTCTGTGCTTTCTGGAGGTATAGCACTATGGTACCTAATGTACATTTAAACAAAATGGAAGAAAACCAACAGAAGTTCACTGGAAGTTGCCTCCCAGTATGTTTCTTTGTTGTCAGTGACTTAGAAATCCTCTGGTGAATGATGGACTTTATTGACTTTATTAGCCAATCACAATTAATAAGATTATGAGATCTAATAATTTGCAGATAATCTTTGTCAAGGTTATACCCTGAGGCAGAACAACACCTTACCAAATAAAATCACAAGTGGATCAGTTATACATTATCTTTAGAAGTTAAACTGCCAACAAAAGCAACTGTGACATAAGTATGATATACAGGCAATTATTTTCAGTTATGACTTTTTTTAGGAGAGAAATACCTAGAGAAGAATCAGAATGTAATTTTTCTACCCAGAAGACCTAAATTACAAAGGAGGACTGCTGATAGAACAAACTAACCTTGATGGCATATGCTCATTATCAAGGAGGCTAAGCAGAATGTTTCAGCAAAAGTGACTTTGGTATTAGAGAAATAAGGGGAGGTTCCTACTCTCATATTTTTATTAGAAGAATGGGGCAAAATATTTGTGGTACAGGAAAGGAATAAGCAGATCATGTTGCAGATGTGAAGGAAATAAGCAAATGCTGGTATTTTTACAGAATAACATGGTGCAAACTGAAGAGAATCTATCTCAGTCTTTTAAAACAACTCTCTGGTGGAGTTTTTTTAAATTTACTTCTGTTTCTACTTGTGGTGGGAAAAGAAGGTATAGCAAAGGGGAAAAGTGCCTGTTCAATTGTGTTGCCTTGTGTTACAATGTCCCACAGCTTCTGCAAATTTGGAAAATCCAGCTTGTCACTGACTTAAGAGACTTTCTAGAGAGATACAAAGCACCCCAATACAGATGTAGTATCATGAAGCCCTGTGCCCAGAACAGTATTTGTACCATCCTGGTTCACATCACAGATTTATGAGAGCTTCTTAGTGGAATTACTGAAACCTTTAGTTTGGGGAAAGCTTTCCTAGACGTAATGGGGCAAGGGACTCTGATTTTCCAGGCTAGTCTCTTGCAGAACTCACATCTGACTTAGTTACCACTTGAAACTAGATATATATGTTTGGGCTAAAACACACTTCTCCAAAAAGCACCCAACCCTGGTTTTAATGATAATAAAATGTGTGTTTTTAATGATAAGAAACCCATCCTCTGTTCTTCCATCTTAACCACCACCACTTGAGTCTTCCCTAATAAAAATTGCCACCTTTTTCCCAGCTTGAATTTGTGAAAACTCAGTCACCAGCCCCAGAATCTTGTTAAACACTTCTCCAGCCAGATTGAACCAACTTCTGCCATCAAGCTTTGCTCTGCAAAGTAGAACACAGACAGGAATAAAAGGAAACTAAGAGCAGCTGGTAACTTTGAAATGTACTCTACATAAACACGTTTCAGTTATTTTCATTATTCTTATGACCCTTCCCAATCTTCAATATCATCCATAAAGTACGAACAGAAGTACTGGAGATGGTACCAGGAAAGAGCATATATCAGTATCACAGAGAAAAGTTTCGGTTTCATTTAATCAGTATTTGAAATGCAGTATTTCAAATACTGATTAAATGCAACTGAAACTTTTCAGTTATATATATATAACTGAAATGTAACACACTCAAGCCTAGAGGGCTGGATGCATGCTGTCTTGTCATATGATGGTTTGTAGCAGGCATTAATCATTACAGTCTTTTATCCTTTATCTTCTAAAACAGTGACCTGTAACATAGTACATTTGATCTTGCTTTGAAAATACCAAATAAACTTAGTTTTAATTGGAAAAAAGTAACAAGTGAAAATCAAACAAACGTTTTCATTCTGAACAACAAAATTTGGGAAAGATTATAAGAAAAAAAATCTTAAAACACTAAAAAGTTGTACAAGTTTAAAGTAGGAGTAGCTGTATACCCTTTACCTCCATACATGGATAAACATTAACATACTTACATGGTTGTTCGGAAACATAATAATATCAGTTACTACTGGTGAGCACTGTAGTATTTGTCCCAAGTAAACTGATGAAAATGGTTGATACATATTTAAATCTCCTGGAGATAAATTTCTAAGTGCAGGTGTGTCTCAAACAAACATTTGGTGGGTAAAAATCTTGGTCACAGTCAAACAGAGTGATCTTCAGCACTTGATCTAGG
Source organism: Agelaius phoeniceus (assembly GCF_051311805.1). Taxonomy (NCBI): domain Eukaryota; kingdom Metazoa; phylum Chordata; class Aves; order Passeriformes; family Icteridae; genus Agelaius; species Agelaius phoeniceus. The sequence goes on along the minus strand of NC_135270.1, from coordinate 26,587,281 downwards.
GATAAGATTTTCCATGTAAAAAATAAAATTACAATAATACCCATATATGTTACCGATATGTTTGAGTGTTGAGGCAAACAGTTGAAGTGACAGGGTTTTCTCATAAAAGACCAGCAAGACCTCTGGAAGCAGATAGCAAGAATAGTCATTGGGCTGCATTCTCTGCATAAGCTCTCTTAATCATTGGATGGTTGATATGCCAGCTGGATTTTCCATAATTCAAAAATTTCAATTTGATTATTTGAATAACCAATGCAAAATAAGGTTTGCTCTCATTATTTTATAATCAAATTCCTTCAAAAGTCTTGAAAAGAACCTGAACCAACCAAAAAAGCTAAACACACACACACACACACACACACACACACACACACACACACGACCCCAAAACAAAACTGCTGATGCTGTAATCTGAATTTGGAAGAGAAATATTTTCTCTCCTCATGGAAGAAAGGAAGGAAAGTAGCATATACTTGCTATGCATAAAAAAGCAATATTCAATAAGGAACACAAAAATGAAAGGAGAATACGCATAGAAACCCCCACAGTCCCTCTGTTAATATGGCTTAGAAAAATAAAACTCATAATTAGACTGTTGCCCCCCACACACCAGTTATTCACAGTGCTCTTCTCAGACCTTAATAACTGCAGTCTTACCTTGCTGTAATCACTATATTCAGAAGTCTGATATATTACATCCAATATTTACATCTCCTTTCAATCCTTCATTTTGATCACACCACACATCAATTGCTTGTCTGGGTTCTGAAGATTCTGAATGTCTTTGCTGTGTTCACCAGAAGTGCTCTCTCAGCTGCAAGACTGCCAAAGTGGTACTGTATTACTGGTTCTTCTGGAGTTGGAGAAAATTAAATCAATAGCATTCCTCTTAACTAGACAATAACTTTTATCAAAGGTAACAGATCAGTACAGTGTGATCTACCTTTGGAATAATTTATGTTTCATTTATTTTTCTGCTTTAATTACTTTCTTTCTTTAAAATCTTGGAAAAGAAATGTAAAAGCTGAAGTTGTTAGGCTTAGAGAAGACTGATGTGAAACATAACAGTCTTCAAGTAAAATAAACCTTTGCAAAGAAAAGGAAATAATCTCTTGAGTTTGGAAGAAATGAGAAATAATGTGTGTGTACTACAGTGAAAAACTTCAGTTAGACATTAGAAATAAACATTTTATGATAATGCTGCTAAGCTCCATCAAGAGGCTGTCTAAGCAGGCTGCAGTTTCTCTGCCAGCTCAGGCTTTTGTGGCTGATCTGCAGGTGTCCCTTCTCTACTTCTCTGTCATTCTCATGATGTGGCTTTCTTGGTTCTCAGTGCTTCCCCTCCTGCAAGACCAGAGTTAATGAGACCCAGCCCTCTGCATGAGAGGGTCAACTCTGGTGTGCAATTTTTTAAGGGAGAAAGAGGGGTTTTTTTTTGCTGTTCTCAACCCCACCCTACGCAGTCACACTATACAGCAGCCACAGAGGTGCCTCTGGAGCACCATCATTATCTTCTCTCACAAAGAAGGTTTGTTCTGCCCTGGTAACCTAAAACAGGGACCAAAATTCTGTTCTGTTGTGGAAAGTCTATGCACAACCCCCCACCCATGCTGGGGTTGCTGCCTTTTCATGCTTGACGGTGAGTACCACACAATGAGCACATCAGTGGCCACGGACAGACAAGAACAATGACTTTCTTTCTTGATGGAAACAACTGCTAGAAGAGTGCTTCCAAAAGCCCAAAGTATACACTTTAGGGTCCCAGAAAAAGAGAGAAAGAGAGAGAGAGAGAGAGAGAGAGAGAGAGAGAGAAAGAGAGAAAGAGAGAAAGAGAGAAGAGAGAAAGAGAGAAAGAGGAGAGAAAGAGAGAAAGAGAGAAAGAGAGAAAGAGAGAAAGAGAGAAAGAGAGAAAGAGAGAGAGAAAGAGAGAAAGAGAGAAAGAGAGAAAGAGAGAAAGAGAAAGAAAGAAAGAAAGAAAGAAAGAAAGAAAGAAAGAAAGAAAGAAAGAAAGAAAGAAAGAAAGAAAGAAAGAAAGAAAGAAAGAAAGAAAGAAAGAAAGAAAGAAAGAAAGAAAGAAAGAAAGAAAGAAAGAAAGAAAGAAAGATAGATCATTTTTCCTGGCTTTATGAGCATTTCTCAGTCAAGTCAGGGTCACGAGATTTTGTCAAAGGTCACCTGTTTGCATGTTAAGATGATTATCTTGTCTCATACCTCTACAGATGTGGATATACTTCCAGGGGTGAATTATGCAACATACACATATGAGAAAATGCATTTGTCAACTAGGGAGAAAAAATGGGATGTGCAGGTTATGGATGCCAAGGGAAGAAAGGACAGATATTCTGTAATTGTCTTCAGACTCCACAGAAAGCTTAATTGAGCCCATTGCAGTGAGGTTATAATATGGAATAATGTGTTTTCTCTTGTTCTAAGAGATCAGACCAGTCTGAAATTTTCTAGCCACCAGAGCAAAGGGTGAGTTGTAATAGAAAGGTATGGATGCAGTTCAATTCTTAAAATTCAATCATCTGTGACTCAACTGCAATAATTAAAATAGTGCTGGCACCAATCAGTATAATAATTCTAGAAAGCTTCTGACAGTGCTCCTCTAGCTGTAACAGAAATGTAGTCATCAAGAATGGGGCTGTCAGAAGTTAGTGCAATCTTTTGTTCCTTCATTTTACTTATTGACTACTGATACAGTGTAGGTGAGCAGTCCTTGGATCCTAGCCTTCAAACCACAATTCTTTATCTACCCACAAATTGGTTCATTCTTTTAAAAACTAGTCTCCTCATTGCCTTAACTCCATCCACATTTTTTTTCCCATAAACAGAGACCAAAGTTTCCTGATAGCCTGTATGCTTTATTTGGAATATCACATTCTCTGCTCAAATGCTGCCATTGTGCTGGTAAGTAATAGTCAAAGACTACTTTATTTAAAAAATGTTGGAAGAGTCCTCTGAAAGTCACCTGGTCCAACCCCCCACTTAAAGTGGGACACTCACCAATACAAAACCACATCACCCACAGGCTTGTCAAGACTTGAAAAACTGAAGCATAAGAAGGAAGAAGGTCCTGTAGGAAGGTACTACTACAGCTTGCACAGTGTCGGTGTTCATTCACAGGGAATGTTTCCCTGAGATGCAGCCACGGTAAGGAGACAAAAGCCTTTGGACACTGTTCTGAACACACACATTTCTATGCTCTAGTCCTTGTAATATAACAAAAGGGTGTTTGAAGACATCTGAGGTAAATAATCTCTTTGTTTACCTTTTGCAATACAGAATGAATGATGGTTTCCATTACCTGTATGTTTATGATTGCTTTGACAAAATCCCAGAGCAATGTTGATCATTTAACACAAATCTGTCATGAACGGCAAGGTGTTTTAAGTTAAGCAACACTAAAAAATAGTTATCTTTTTCTCTGTTCCACAGTAAAGTTTTCACCCAAACAATTGCTCCAAATTAAGAGCTAAGGCCTCACGAAGAGTCACAGCTGATGTTTCACTGCTAGTAGAAGTGTTAGCTGTGAAAATAGGATAGTGGGGTTGGGAGTGAAATCAAAGATATTGTTGTCACCTAGAGCTATCAGGAAGTTTTCCCTGACACTCAGAATAAGTTGTCCCACTGAAAAGGGATCAGTGCATACTCACTAAATTCAGACCAGTTCAGAAAGGAATTTGGCCTAATGAATCATAAAATAGTTTGGGTTGGAAGGGATCTTTAAAAGTCATCAGGTCCAGCCCTCATGCCATGAACAAGGACATGTTCAACTAGACCAGACTGGTCAGAATCTGATTAAATGAAGTCCTTCAGATAACCCTAATACACAAGGGAAGTAGTACTCCCATACTATCTCTGATAACAGTTGTATAGGCCTTGGCTCCTGACTACCTCCCCCTGTCCCCATATGACAGGACAGGTTTTTTACTAGAGACACCTCCTCTGAAGGTTCCTGCAATCTTCTTATGTCTCTTTCAGAGGCAGGAGAATATCGGCATATCTGACTTTCCTGGGACCCTTTCCATAACCTCTTGCTGTAGAGCTGAGAACAAACTGATGGGTTAAATAAAATTGTATTTACATTGTGCAATGTCAGCACTTACAACCAGCTATGCTGACTGGCTTTCATAGAGTGTGTCTTGATTCCTTTCTTCTGCTTTGTAGTAAGAGTAAATTTACCACCAGCTTTCTGATGGTATCTCAGAACAATTACATACAATATAGCCATTGTGCAACCTATTCTCCAATTCCACTCTACATTTACAGATTTTTACATTTACTCAGATTTTTGATAACTTGGAAGGAAATTTGGATAAAGATATTTGTCTTAACTACATTCTGCCAAGAGTGATATGATTTTATAAGGGTAAGCAGCGCTTAAACAGCACTGGAAATGTACATTTTCTGAGGAGAGATGGAAGGGCTCTGGGAAGGCAAATCTTAAGGGAAAGACTAATATATTTGGGCTATCATCTCAAAACTGCCCTAGAAGCTAGAATATGTTAGGGATAAGGGACTGCAAGAATCCCTTCAAAGAAGTGCAGAGAATGCTTCCTCTTTCTATGAGCGAAAGCGTCACAAAAGTAGTATTTTTTTCTCTGCCACACAAAAGACTCCAGCCTTTGCAGAAGACTGGGAAAGGTGTGCAAGCACTGTGTAGTCTAATACATAAGCAACAGGTAATTGGGGAAGAATATTTTTTTTTAATTATTATTTTGTTTAAAGGTTATCTTCCAACACCAATAATTGAGTATCTCACAATAAAACAGAATAACCTGGGCTTTTGCCAACAACTTGCAAGAAAGCATTAGAGAGACTTGTCTTCAAGAACTGCTGGTTCTTTCTTCCTGTATCCTATTTTTGTTTACATTTTTGAAAACTAACAAAAATGGTTAATCAGGCAAGACATTGCTGATTTTAACCCCTGCCCTCTCTTTAAGATTACCTCCTTAAGACATCTAAAAGGTTTCCAACCAGAAAAAAATTACAGGAAGTCTGAATAAGATTTCAGACTCTCTTTGCAGGGATTTGGCTGAATATTGATTAGGGAAGGCAGATGAAAAATACAGAAACAATGAGAGGAGAAACAACACTAAACATGGGCCTTCCATACGGCAGGGAAAATCCTAAAGTCGTAAAACACTGTAAGTGCCTACTGAAAAATACTAGCTGTGGAAAGTTACCTGACAGTCTTCCTGTACTCAGGAATGCAAGTTCTGTCTTCACTCACAGAACTAGGCAATCTTCATATCTAGATCTTCTGCCAGTTTTTCTTCCTCCTACATGACTCTTACTCTGGTATCTGCCTGGAGATAAAAAGTGAGATTTCAGGCATCTTGCTTTTCTGAATGTGATACAGGTTCAGAAACTGCAGGTTTTTGGTTTCTCCTGATCTAGGTATTCCATAAAATTCCATATCATATGTAAAAAAGAAAACAGGTACATAATTTTAAAAGGTTTTGTACTGTAAATAAAACATTTGAACTGGTGGACAAAGATGCGCAAAAACTGACTAATGGATGGTGACTATTGTGTGTTTTTCTGATCATGCAGAGCTTGGCACTGTATTTTCGGGAGAGTGAATCAGAAAAGCAGTTGTTACACTCCAAATGGGCCTTTGTATTGCTGATCACTCTTATCAAACAGTCACTTCACCGTTGTTTTCTAGAAATCACCTGAGTTGGATCCTCTGGTATAAGACTGACAAACGATTGAGATTATTTGCAGACACTAAAATGTTAGATTTAAAGCTTCCCTGATTAATCTAGGGGATATTGGCTACTTTTTGAGGGAAAAACCAAGAAATTTCTTGTTAACAGAAGAAATAGAAGAATTTCAGGTAAAGCAATCTATCTGTAGTTTCTTGGGAACCACCAGTACCATCAGTTAAAAAAGAAGTAGGAAAACAAAATCTCCATCTTTAAAATACTGTATATGTAGTAATTTTACCAATCAAGGCTTTTTACCTAGTCTGGGCCAAAAGAGAGCTAAGGGAAGGGAGGGAGTTAAGAGACAGTCACCCTACCAGAACAGGCTTGAGCTCTGCTCTGCATTGGTGCAGCCTCACCTGCAGTCCTGTGTGCAGCTTTGGGTGCCACAATATAAGAAAGACATTAAGCTATTAGAGAGCATCCAAATGAGGCCATGAGGATGATGAAGGGCCTCAAGAGGAAGCCCTTCATATGAGGACTGGCTGAGGTCACTTGGTTTGTTCAGCCTAGAGAAGACTGAGGGGAGACCTCACTGCAGTCTGCAACTTTCCCATGAGGGAAAGAGAAGGAGAAGACATTGATCTCTTCTCTGTGATGACCAGTGACAGGACCAAGGGAATGGCCTGAATTTGTGTCAAGAAGTTTAGACTGGATATTAGGAAAAGGTTTTTCACTCAGAGGATGGTTGGGTACTGGAACAGGCTCCCCAGGGAAGTGGTCACAGCACAAGCCTGACAGAGTTCAAGACTATTGTTTGGACAATACACTTGAGCATATGGTGTGACTTGTGGATGACCCTACTCACCCCAGAAGCCTTGTGGGTCCCTTCCAGCTTGGCATATTCTGTGATTCTGTGATTTTACCTTCCATGGGCAGAACTGAGAGCACGAGGGAGCAGGGGGTTCAAGTGCCACAAAACAATCATGAGGCAAAGGTGTGACCTGGCTGGCATAGAAACAGAGTCACAATAGATGCACTACTCACCTGCTTGTATGTTTGTCATCCCACAGCTTTGCACTAATGACTAGAGACTAAAGCCACAACCCTTCCTCAGGGCAGCAGTCCTGGAATGAAAACTGAGTGCATGGAGAAGTTCCTGAATCCAAGATGGAGAGCAGGATGGCGGCTGCTCCTGCAGCACTGGGCCCAAGGAAATGCCCAGGATGGCAGGGCCTGTCCTGCTAAGAGAGACAAGAGCTGGGTCCCACTGACAGGACCAGGCTCATGGTCCTGGGCCAGGGCTGGATAAAAAGCCAACGCACAGGGCTGGGCTCAGCTCCATCATGGCCATGGGGACAGGCCATGCCAGGGCATTGGCCCAACACAGGCCCAGAGCCAAGGTGTTCCACAGATACGGCTGAGCTGGGGGACAGCATCCGGCAGGGCAGGCAGAGGCTGAGGGCCCTGGGCTGGGCTCACAGCGAGCCCCTGGGCCTGTGGGCAGGCAGAGGCTGGGGCAGGTCAGGCTGGGTAGAGCCCCCAGAGCTGACCCTGCTGCTCTGGGGGGCCCTAGGGGTGACATGGGAGCTTACAGAAAGCTGCGGGCCTGGACCCCCTGACCACCTGACAAAATAACAGGGCTAAGGTTCTTCTATTTCTGCTTTTTGGACTCCTATATCTCTTCTTTTGCCATCTTTTTTTTTTTTTTTTGCATTATTTTCACTGGTTTGCTGCACTTTGTGAAAACCACTTTTTAGTAGATTTCCTTAAACTCATTCCTTTGTTTGAGCTGATTGGTCCTCAGGAGGATGTAGCTCACCTGTGGGAGCCACAGCTTCCCTAAATCTATGGCTGAAGAGATCCTTGGGCTGTTTTCTCACTAGGTCCCCACACTCATGTTGGGGTCCCCTCCAAGCCCTGCTGAACAGCAGTTCCCTGGGGCTGCAGCAGCCTCCACAATGCTCTCCATGCCAGTTCCCCCTGTCCTTGCAGTGCTGCAGCCACAACCACACGGATGAGGCTCACAGGGATTTGGTTTCCCATGGAATGCCCATCAGCTCTTGTTCTCTTGTGTGCATGTAGTTAATCATTTTTGAAAAGCAACCTTCCCACAAAATTTCATATCTGCTGTTAGAGTTTTAATCTCATTTGCTGGAGAAAGTCAGATAAATAGTGAATGGAAATAATCAAACTGCTGTGCCATAACTGCATATTTTCTTTACATCCAGCTTCTAACAGACCCTCACCTCTCTGAAGTGTTCAGTTCGCAATTCAAGTTTAAAATATTTATTTTTTGTTCCTCATCTTGTTTGCTCAGTGCCTCACTCCCACTGTTCTGCTGAAAAATGGGCGAGTGTGAGTAATTAAGCCAGAAATAACACATGCACCAAGCTGCTACAATTAGTCCACCAGTTAGACTAATGCAGTCCTATTTTAAACTCTAGTTTTCCTGATTTTTCTGTATAAAATGCTGCACTTTTTAATCTATCACACCAAAACTTCTGCTTTGAATCAAAAAACTTATAAGAAGGGTATATTTTTACAGAGTTAAAAGACTGTAGGGGGTAAACATGGAGCTTAAGACTGAATGAATAAGTGACAGAAATCTGGTACATCTTGCACTTCCACAGATCAACAGCTGATCTGGGTTGATTGTGCCATTTTCAG